>NW_025335762.1:9783268-10158765 GCF_004798865.1 Varanus komodoensis
CTTGCACAACTTTCCTGACACTTCCTCCCAAAGGCTCCTAATTAAATTGTTGTGTGTTGGTGTTCTGTTTTTGTTTTCTTCTCTTAGTGATGGTTCATATGCCTACGAGTCAGTTCCTTGGCAACAGAGTACCAATCAGCCCGCAGGATCTCTCTCAGTGGTAACCACTGTGTGGGGAGTCAGCAACACATCCCAGAGTCAGGTATCTCTTGCAGCCTTCCAAAATCATGAGGTGGGACAGAATGGCAGTTGGGGTGGGGAGGAGAGGAGAAGCGGGCTGCTTGGGCTGCCCAGTCCCACGCGTTGTATTAAATAGACCCTAGAAGAAAGTGTGCTGTATCCCGTGCTGTCCATCTGCCAGTGGAACAGAAACCTCTGCTGGAGCAGAATCCCCCTCTTACCCGCAGAACACATTTGAGAGGTGGGTGGGGTATGTGCCGCATGAAGAGCAAGCAGAAGTCAGAGCGCATGAGCAGAAGCCTGCTTGCATGGTGTAGGAGGGAGACCGATTCTGCTCTCTGTATGGGGGCCGCTCCCGTAGAGAAGATCCTGCCCACGAGGGCTCCAGATCTTGTGGGGAGGCTTTGGCAAGATGCCTCCAGGGGCTTCTCCCTGAATTGCCCCACCTCCCTTGCTACTTCCTGTTGCATTGCCCTGTCCTTATTTTATATTTGGATGTATTATATTTTAATTTTATGTTGTGAGCCGCCCCGAGGCTTCGGCGAATGGGGCGACATAGAAATGTTTTAAATAAATAAAAAAATAAATAAGCACTGCTTGGAAGAGGAGAACACAGTGAGTGGCGGCTGCTGTTCCTTCTTCTTGCTCCTGCTGCTGCTTGCTTACCTTCCACTCACTCTTGCTAACTCCTCCAGCCTTGCCAGTTCAGTTCCTCTGAGTCCGCTGCATGTTTGTCATTACTTTGCGTTAGGCTTCTAAAAGCACAAGGCTAAGCATGTTTACTCAGAAGCAAGGCTTCATCCTATACACGCTTACTTGATACTAAGCACCATAGGGCCCTCAAAAAATTCTGCGTTGAGCATGTGCTTGGAAGCTTCATACTACTTAATTCTGCAGGTTTTTATCTCACCTTTCTGCTCTTTTGTCCTTTGCTCAGACCTTCAGGTTCATTAAGCCAAGTGTAGTTTCCTGCAAGCCTGAAGTCTCCTCACCATTCCCCAATTCAGTAACTATGCCTCAGATGAAGATGTTGTCCAAAACACTCTGCAGTACTTCCTTGCTTCCTCATACTGTTCCTCTCGGCCTGTGACCCTCTGCAGGTTTTTGGAAACCCCATGGGCCCTGGGGGAAACACCTCTGGCAATCCCATGATGCCCAGCGTGGCCAGCAGTGGCTCTGGAATGAGTTCACCCCAGTTCATGGGACAGCAACCTTTCCCTGAGGGCTCCACTGGGAAGGGCTACGTGCAGCCAGGGATGTACAGTCGCAGCACTTACCCTGGTGGGCCAGGCTTCACCACAAGGTAAGTTCTAGGGACCCAGTCTGTTCTTTATCCAGCACAGTTACCTTGAGGACGGGGGCCAGGGGTGCGCCAGCCCTGGAGCTGCCATATGTAACTGTCCTCTCCTTGGGACCAGTGGAGGGTAAATTTAAATGGAAAAAAGTTAGCACAAGGTGCATGGGACGGGGGAGAGAATATAAGAAGAGCTATGCAGGATTAGTCCAGGTGCCCATGTAGCGCAGCGTTCTCTTCACACCCTGGCCAACCGGTTTCCTGTAGCACCTGAGTGCAAACATTACCTTCCCTGCCTGTGTTCCCCAGCAACTGGTAGTATAGACATACTGCCTTTGATACTGTGGTGGCATGTAGCAATCAGGATTAATAGCCATTGGTAGCCTTGTCCTCCATTAATGCTATACTGCATAGAGAACCTGCAGCATAGATGCACAAACCTTCCCGCCTGCCAACATAAGGCCCATAGTGCAGACATGAAAGCTGTTTCTGAAGCAAGCAGTGTATATGCTTCATTTCTGGCATACGTGCATGACATGCAGCTGGCAGCAGATACCAGCCTGGAAGACAGAGGTGTTCCAGCCTCCATGAGAGAAAAGGGGGAATGCCTGCTTTGAGGTGTGCTTGCTGCCTGCTGTTTTGAGAAGCATCTGAACTACAAAATCCGTCTGACTTAATTGGAGCCGCCATTTTAGTCATGGGTATGATGCAGGGGAACAGTATGATGCATCCCCTTTGAATTTAGAGGAACTTTTTATGTTTGAGCATACAGGTAACAAATTGCATTGTAAAGAGCTATTTAAACTTCAATTGCCAATCCCTGCCTGCCAAAAGCTAGTGCCCTTGAGATGCGCTAGGCTGCAGCTTCCCCGCCAGTATGGCCATGTTGTCTGGAAAGGATGGAAGTTGTAGTTCAACACACCTGCACAACACCAGATTGGGAAAGGCTGTTCTGCACAATTACTTGAGAACAAGTCATATGGTACCCGGTGGGATTTAATTTCTTAATAAACATGCCTAGGTTTGTGTTGTTAATTAATCAAACTAAAATTATTGCTACCATAATTAAATATTGTCATTTCTAAAACCAGGAAAGAATTCCTGTACACAAACATTTGGCAGAAAAGTCACATTTGTACCAAATTAGGCATGCTTGAGCCATTTGCAGTCTCACTGGTTTATTTGTCTTATGTTTAATTTCTACCCCTTCTGAAACCCTAATAAAACCAGGAAATAAAATACCTAGTTCAAAGTGCTATCTTGAATGTCATGTTTTCCCACGCCACTTCCCAATGGATGCTTAACCCCAGCTGTTAAAATCTTTCTAACTTAAACAAGGAGGTCTGCAGGCATTGTTTAAATCAGATTTTTCCCCACCCAATCAGAAAGCTTGGACTGCAATTTCAAGTTAGTTGGGAAGTTATAGTCCAACACATTTAGTACGGGAGTTATAGTCCAACACATTTAGAGAGCACCAGGTTGAAGAAAGTTAGTTTAAATAGTAAATTCACAGTAGTAAGGGGGGAGCAGTTGCTGCCAAAATAAGCAAGGTTCTGCTGATTTTATGTGGTTCCTCTTTTCAGGAACGCACAGATCTTATCCATCATTCCCTGCCTCTTCTTTTTACCAACAGAAGCGTCTTCCTTTAGGGTTCTAAAACAGGTGATAGTGAACTTTTAAAAGGAAAAAAACAATTTGTTTGGTAGCCCTTTCACATGTATATCAACCCTATTTGTGATGGGAGAATGTGACTGGGTGGACTGCTGAAGTGCTGAGGCATCAGAAGTGTGCTACTAGTTGCAAGAAGAATCATCCCCTTCCTACTGACCCTGACCCAGGGGCAGGGGTGTCTGCATGTGCGTTTGCATGTGTGCTGCCAGCTCATGGCCACCAGTACCAGTTGCCTGATGCCCTAGACATTTCACCCTTGTAGCATCATGCCCCCCTGCCTGGGCCTCCCTTCTCATCTCTACAGGTTCTGGCAACAACTCCCTCAGGCTGAAAGCCCAGCCGGAATTTATATCCTTGAGGTATTTTGGGCTATACCTCTAACATCAAGAGCATGCTGGCTGGGGGTAATGGGAGTTTTAGTCCAGCACATGTCAAGGGTACCAAGCTGGGGAAGGCTGCCCTTGTATCCATATTCTATACAGAGGAAGGGAGGTTCAGGTACCCAATAGCTGCCGGCACCTTCAAAACTGGGTCTAGCAACTGGCATCTTAGAGGACAGGAAACTCTGCATGTCATCCTGTCATCTTGTCTGGATCCTAAATTTTGCAGATTGCTTTTCCCCACCCCTGACTTTTCAGTTATATTAGCATTTTTTCCTGTGGCTACTTGCTTCATCCTGGCCAGGGGCTGAATGAGTGCGCATGCCCCATAGTTCATAAAAGAGCAAAGTGGGGAGACACGAATATGGTAGCCAGTTATGGTTGGTGTACTTGGAAGAATTTGTTTATGCTTATAAACACATGTTTAGCTTTTCTATCTATAGCCCCACCCCCCTAGATAGGCAACTATATATAAACATAATAATTCTGTCTCAAAACTGAATAGAAAAAAAATCATATCTGGGCACTTAGAGAAGCAGGTGCTCACATTAGCTGTTCCCCATTTCCCAAAGATCATCCATCCAGTACTTTTGATCCCGTCCCAAAATCAGTGTTCGGTCCTCAGATTCACAAGAGGTTGACAAGAATGTTCCCTAGTAAACTTTGCTGAAGTCTGATTATTTGTTGTTGAAGTTCTGCCTTACAGACCTGCTTTTCCTACATCTTCTCTGCCTTCTCATCCAACCCCAGCTCTAAAAGTCTCCTGAATTACTAGCACCCCTCAAGCTGGCCCAGTTTGGTTGCATGGACCAAAAGCAGCAGCAGCCAGTGATCATGATCTAGCCAAGACTTGCTAAATTGGGCAGATGTGTCACACTGCAGCTCCCATCAGCCCCAGCCAGAATGTTCAGGGCTCATGATGAAGCTGGAAACATCCGGAGGGTACCTAGGTTAATGATGACGCCTGTGACTTGTTATTTCCCAGACCGAAGTATCAAGCCATGATATGAAGTATCAAGCCATGATAGTAATACATGAGCTATTGGCCCAGTTTGTGTGTCACAACAAATCTAGGTTCTGACGGTGGGTTCTCTGAGAACCCAGATTCTCTAGTTGCCACACAGCCAAACAACGGAGAGAAGACTGTTGCCGGGTTGTTTGGTGTCTGTCGCTTGCAGCAGGAGGCACTGGGAATGGGAGGCAGCTCACTCACCTTCTCCTCCCTTCACATCAGTCCAGGTTTTAAAAACTCCCTGGATAGCTGTGTGCTGTGATGACACATAGATGTTTTTTGCTGTTTTTTTAACAGAGGAAAGCAGTCTAAATATAGCCTTTCCACAAGTTCCTAAGAGACTTGGAAGATCAGCGTTCGCAGGCCTTGCATACAAAACCCCACGATTTCTTCATTTCATCAGCATAATTAAGGGGCTGAGAGTCATTTTGTTGCTGCTTTGATCAATAATCACCCATTTCCTCTCATTCACCCTGAGATCTTCCTATGGATCCAAAGCTACTGTCTTCCTACCTCTGAAAGAAGGCATATTTACTACCTTGCCTGTAATCCTCCTCTTCTCTCTAGTTACACAGGCAGCCCAAATGGCCCTGGGGGAATGGGCATTCCTTCGCACACTGGGAGACCCCCTGCAGACTTCACCCAAGCAGCTGCTGCTGCTGCTGTTGCGGCTGCCGCCGCCACGGCCACCGCCACGGCCACCGCCACGGTTGCCGCCCTGCAAGAGAAGCAGAGCCAAGAACTGAGCCAATATGGAACGGTAAGTTAGGGGCCGTGATCTCAGTGCGCAGCACTTCTTCAGCATGCTTCGGGATGCGACTTGGTGTCTTGTGGAAGGTGTAGAAAGGAGTACCATCTGTTTAAATATTGTGATTCAAGTCTAAGCAGCAATTTCTTCAGAGTACGATGACATCTTCCCCCTGGGGGATAGAGGATGGGAGGAGCAGTGGTACTGCTCTGGCTGCACACCTGGCAGCATCTGGGTTTAGTTGCAGTTTTAGGAAGATGTGAGAAAGCCTTGCTTGGAATGCTGCTTATCACAGCCTCCTCCTGTGGGTGCCATGCATCCGTGTCTCCCTCAGCCTTCTGCCTGGAAGGGGGCTGCTCCCTGTTTGGCCTGGGGGGCTTTCTCAGCCTCCAGACTCTTCACTTTCTCCTCTAGGAAGGACAGCAGCTTGCACCTAGTGCAAGTGTATCCCTGCCCTTCCTGACGGAGAAAGACAAACATGGCACAGGTGTCGCAGCTGACAGCAACACCTGTGGCAGCAACACCTGTGGCTCCCACCATGGCCGACTCGTGGCCTGACATAGCCCACCCCATGCAGGCCCGAGCTCCATCCCCCACCTTGTCTGTCAAAAGCGAAATGAACAATTGTCAACAATGACCCCAGGGAAGAGAGCCCCTGGGCAGCCTGGGCCGCAGCTAAGGGACCGAAGATGAGGGACAATGCCCTTTGTGTTCCTTTTCTTTTTAATGAGATACCTGGGATTGGCCCGGACAGCTTCTGCACGCAGAGCATGCACTCTGTCACTGCACCTTCCATCTGGGTCCTCTCAGACAAGTCTTTCTCACACCATCACCCTGCATCCTTTTCAGAATTTGATGGAGGATCCAGAGGATTTCATCTTCCACTCATAGCCCTCCCGTGTTTTCCCACTGCTTCTTTCATCCTTTTTTCTTAACAAAGAATTTTGTTAAGGATACAAAGATGGAATTGCTGCCCAGTAACTTTTGTTTTACCCACACTCAGAGCGCTGCATCTATTAGTGCTCACTGTCTTTGCACCTGATAGACCCTGGCATCCCAAGTGCTACAGAATAGCCTGCAGGGACAAGGAAGGGGCTGACTGAGAATCAGGATCCCTGGCAATCCCAGAATGATTTCAGTTTTCTTAAAATCTTCCCTCTGAATGAGGCTGATGCCGTCCTCACCAGGGAGCAGCAGAATGGTCTGGCTTTGTGATGCAAAATAAGATCCAGAACAAAGGCATAGATTAAAGATGCATTTTCACAAAAGGAATCTTGGTGCAGTTGAACTGGCAACTGCACACTAAACCTCGTTTCCAGGAGCTTCTGGCTCAACCCATGGCCATCCTTTCCTTGACTGATAGAGGTATCACAGAAGGTTTGAGAAAGACTCGACTCTCTTTTACAGGATGGCTTTGCAGTGGGAGGTGCCTTCTTGGCTTCTAGGCACTGAGGGGGCCTTCGATGGCTTCCTACCAAGAGGGGCCATGCTTCCAACAGGGAATGCTTCTGGGTAATGAAGGCTAGTAGAAGCCTGCTGCATACGCATCCAAAACAGGTTTTTGACTACTTGAAATGGAACCTGAGAGCCCTGGGCCAAGATGTATCCCGTAAGCCAGAGAATTGGTTTGCACATAATGCTAAACTGACCTTTTCCAGCTCGGTGCCCTCCAAATGTGCTGGACTACAAGAGCCATCACCATCAGCCAGCCAGACCATGATGGAAGTTGTAGTCCAAACAGGGCATCCGTTTGGGAGAAGCTGCTATAGAGCAAGCAGCAGCAGGGATGGAACTGTCATCCAACAGACCCAAAGGACCAAGCTGGGAAAAGCAGCAACAAACCAGAACTTTGCTTTTCCAAAATGGGCCAAATCTCTATCCTTCCTTATTTCTCTGCCGTGCACAGAGAAGAGGACTTCTCTTCTGCTAAGCATTAGCAACTTGCTTGGTCTTGAAGCTGGGTGCAGTGTGAGCACTCCATCCAGCCTGCGTGGAATTCCTTCCACTCGGTCAGGTGCAATTATTTTATTTTACTGTTTTTTAAGCCATGAAGACTCCCCACCACCACCTCCACCACCACCACCACGTTGGGCAGCAGCTTTTTTAGGACCAGCTGTAAAAATGTGCAAGCTCCCAAGTTCTATAGAACTCTTCCTCGGGCTATATCAACAAAAAGCCAGGGGTGAGGGGGACAGAACTGCAAAGTGCAGAAGTGTCCGGATGTTTTGGCCATGAGATCTGAAATGTTTATAGACCCAGTTTCAAAATGGAGATTTGCAGTCTGAATGAATTAATCAGTGGTAGATCTTGCAGGATTCAGATTGTGCCAAGCAATGTATCTGGAGAGGAAAGCAGTAGCTGATATCCATTTCTGAAAGCACAAAGGCCGACTGTAACCATTATCTGACTCTTTCCGAGCAAAACATGCATGTTCCTGAGTTGGCATGCCAGGCCAGTGCTTGCAGTACAAGACTACTTTGATAGGCATGTGGGGATGGTGAACAATGCAGAATTCACTGGTAGGACAAGGACTGGGCATCGGTTGTATCTTTTCACACCCACACACACACACCATTTCCATAGGTGTGGGTTTGCATCATGATGCGTTAATCTTCTTTCTTTGCCTTGCTTTGCAGATGGGGGCCGGGCAGGCGTTCAATAGCCAGTTCCTTCCTCACTCGGGGTCCAGAGGACCAGCTGTGCCACCGGGGATGAATCCTGCCAACATGGGCGGTGTGATGGGAGCTTCTGGGATGCCTCCCATGAGCATGAACACGGCGAGGGCTCCAGCGATGAGTGCAATGTACGGTGGACAACGGATGCCCCAGCATGGATACCCTGGCCCTCCGCAGGGTCAGCAGATCCCCAGGCAAAGTGTCAAGAGGACCTACTCCAGTGAGGTGAGCATGGCCGGGGCATCCATTTTGAAGGCACCAGGGCCCTGCATACATCTGAGCTGTCCACCTGGCACTAGATGCGCATGGAAAACAAACAAGCAAATGCTTGGGCCCAGTCCTAGGAAGGAGTGTTAGAGCTGGGAACAGGAATGTTATTTATTGGCATTACAAGGCAATGTACGTATAATCATTTAAAAAATGAACAATAAAACTGAAACCTAAACAGCAAGTGAACACGAACATTAAAAACAGAAAAACATTAGAGCACTTAAACATTACCTCACTGAAAAATCTAACCTAAAAAGATGTACTTCAAAAGCCAGGAAAAATGGGGGAAATTGTAATTCTTAGGAGCACATTCCACAGTTTGGAAGCTACACAGGAGAAAGCCTTTGCATCCATGCCTGTCAAATGGGCCTCTGCTCTCAAGAAGTCCTCTCCTGAGATCTTAACAACTGGGCAGGTTTATAGCAAGACAGGTGGTCCCTTAGGTAGGTTCTAAGTCATTTAGGGTTCTAAAGTCTAAAGCCAGCACTTTGAATTGTGTCTGGAAGGCAGTTCGCATCTAGTCTAGGACCTTCAAGGCAAGTGTAATAATGGTCCCAATACCATTGTACCAGTTAGCAGCCTAGCTGCCACGT
The DNA here is from genome assembly GCF_004798865.1 of Varanus komodoensis. Taxonomy (NCBI): domain Eukaryota; kingdom Metazoa; phylum Chordata; class Lepidosauria; order Squamata; family Varanidae; genus Varanus; species Varanus komodoensis. The sequence continues at coordinate 9,792,092 of NW_025335762.1, forward strand.
TTTGCATCTGCTGAATCTTCTGGATAATCTGTGGGGCAGTCCCATGTACAGCAACTGCAGGAGAAGGGGGCGGCAGAGGATGCGGTGGCTAGCTGGAGTCACTGGGGCAGTGGGTGTGGGCTTGGGTGGACTCCCGGGGATGGTGGAGGACAGGAGAGCCTGGAGGAATGTTGTCCATGGGGTCACGATGGGTCAGGCATGACTTTGCAACTAACGACGACAAAACGTGAGGTACCCAAGTCAGGGCAGCTGTTGCCAAGTCAGACATTTCTTTTTCAGACTCTCTGCTGAGCAGTGTAGACTCACAGAATTCTCAGGAAGGTGTTACAACTGCAAAAAGGATTTTTATTTATGTGCTAATAACTGCCTCATTTGATAAAAAGCCATCAAGCATTTTTTAAAAGTAAAACTTTAACACACTTTTAAAAAACAGTAAGCTTTGTGTTCCTGCTGAGAAGTGCTGAATTTTCAGGGCTGCAGATTTGTTGAGTTCGATTTTCCTCCAGACTCAGGATGTGGAATAGAGCAGAGCAGCGGCATTCTCCCACTTCTGCTGGATTCCTACGCATACAAGCTTACAAGCCATGTTGGCAAGTGCTAATGCTGGATCCGTTGATTCTACTAGGATAAGGCAGCTATATATTTAAACAACTGTGATCAAAAGAGAAGAACTCCCACAGCTACTTTAACCTTATCCTGTCCCCAGCCCAGCCCAGCCCCAGGTCAAATCCAGCTACGAGCAAACGTATCAAAATCAGAATGAACTTCCAGGTGAGATGCAGTGTACTTGGTGGAGTTTCAGAGAAGGATCAGTCCCGAAGAACACAGACCGCCCCTTCTTAGCCTCCATTCCAGTTTCGCCAGGCGGCCGTGCAAAGGGTGGTGTGGCTCGTGCATATGCGCACATCCCTGTGTCTGGGTGCACTGGCCAAACGGGGTGAAAGCCGCAGGAGGTGGGAAATGGGAGCAGAGTGAGGTGAAGTGCCATGCTGGACTATCTATACGTTACACCACCTTGCATAAAAGCCTTGACTGCCACCCGCTCCCTCCTTTTCCTTGCCCAGCCATGTCTTGCCAAAACCTACTGCTGTGCAGAAATGTTGGGACCGTGCTGACGGGGCAGCAGAAGTGACTCCAGCCATCAGCAGCCTTCCACCGCTGCTGCCCCCACTAGCCATTCCCTTCATCAGCAGGCGACGGAGTTCTGCGTGAGAGAGGTGCCGCAACAAGCACCTTTCCTTGCGCGGAAGAGCTGCATGTGAGGGAGGAAGCAAGGTCATGCTCACTGATGCCACAGGTGTGCCGTTTAGTGTGTTGGTGCTCAGACAATAACCGCAGCCTTGTGCCCCAGTCTTTTGGACAAGCAACTTGTCCTTTATGGGCTAGGCGCATCTTCCACAGCAGTGTTCCATAGCAGTGCCCACAACCATTTCTCCAGTGGCCAAACGTCCCTACAGAAAGGTTGCCCAGCCCAGCTTTGTGCACACAGGAGAGCATGTCTCTCTTTTCTGATTCAGTAATACGTGGCCTTGGTTCTTCTCCCTTCTCTTCGTGTCTCAGGGGTATCCAGGACAACAGTACATGCAGGGAGGCCAGTACCCTGCCCAGGCTGGACAATATGCTGCTAACGCCCCTCAGCCATCTGCTCCTTCCCCCTCCTACCCTGGACACAGGATGCCCATGCAGCAAGGAATGAGCCAGTATCTTTCTGCTTCTGGCACTGGTGGCCCATATTACAAGGTAAACAATTACTGGGGTAACAGCATCTCAGGATTTTCTGTGGAGGTGTGAAAAACGTTCAGCCTTTGTGGAGAGAAAGAGAATCCACAATAGTAATGACAAAACTGTCAGGAGAAGATCCTAGGTCAGAAGAAAGGAGGTACCTCTCTTTGGTACAACCTACAGCAAGGAAATGTGTTGGCATTTCCGTCTCTGGCATTTGTCCTTTCTATTGGTCTTTTCCTGCTTTATTAAAAGTGGCAAACCCCTGGCTTTATCGTGCACTTAGGTGTGTTGATTTGGGTGGCCGGGAGGTGGGTCGTTGCACCAATTTGCCTCATGGGAATCAGGTCCTTTGACATTGGCCGTTCCCAGCACAGCAGGCCTTGCTGCAGGTGGGCAGTCTTCTCCTTGTGGAAGTCATTTGGTGAGAGTGCTGATGATTCCCCTTCTCCATATTCCAAATGCGCCCCCTCGCCCAAGAGCCCAAGTGCCCCCTCACTCAGTGTAATTGCTCTGGCACGAAGCAGGCAGAAAGAAGGCGCTACACCTGCACTCAGACACCCACCTCCCACATACACACCGCCCAAGGGTGCGCAACAAGGGTTGGCAGTGTGGCCACAACACCAGTGCACTGCCTTTGATGCCTGTCAAAGTGCGCTACCCCTCCCACTGCTTGAAAAAACACAATATTCTTATTGGCAGCTGGGATTCCTGTGAAATAGATTTTTTGTCAATGATAAAACTGGTTTCAAAGGAATTGTTTCATATTTTGGGACTCAGAGACCCACCTCTATCATGTTCTCAAATTTTGAGGCAGTTCACTTGTCCTTTACTTCTTCTCCCATGGCAGCCAATTTGTAGTGGTGCCCAGAACAGTTTTCAAATTACCAAATATGCCCACAGTCCCAAAAGCTGGCCTACCCTGGTATACACTAAAAGTAGCACAGATGTGTTCCTATGGCATAGTCTCAGGGCACAGGATACAGCAGTCCTCCCAAAAGGAAACAAGTGTGGACTTATTCAGAGCCTGGAATAAGTCCTGGATTGCTTGGGAATCCCTGAGTTCCATGAGGAAGATGAATGTGCTATTTTTATTTTTTTTAGAAATGAGAATCCCAAACAGGCTGGCGAAATTCATTGAAATCACTTAGTCAGTGACAGCCAGATACCAACCAGAAGACGAAAGACATCCTCTCTCACCTGGTACCAGCCAGACTACAACTCACAATGCTCCTGTCATTGGAACTTGTTGACTGGGAGAGATGGGAGTTGACTGGAGGGAATCGGTTTGGGGAATGTCACTGTCATGAAGGTTGAGGGGAAAGGTAGTATTATTGGAGAGTGGGATATAAATGGAATGAAAGAACAAAGGAATGGTTTAAAAAATTGTAAGTATATTGAGGCAGTTTCTGCCACAACAGTCAAGATGTCTGCAAGCCCAGATTTTTCTGACAACTAATGGTTTTGGGGTTTCCCCTTTCTAGCCTACTGATCAGTTCAATGGTCAAAATGCAAATTTCAACGGGGGCAACTTCAATAGCTATGGACAGACTGCCATGAATGGGGTGAGTTTCATCAATCATTTCCATAAAGGCTTAGCTAGAGACTTCACAATGATGTTGAAATCTGGGGCTCAACAATTTGCAGTATGTTTTGTGTTCCTTTACTGTGTAATGATACAGTCCATCCACAGCATAGCTTTGTTCTTTTCCTGCTGATTAAAAAAGGACGCTGAATTTAATTATGTCCCAGGTACATGAGACCATAACCCTTGTATGCCATTTTAATTGGCCTAGAATTGCTTTCATCACTGTACCTGGTGCATTTGTTTGCTAACACCGGATATCCCTGCCCACCACCAAGTATTGAAAGGCTGGACAAAGAAATGTTCTTCTTCATGGTCTCTGTGCATCATACGCAAAGCTCAGTGTCACAAGGTGGGCAGGAGCCCTGCCCTGCCCCTTCTGGAGGAATAGATAAAAGGGGCGGGGGGGGCACCCTGTCCCTCAGTTCCTTTTCAACTGTCATGAAAGGACATGCAGTCGCCTCACTGAAACGGAACTTCTGCTTTTCTTTACTTAACAGCTCACACTTCTCTTGTTTTCCTAAAGAGAGAGAGAGAGATTTATCAGATATTCTTCTTTACTATTTCTATCATCCATCTCTCTCTCTCTCTCTTTGTTCCTGGGGGACAAGCAAAAGCTCTTCTTCCACTCTCTTCTACACTGAAATAAGTATCTTCTCCAGGATGTCAGCAGCAGGTGTCCCTGACTGGGACTGCATGCTTGGGACTTCACATAATCATATTGACCTGACAAGCACAAGAAGAGTCATGCTGGATCAGTCCAGGGACCACCTAGACCAGCATTCTCTACACATAGTGACCAACCAGCTGACCTTAGGAAACCCATGAACAAGACGCGGGTGCAACAGCACCCTCCCTACCCATGTTCCCCAGCACCTGGTGTACATTGGCATGAGGCCTTTGATACAGAGGTAGCAGAAAGCTATCGGTACTAGTAGCTATTGATAGCCGCCTCCTTCAGGAATTTGTCCAGTCCCATTTTAAAGCCATCCAAATTGGTGGCCATCTCTACATTTTGTAGCCCTGAATTCTTTAACTTACCTTTACACCATTTGAAAAAGCCCTTCCTTTTATCTGACCTTATCCTGTCAGCTTCAGGGAAGGACCCCTTTGGGTTCTAGAGTTAAGAGAGGGAGAACAGAGTCTCCACACAAGGCATAATTATTTCTTCCTTGCTCATATTTTTTCTAAGCTAAGCAATCCCAGGAGTTATAACCTTTCTTCATGGGATGGTGAGTCGCATTCATTTCAAGGGGTTTAGTCTGAACAGAGATTATGTTGGACTGTATCCAACACTTTCAGTTTGTGCCCTGGGGTGTTTAATTATCCTAGTGTTCTGGTTTTCCTTTCAGCCTGGAAGATCTATGCCTGGCTACCCGAGCTCTCCACTGCCTGGCAATCCCACCCCTCCAATGACACCTGGAAGTAACATCCCTCCATACATGTCCCCTGGGCAGGATGTGAAGCCGCCCTTCCTTCCCGACATAAAACCAAACATCAGCTCTTTGCATCCCTCTCCCTCTGGTAAGTCTTACGTGTGCAGGGCGGCTCTTGAGTTCCGATTGAATTATATCTGTGCCCACAGGGCAGACAGAGCGGGGCAAGGGAAGCCATGGGAAGGCCTCCCACGACCTGTAATCTTACTCCTTCCAGCCCATTAGTGTGCAGGGCTACAAATACTCCTCTCCTATGTAGTAGGAGGTTGACCCAGTGAATCCAATGTTAATGTTTGTGATGTTTGATGTTTTTGTTTTAGTCTTAGTTTAAAATTTATATATATATATATATATATATATATATATATATATATATATATATAAATAAAATAAAAAATAAAATACTCCTCTCTTTCCCAGGGTTTCAAATCAGATGGCTTCCCTAGGTGATTCCTAGAGTTTTAACTCAATTCCAGTTCTGAATTGCTAAAGGTGTTTCTGTTCATGCAGTCATTCAATGACCCTGGATGAGAAATAGGGAGTTACATTAATGTATTTTTTCTATATTAATGTTCAGAAAAGGTGTTATCATCAACTGCTTTGTGCCTCTGGTGGTATGCTTAAATTAATTTGCTTCCTTGGGCATTCACGAAACACGGGCTATGGCAGCTCCTCTGATAGGATCTTCCTCTGGCCTGGCCTATGTGCTACCTGCTTGCTGGAATCCTTTCACTCAAGTGGAACTATAGTGCGATGTCTGAGTGCTCCTATTGAGAGTGCCAGCCAGGTATCCCCCCTTTCAGGATAGTAATCAGATGGTTTCCTGGACTGTACCATTCTGTGCAGTAGGGCATGGATGTCCCCAACACACACAGATCTCTCTACATAGGAAACATGTATATCGGTGGGAAAAGTTTGATATGGCCTTCTCTTTAATGTACAGAAAATTTTTCCCTGGAATAACGTTCCAAAAGGCAATGTCCATTCCCACAAATACATATACATGCACACACTGGTAGCCCAGAGTGGTTCAATTCAGGACCATCTTTACAGAATCATAAAATCATGGAATAGTAGAGTTGGAAGGGACCAGAGGGCCATCTTTTTCAACCCCCTGCTCAGTCAAGGACTCCCTCTTAGTTTAACCATCCCTCTCAGATCCTGCTGAGTTTAGACAATGGTTAAATTGTGGAAGATCTGATTCCATTTGGAGAACAGTGGAATTTTGGCGACCAGATGATTCCACAGCAGATAAGAAGCGACCGTTGGCTGCCTGACCTGGATGGGAGAGGGTACTTAGGGGCCCCATGAAGTCGCAGTGGGTGAAGTCTTGGGTGGATGGGTGGGGGTCAGGAGATTCTTTCCTTGGATGTTTGGGAAATTCAGCATCGTGAGCGAGCAGAAGGAGATGAGTTTTCTGGAGCCACAGAAGGACACCGGACAGGGGCAAGGTCTGCTCTGTGCACTGCCTGCCGGCTCATCTCACCTGTCGGCTCCTTGCTCTGCCACTGGACACTTGTCATCACTTACTGTCTTTCTGCAGCCTGATCAAGCAGGCAGCTTTGCCGGCATTTGCCCCTCTGCTATGCTTCCCAGCGACGGTGACCTTGTGCTTCCACCCATCACCCATCCTCTCTCTTATTTCACCCTGCCAGGTAACCCTTGCGACGAGCTGCGTTTGACGTTCCCCGTGCGGGATGGCGTGGTGTTGGAACCCTTTCGCCTCCAGCACAACCTGGCTGTCAGCAACCATGTCTTCCAGCTCAGGGACTCGGTGTACAAGACTCTGATGCTCAGGTGAGAGAACCGTCCTCCTCCGCTCCTTGTGCCACAGTGTCTCTCGTTACAGTCGGGGCAGGGAGCTTGCAGCCCTCCAGGTTTTTTGGCCTACAACTCCCATCAGCTCTAGTCAGCATGGTTCATGATCAGGGTTGTAGGCTAAAACATCTGGGGGATAGAAAACCTTTCTCGCCCATATTTTTCCCCACAGCCCTAGTCTGATATTTCTTTTCTGAAGCGTGATCAGATGCTTTTGGGCAACAATTCATTGCATTTTTACAGTGGTTATTTAATTGGCTATGTTTTGAAAATGTTTAGGTCATCTTTTCTGTGCTTTTAAAACACATTGCTAAAAATAGCTATATAAAAGCCCAGGAATGGTAAAGGGGAAAACTAAACCAGGGAACAAGGAGGGGGGATGTCCAAGTAATTTTTTTCTCAGTTGGGGAACATGGAAATGGGGAAACCCCCATAGGGGTGCGAACAGAGGAAGTATCTTCTCCTGCACAGTGGGTCGCCAGAGCATCTTCACCGCCTTTGTGAACTATGAGCAGGGGCAGTGAGGAGCTGCGCTCTCAGCATGCTCCCTGCATGCTCGCATACCTGCCCCTTCATCCCTGCTCCTTGTTCATGAAGGTGGAAAAGACACTCCAGTGACCGGCTGCTCAGAAGAAGAACGCCCCAAGGAGCAGCTCCTCCTCTTCCCCTCAATGATGGAGGGGGAAATGGTGGTCCCTCGTGTGCAGGGGGATGAGGAGCTGCCTAGAACTGCAGCTGCAACCCTCCTGGGACCCCACGCTGGTGCGCCCTCCCCTCCAGGACCTTGAGGCAGCCACGGCAGCACAACGAAAGACACTCATGAAAGAGGACTTCCTGAACGGCTTCAGGAAGTGGCAAGGATGGCGGGATAAGTGTGTTCGAAGCGAGGGGGAATATTTTGAGGGGGATTAATATTTTACTGTGATTTTTTTTATTTAAACCTGTAACAAAAAATAAAGCAAAAAAAAGCACTGAAAATGCATGCACTGAAAACACAAGAGATGACTTGGGTGCACAACAGATGACATTTTTGCCGCAACGGCATTTTTTTCACTTCGCTTGCAGTTCGAACATCGGAACATTGTTCAACCTGCGGAGCTATTTTATCTCAACTCTAACATTTGAACTCTCGATCGTTTGAAGTTAGAGTCATTTGAACTGCAAGGCACCACCGTTCATGTCTCTTGCGTATAGTGCAACTCCATCTCCCATTTAGTCCCCACATGGAAGAGAAGGAAGGGGTATTTGTCAGTGGATTGTATGAGATGCGTGAACTTATGAGTTATATCTTATTGGTCATCAGCTTCTGTTGCCTTAAGGCAAGGGTGGGCAACTCTGGGAGTTCTATAAAGGCTACTTTCAGCCCTGGGGTGGAATGGCAGCAGAACAATGGCTATGTAGCTTGTTTTAAAGCTAAATTTGGGGGTTTCAGACTATTTTTGTTTGCTGCCACAATTTGGTGGCCGACAGCAGATAGTTTTGACTTTGCTCCCTCCAGGGTCAGCACAGCTGAATGCAGCCTGTAGAAAGCATCTTGCCCAGCCCTGCCTTTAAAGAATCACCCTCTGCCCTTTTTCTGCAGGGACAAGTAAAATATTCCTAGTCTGGTATTTCCCAAGAGAAGAGCAAAAAAGGGAACATGCTGGAGTTCAAACCAAACGGGAAGCCCTTGCTTAGCTCCATCTGTGAGATTCCTGCTCACCTCCCTCTCTGCCCCTTTTTGCCTGCCCCAGGTACACTCCTTGTTCATCACGGAACTGCAGTGTTTTTCAAATGTATCCAATGTTTTCTTCCCGCTGTCTAGGCCTGACTTAGAGCTGCAGTTTAAGTGCTACCACCACGAGGACCGGCAAATGAACACCAACTGGCCAGCCTCAGTCCAGGTCAGCGTGAATGCCACGCCCTTGACCATTGAGCGGGGAGACAACAAGACTTCACACAAACCTCTCTACCTAAAGCAGGTGTGCCAGCCTGGAAGAAACACCATCCAGATCACTGTCACTGCTTGCTGCTGTGTAAGTGCTGCCTGGTTTTGAGAGATCCCCGGTTCCCTGCGGCTGCATTGAGTCCGCTGTTGAGTGCCTCTGTCTTACCCCAGAGAAAGCCTCAAACAACAGTGGTCCCGAGCCACACCCTGCACTGTTTGTGCAGATTTCGGATTCCTGTGGAACGTCCAGCAGGTGTTTTGCTAATCCAGTTTTCTGTGCTGTAAAAAGCTCTTACACCCACTGGCTCTTTGAATACCGTGCCTGAATTTAGCATTAGAAAGAGCTATATGCAATGCTCTGACTAATGGTGCGCATCGCTGTGGGAGCTGCTCAGAGCACAGAATCTGATGTTGCCCACTAGAAGTCCACCAGCTTCTTGATGTTTGACAGTACACTCCGCCCCAGTGGGCTTGTTCATTTCTCTAGCCACCTGGCTAGAAAAGTGACTCTGAGGATACTGAATACCATACAGGAGATTGGATCCTGAATTGGGTCATTGTGGTCACTGATGTTGAATAGACAATCATGCCTGTAACCCACGGCCTTCTAGCACTTGGGAGAGGGGTGGTGTAATGGGTAAAGTGGTGGGTTTCCTGTAAAAAACAGTGAGTCTTCCCTAGAATAACTTATGTTGGATTATGTTGGATTTTACCACCTTACTGACTAGAGGTATCATCAAGGCTTGCACCTCCAAAACCTCCCTTTTGAGTGCTATCCACCCCTCCTCAACTTGCTTACCTTCCAGTAACCTATCCCAGGAGACTTTCCCCAGTCTGGCCTTCAGTTGGCCAAAGTTGGCCCTCTTGAAGTCCCAGCTTCTAGTGCTCGACCTGCTGCACGTCCCCAGTCCCCTGATCTCAAAGCAAAGGATGGAGTGATCACTCGCATCCAGAGCTCCCCTAATCTGTACTTCATCTATCAGCTCCTTCCTACTGGTCAAGACCAAGTCAAGGATGTTTCCCCCCCTCGTCGTCTCTCGGACCCTCTGTGTGAAAAACCCTCCCTCTATAGCTTCTAGGAAGTGACGTGTCCTGGCTGTCACCGCCGAGTGAGTCTCCCAACTAATATCCGAGAGATTGAAAGCTCCTATAATTACTGTGTCTCTCCCCCAAGATATCCTTAGAATCTGTCCTGTCAGGACATCATCCAAGGTCTCAAGTTGACCTGGAGGGCAATAACATACCCCCACTGTCAGGTCTCTTTCCCTGTCAAAACCCCTAAGTTTCACCCAGACTGCCTCTAGCGAATCCCCATCTGTGCTGCATTCTATCTCACTGCATCCTATCTCTTCCCTGACGTGTAAAGCCATGCCCCCACCTCTCTTTCCCTTCCTGCCCTTTCTAAAAAGGTGATACCCTTCTATGTTCACATTCCAGACTTGCCTTTCATCCCACCAAGTTTCTGTGATTCCCACCAGGTCATACCCTCCTATTCTCAGGAGAGCTTCAAGCTCTTCCTGCGTATTACCCATGCTCCTAGCATTGGTGTACATGCACCTCAACTCCTTCCCACCACTTTCTTTCCTTGGCATTCCCAGCCTCCTCCTTCCTCCCATCCTCCCTGATACCTGGCCCCTCTCTGGAGGAGTCCTGTCAGTCCCTGCAGTATCTCTAAAACCCTGCTCCCAGAGCCCTGATCCTCCCCCCACACTTGTCCAGTGCAGACACATTACTGGGGGGCCTGAACCGCCCCCCCCCCAGCTCAGACGAAGCTCGCTAGAGCATCTCCAAAGGACCTTTTCCCCATTCTCGTGAGGTGTAACCCGTCCCTTGCCGGAAGTCCATTGGCAAAAAACCAAGTGCCGTGGTCGAGGAACCCGAAGCGTTCCTTTTGGCACCACACCCTAAGCCAGTCGTTCACCTCGAAGACCCTCCTGTCCCAAATCCCCGGACCGGTAAGATCGACGAGAAGGCCACTTGGGCCTTCAGCTCCCTGAGTTTCTTCCCCAAGGCCTCAAAGTCCCTGGTGATCCCAACCACACCCTGCCTGGCCACGTCTTTGGTGCCCACATGGATCACCAGGAGCGGCTGGTGACCCCCGGAGCGAACAAGACGCTCCACTCTGTCCTTCACATGCCGGATGCGTGCGCCCGGCAGGCAGCAAACCTCCCTTGTCTCCAGGTCGGGGCGGCACACTGCCGCCTCAGTGCCCCTCAGCAGGGAGTTCCCAACAACAATCACCCGCCGCCACATCTTCCCGGGTTTTCAGTTGACAGAGAGCACAGTTTGTGTGCCAAAGGACCCAGCTTTGGTCCAGCTTCTCCAGAGACAGCAGGAAAAAGCTCCCGCATGGAATCTGGAGAGCTTTCGCCTGTCGGTATCAACAGGAGGGCTGATGGACCACAGTTCTGACCACAGTTCCCAAGGAAGTCTTCTGTGTTCTTCATTTCCAAGCACACCATGCCCTTGTGCAGACGCAGGATCTTATTCTGCCCGACTGACCTTCTCTTTTTCCTTCTTTTCAGTCTCACCTGTTTGTCCTGCAGCTGGTGCACCGGCCTTCTGTGCGGTCTGTTTTGCAAGGCTTGATAAAAAAGCGGCTGCTGCCAGCTGAGCACTGCATCACCAAAAGTGAGTGCGAGCTCGTTTGCTCCTCTGCTGCCTGTAAATTTTGTGACTGGGCCCAGCAGGCCAGAATCCTCACTCATGCTTCTTTAAGGGAGTGGAGTTTAAGGGAGTGGATGGCTCTGCCTGCCTGGAGAAGGAGCTGCTGCTGCCACACAGCAGAATGTCTGCCGTATCTTCTGTGCCGGCTCGAGAAGGGGTGGAAATGCACGACTGGAACATTTAAAAAGTGGCACAGGCACGGCAGACAGCGTCCTTTGAAACATTCCTGGTGGCGACCGATCCAGGACTGGACCATGTGGCAAGAAGGGAGCCTCCTGTGCAGTTGCTCTTTCCATGGATTGAAAGGGTCCCTCTGCTCCTTCCCTGTGATGCTGCCCACAACTCCAGCCCATTTCAGCCACTCCACCGGAATGTCTTTCTTGGCAAAATGGGGTCACTTTCCCATTCTCCTCAACTGTGCCTTAACTCCCAGGCTACTCTGACCTAGTGGTCCACCAGCAGAATTACAGTTAGAACATAAAAGTTTGGGGGAAACTTGTCTAGCTTTTCCTCCCACTAAGTGAAAGCACGTGTCCCAACCTTGGGCCTGCAGCTTCCATCGCTCCCAGCAATGCTGCTGTCGGCTGGGGTTGGTGTGGGTTGTAAGCCAACACATCCAAAGTGTGTGAGGTTAGGGAAAGCTGGTCTAAACCATGGTTTCAGCTCACCACCGTTCAGATTAGCTGCAGCTTCAGATTTTGACCACACACCAAACTGTTTACATCTAAAATGGAAGCTTTTCATCACCTTGCAACAATTCCAGAGGAAGAGAGGGAAAGCAAGAACCTTCATCTCACTAGATTGGCATTTATGTTCTCACAGTGCTAAACTTGGGTTTTTAACATTACAACCAAGTGTAGCCTTGTTTATGCTTCTTCAGTAACTGGTTAGTAGGTGGGGTATAAATGCTCCAAATTAGTAAAGAAGAAGAATTAATGGTGGTGAACATTCCCAGAGCTGAAAGTAGGATGCAGAGAGGCTGGTGCCATTTGTGGAGTGAAAAGCAGAGAGAATGCACCCAGAGATCCAAATACTCTGAAGTGCAAGAGAGCCAGACAATGTGGACAGTGGGGCTGGGCTGCTGGAATTCAGGACTGCTACAGACAAGAGCGGGTCCTTTGGGTTACCTCTGGCAACTTTCTTTCCTGCTTCTCTAGAAAGCTTTACAGCAGCCTTCCCTGAGCACCTGACCCTAGATGTGTTAGAACATGAGTTACAGGAGCTGTAATCCACCATAACTGATGGGCACCACGTTGGCAAAGGCTCCTTTGCCTCGTTCCACCATCAGTTTCTCCCTGCTGGTTAACAAATGAGCGTGCTGTTTTTGCCCAACACCATTTCTCCTCTCGATGTTTAGTAAAGCGAAACTTCAGCAGCGGCACAATCCCCGGGACTCCAGGCCCAAATGGCGAAGATGGGGTGGAACAGACCGCCATCAAGGTTTCTCTGAAGTGCCCCATCACCTTTAGGAGGATCCAGCTTCCTGCAAGGGGCCATGATTGCAGGCACATACAGGCAAGTGTCTGATGGTACTCCACGAGCCGTGTCTCCAAAGAGGCCTAGCTGAGGTCGCATAGACGTCAACCACGCCAGCCACGCAGTGGCTTTAGCACAGGGGTAGTGAACCTGTGGCCTTCCGGATTGTGTGTGACTAGAACTGTCACCATCCCTGACCATCTGTGGATTCACGTCTTCCCCCTCCCCAGATTATTACTTAAACTCCCCCTTTCCCCCCAATGGCCATGCTGGCTGGGGATTGTGGGAACTGTAGTTGCACCCTGCAGAAGGCTGCTCTAAAGTGAGAAAAGAGATGATCTTTCATTTTTGTTGTTACAAGGTGTAACCCATGTAAGTGATATAGCCCTCAGATCCAGAATACACCTCCTCAAGGGGCAGGATAAAGATACGGAAGAGAAAGGGACAGATGAACAAAGGAGTGGGAAAGGGAACATTAAGCTGATTGGCAATTAAGATTGACCATTTTTCTTAATTATGTGTACCCCACTCCACATTATTTACAAGCTTTTATGAACACGTGATTCTGCCATCTCTGTTCCTTGACTATTCTTAATACACGTGGGGCTATTGAAGTTAAGAAAGTGAAATAACTGAAGAAGTTGGTCCCAATACTATCATAAGGAAGGGAAAATTGGGAAAGTTCTCCTGGGCCTTTCTGAGGTCACGCAAGTCCTAATTATTGCCCCCGTATCTGAAGTCTTTAGGGTAACTTGCAGCTTTTGATACCTACTCTCTGTCTGTGTTTTCTGCTTAGTGCTTTGACCTGGAGTCTTACCTGCAGCTCAACTGTGAAAGAGGGACGTGGAGATGTCCTGTTTGCAAGTAGGTATTCATGGTTAGGGCCTGTGTCCTTTGTGGAAGGAGGCAGAGTTTTAATATAAACAAGAATGGAGTACATCACTGGGAAAGCAGCGTAAGGACCTGAGGAGAGCCCTGCTGTGGTCCCATTTGATCTGGCATCTTGTATCCCCACAAGAAACCAGCTAATGAGCAAGGGACTGGAAGAACTTAGCTGTGAGAACAAGTTACAGTATCTGGAATATCAGACTTTTTCAGTTAGGGAAAAAAGATGGAGGGAGACATGAAACAAAACAATTCATGGTGTGGAGAGAAGGAATAAAAAGAAGTTTCTCTGCCACAATACTAGGATTCATGAAACTGAATGGTAGGAGTTTTGGAACAGATAAAAGAAAGGACTTCTTCAAAGAATGTATAGATAACTTAAGGAACTTGCTATCAAAAATATTGTAATGTTCACCACCTTGGACGGTTCTAGAAAAGGATTGGACAGATGCCTAGCGTGGAAGGCTATCCATGGCTACTGGCCCTGACGGCCGCATGCCACTTCCAGGGTCAGGGGCACTGTACCGCTCCGCAGCACCTGCTGGGGGACGTCATACGTGGGAGGTTGCTCTTGCACTCGTGTGTGAACAGAATGCTGGGTTGGATGACCCTTTGGTCTGGTCCAGCAGGAATCGTTTGTATTTACGTTACATTTATCTGCATGGCCAGTTTTGAAGTATGTCCTGCATCGCTCAAAGTGCAAGCCATCAGTTAGCCTGATTCAGCATGGAGGCAAGAGCCCTTCTCTGGATAGTCGTGGCAGACGTGGCTTCTTCTTATTTAATTATTTACACTGGGCAAGTAAACAGTAACACAAATAAACGAATAAGAGCAATGCATTAAAAGCAAGATAACATTACATTTGGCTTCATGGAACAAAGGTGCTTTCAGCAGGTGCTGGAAAAAAATGCATTGCTGGAGCTTGCCTAAAATCCACAAGCAGTGAGCGCCCTCGATTTGGAACGCTCTCTCTGAAGGCTGTTCTCCCGGTGGACTCCAGCCAGGCCACAGGGCTATGTGGAGCGACCGGGAGAATCCCCTCTGGTGGCTTCAGCAACCACTGGTAAAGCATCGCAGGCCAGCGTCTCAGCCTTGCCCCCAACCCGGTAATGTCAGTTCCTCGAGCCGGCTGGTTTACCTCTCTCTCTGTCTTGTGCCCTTGCTTGTGTCAGATAGCTTGCTGACCTTGAGCAGCAGGGCCTTCTACTTGGGAGCGTGCATCAGGGTGGGGCGTGTGAAGGGGAAAGACGCTGGTGAGAGCCTTTGCAGAGAGGCAGTCAGAAACACGGGTGAAGCCTCGGGCCAGTGCATTCCCTGAGTATTGCTAACCACTGCTCTTGCCTGCTCTTGTGCTTTGTTCTCAGTAAAACAGCTTTGCTGGAGGGGCTTGAAGTGGATCAGTACATGCTGGGAATTCTGATCTATATTCAAAAGTAAGTCTCATAGCTTTAACGATTCCTCCAGTCTTGTGGAAACAGTTCCAGGGTCAAGTCAGGCTGTGTAGATAGTAACTTATTCCTGCCACCAGAGGGGAGACAAGTACTACTTGTGTTGCCCCCAGCTTACAGTCACCAACCTTCTGTGAAGTTGAGCCGAGATTGATAAGTTGATTGATTTTATTATATTTACACCCTGCCTTTTTCCCTTCAAGATCAGCCTTCTCCAGCCCAGTGCCCTTCATTTGTAGCTATCACTGGTTGGGACTTACGGAAGTTGTGGTCTACCACCATGACCTGTTGAGGAAGGCTGAAGGAGATGACACCCTCTAGACTGGGAAAGGAGTCGAGCGAGGACTCCATTGAAGGCAGGCAGCTGTGGGAAATGGCCCTAGAGAAACCCAGTCACTTCCCCTTTGCCAGGATCACAGATCCTGAATCCAAAGAGGTCAGTGGATAACCCTTTCTCAAGAGAGTGCCAAAGGAAGAGCCGGCGTGAGACAGTCTTGCAGTAGAACAAGGGATGCGTGATGAAGCATAGAGGGAGACTCTGGGCCAGCCATTCCCTCTGGGCCTACCCCTCCTCACAGGGCTCTTGTAAGAGTAAAATGCATGAGGTGTGTGTGTGGGGGGGGGATCTTCCTTTTGCTCCTCAGAGGAAGAATGGGATACAAAGGTAGTTAATTTGATGAATAAAGGTTGACTCAGGAGCCACCAATGTTTCTCATGAGCTTTGTTGGTGAATGACAAGTTGCTGCCCTTAGACCAGGGGTCTCAAACTCGCGGCCCGCAGGCCAATTGCGGCCCGTGGGATGATATTTTGTGGCCCCCGCTTGATATCAAAGTTTAGTGATAGTGCGGCCCGCTCGTTTTTCTCACACGCACCTGCGTGAGTCGTTACCCAAATGGAGCTAATTGACCTGCAGTGCAATTCTGAACTCAAAGCCAAGTTCAGGGAGGTGAGTGGAAAAGCAGACAAGCTTGGACAATTTTTGAGAGAATTGCCCCTTACCTTCCCTGAGCTTTCCAGGATGTTCAAGCGGACCATGTGCCTTTTTGGGAGCACCTATCTGTGTGAAAAGCTCTTCTCCACCATGAACTTTAATAAGTCAAAGTTCAGGTCCAAACTTACTGATGAGCATCTTCAAGCCATACTGAGGGTCTCAGTTGCTTCCTCCCTCAAGCCAAATGTGGCTCAGCTGCGTAAGAGGAAGCGCTGTCAGGTCTCTGGCAGCAAGGAGTAGGAGGAAGTAAGAGAAGCCTATGTTCTGAAGAACCGTTCATGTTCTGAATTATTATTAGTAAAGATCGAGAGGATTGGATAAGTTGTACTTTTTTTGGAATACTTGAAATCCTTTTTTTGTGGAATACTTGATGCGGCCCAGCCTCACCCACACTCTACTTCCAGCGGCCCCCAGGTAAGTTGAGTTTGAGACCCCTGCCTTAGACTGTAAGCGCCAGGAAGATCCATTCTGGGATAAAAAGTGGCCCTGGTAGATGGGCTTCAACAACCTTTCCCCACCCCAAAGGGTACCAGAAACTGTTGGAAGGCAGGTGGTACACTCAGAAGAGTTTGGAGACTGTGGTCATCCAGATTCAAATCCATGCCAAGCAGCAAAGATCTCGGAGCACCGCTATTCTCTGCCTATCTTCTTCCGCAGGGTTCAGTGCCGGAGTCAGCAGTGCGGTGCCAGTGGGCCCCTTCCACAGTGCCGTGAAGTTTTCCCATCTCTGCTCCCTTCAGAATTGTTTTTACTAAAAATGCAAAAAATGTTAGTGCAGCAGGTTCTCCTTCCTGTTCTTGAACCCACCAAGGATTAGCTGTTCAGCACACAGAAAGAGAAGGAAACCGTTGCTTCCTGGCCCCACCTAAAGCTCTTCCATCCCAGCAGATCTTTCCTTTTTGCTGCTCTCTCCCTTTCTCCATTCCCAGTTCTCTGCCCAGCTGCTTTCCCCACTGTTCTTCTCAACTCTCTGTCCTTAGCCGCCACCTTTGTTTCCCTTCCTAGCTTCAAGCCTTCCTATTTCTCTCCCACCCACTCCTTTACGTCACTGTTCCTCACCACTTCGTGGCTTCCTACTTCCTCTCCCTCCACCTTGCCAATCCCCGTTCCCTCCACCCCTCTAGCCTCACTTTCTCTCCTCCAACCGTCTTCTGACTAGCCAGGCCACCGTGACATCCCTTACACGACCAGCCACATCTTCCGCGGGAGCTATTTTGTGGCAGCATCCACAGCTCAGACTTTCAGAATCCCAAGCACAGAGTCCTGAAGTATCTCTGTGAACAGTCCAACATGCATTTATTTATTTATTTTAAACCCAATTTCCCCACTTGGCCGTGGAGTTGCGATGAAGGCCATTTGCCAACGTAATCACCCTATGCCAGTGCTGCATCTTGAACTGAGAGAGCCCTGAGCAGAGCCCCTCTGACTAACCAGAGGAAACAGGAGTACTTGCGTTTAGTTGTGGTGTTGAAGGCCACATGCATGCTCAGATGTGTGTTAGAAGCAACTGTCCTAGTGTTTCTGTTCCCTTCCTCCCATCCATGACAACAACTGGAAAGAAGTGCGGTATCTTCACTTTGATCCTCAGTGGTACAGCCTCATGCAGCCTGGAGCCAAAACTAGCTCCTTGTTTTTGTTTGTCTTATTTAAGGAATTTATACCTTGCTTTCAATAAGGTCCCAAAGTTCTTGATTTCTTTCCCCTTCCCCTCATCCAATCCATTCCTCTCTTCAGAAGAATAAGTCAGCATACTTCCCAGTGTCCTGCTGGCCCCAGAGATCCTGCCACCCCAGTACTGGCAGAATACAGAGCTGGCCCATCTAGCATTCCCTTCTGCCATTTGGGTGGCTCATGCACCCCATTTTTCACTGTGGGGAGAAGGAAAAAAGCCCACTGCTTGACCTAAACGAGAAAGAACCGGGTCAAGCCTGCCAGGCACAAGCTGGGGGGTGTCCTGGCCTCGGTGTCGTGTCCCCATGCCTCTGAACACTGCCAGTGACAAATCGCTGAGCAAATAAAGATCAGCAAGCAACACAGATGTGCAAGCCGCAAGGGCTCATGTTCGTGTCTGGGCTCGTCTCGGTGTGGCACCCTGGCCCTTTTTAGGTCTGGTTTTAGACCAGCGTGCACAGCCTTCCCAGTCCTGAGATTGGCGCGCCCAGAGATCATCCTGCAGCTGCGGAGGCCTGCAAGGAGCAAAAGCACTTGGAGTGGTGCTCAGCAACACGGATGTTTTTGTCTCAGATGAGCACGGTTCTCAGTGTCATTAAGTAGCCTTCCCCAGTTAGTTGTCTCCCAGTTAGATTTGGCAGCCACTCCCAGCGTCCCCAGCCATGATGCATGGGGCTGGTGGGACTTCTCTCTTGTTCCGTGTCAGGAGCAAGCACAAAGTGGAGCCGGCACGTCTCTTGCACAAGCTCGCAAGAGCAGTCGCTCCAGGGCAGTCCGCATGGGCCCTGAGCTGTTTCCTCCTGGCAAGGGAAGCTGGCCTCTCCCAGCTCGGCCGGCTTGGTGTCAACCTAGCCCAATCTCTTCTACACCAGGGGGTGCAGCTTGTGGCCCTCCGGATGTTTGGCCTAAAAGTCCCATTATCCCCAGCCAGCATGGGGGGTGGTGAGGGGTAATGGGCATGGCAGGCCAGATCGCCTGGAGGAGCACAAGCTGCCCACCCACCCCTGGCCATCTGCTGGCTGTGCATGTGCTTGCGAGCACTGAGCTCTGCCCCCCCCCAGGCCTCTCCTCTGACCTTTCTTCCCCTTGTCCCCTTGTCCAGCTCCGAATATGAGGAGATCACCATTGACCCGACGTGCAGCTGGAAGCCGGTGCCCATCAAACCGGACATCCACATCAAGGAGGAGCAGGACGGGCCCGTGCTGAAGCGCTGCCGCACCATGAGCCCCACCCACATGGTGATGCCCAGCGTCATGGAGATGATTGCTGCCCTGGGGCCCGGCCCGTCACCGTTTGTGCCCCTGCAGCCCCCGTCTGCCGGCAGCGGCAGCAGTGAATACAGCAGCCAGAGTGAGTTGGCGCCTGGGACGTGGAGAGCCCCCGCCTCAGGGCTTAGGAAAGCCAAGCAGCTCCTTTCCCCGAGCAAGGACTCTCTCTCGGGACTCAAGTAGGCCTCCCCAGCTGAGCCATCCCCAGCCTGGCCCCATTGGATGCTAGCGGCTCAAACTCAACTTCCACATGACGAGTGTCTCTGTTGGATGGTGGGAGTTGTAGTCCGACACTTCTGGAAGGTACCGGTTTGGAATAGGCTGCTCTGGTACATGGGTCATCGGCACCTTCTGGCCACATTTTCTTCCAGTGCACAGAGCTGGGCTTGATATGATACTACTGATTAATGCAGGTGCCACTTTGTTCTCACCGGAAAACCAGATGTGTACATACAGTGCCCTGTCCTTGGAAATTCTTGTCCTTGTGAGGAGGACAACAACTGTGATTACTAAAGGTACACAACTAAAGAACTAAAGGTACACAAAGAGGAAAGATTTAATGCCTACAGAACAGCCGTTCCTTTTGCACCGCGATTCAGCTGCGGAGCTTTTTCTTCCTTTGTGAAAGGGGATCTCTGCCTATCATAAGGGGCTAGCAGTGGAACAGCACACAGAACTGTGTCCACAGCTGTCCCTCTCTAGTATCCAAGATATTTTTCCACCTTTGTCCCTAGCACTATTGTAGGGGGAACACTATGTCTGTTCTAACTTGCACTGTGCAGTTTTTCCTCCACCCCCACTTTTTCCAAATTGTTTGAATTTCTTTTTGCAGGTTCGAGCTTTTCTGGTCCTGGAACTTTCCCCGATTCCTTCCCTACGGTGAATCCTGGCACCCCAACATTAAATGAGTTCAACCCAGGACCTCCCACAATCTCATACCAGCCTGACCTCCCCAGCAATCTGCTGACTCCGGAAAAGCCACCGGCTCCCTCCATCGCTGGGCAGGTCAGCAAAGATCTCTCGGAGTGGGATGGGGAATGGTGGAGGTCATGGAAGCAGTGAGGAGGCAGCTGTTTGCCAATACTAGGTCCTTCTTGGATATCACCCCCGCAGCTGTCTTAGTTTAAAAAAACCTCTGAGTTTCTCCCTTCTCTGTGCACGTCAGATAAGAGTTTTGCTGCTGGAGTTTGGGGAGTCCAGAGCTTTAAAACCGGCACTGTGGGTTCCAGAAGTATATACCGTATTTTTCGCTCTATAAGACGCACCTGACCATAAGACACACCTAGTTTTTAGAGGAGGAAAACAAGAAAAAACATATTCTGAATCAAATGGGCACATAATCACAGGCACATTCCCCCTCACTTCCGCATGGGCTGCACATCTGACAGACTTACTGCACACGCATATTCGCTCTATAAGACGCACAGACATTTCCCCTTACTTTTGAGGGGGGGAAAGTGCGTCTTATAGAGCAAAAAATACGGTACATGGTTTCTCAAATACAAAAAAGAGAACTTGACAGCAAGAGGCTCAGAATCTATTTTCCCATCTTTTATCTATTCAAAGAGGGTTGTGTCTTTGTCTTAACAGCCTCAGAAACAAAGAAGCCTTAGAGGAGTTTCTCAAGTCTCAATTTCCAGAGATCATGAACATAAAACCATCGATTTCCACACATATCATGTGACAGCCATATATTTGGGCCACAGTTGTGAATAAGATTCGGCTTGTGGTTCCCTAGTATGGCCACGAGGGGGCATTGTAGACATTGCTTGAGCCTATTAATGCTCTTTTACCATGTAGTCCCGTGTTTTTCCATTAAGGGAGCCCGAGAGTTCCCCAGAAGCCTACTAGGGAAATTCTCAATAGAAGATCGGTAATGATACAAAGAGCTTCCACAAAAGCTTTTCCATCTCTACCGGTTCCCTCAAAGGAGAAGCTGCTGGAAAGCATTTGACGTGCTGCATTCTTGATTCATGACAACAAATATGAACTATGAGCATGTGAATTCTCTGCAACACAGCAAGTGTTCTGGGCCGATGCCAAGTGGTTCTTATCAGGCAGCTTGATGTGGGCAGCATTCACCAAGCCAGACACCTGGAAAATCCCTGCCCGCCATCTCTTGCGGACTTGGGAACAGCTACTCTTCGTTCAGAGGCTCTTCCCCCATTTTCGCTCCGTGGAATGAACTGTGGTGCTCCAGATGTTGTTGGACTGCAGCGCTCGCTCATCAGCCTTAGACCTGCATAGGCAAGGGTTGATGGGAGTGGCAGTCCAGCAGTGCTGGAATGTAAAATGAGCTTGTTTAGATCCCGTCCAAGGAGGTCACAGTCAAAACAGAAAAATACAATTGGTTCAAAAAAAAAAAAAAAAAAAGCAAAGTTAAAAAAAATCATAACAAATAGAGCAATTCAAATATCAAAAACAATAGAATTTAAAGAAACAATTTCAAGAAATCTATTAGGTAGCACAATTTGTTTTAAAATGCAGATTAAAAGCAAAGTGCAGTAGAAAAATAACGGGAGTGACTTTATGGGGCCCTCTAGCTTTCCCTCTGGTCCCCTTTCTTGCTCTTGGATGAAGGAGGGTGACGTGCATTCTCCCCATGCAGGGACAAAATGCACATCTTCTGCCAGAAACAAGATAGGGGACCTCCTCCCCATACAGTCACAGCTGTGACACACACACATCTAATACCCTCCCCTGGCAATGCTCCTGAGGGTTTCTGTTTGTGCCTTCTTTGGTTGTGCAGATGCCTCTGCCCAACAGGATGGATCCTTCTTCACACAATCCCGTGCAGCAGGGGCTGAACAACCCCAGCCTTGGTAGTCAGCCTGGGCAGCAGCAGCAGCAGCAGCAGCAGCAGCAGCAGCAACAGCAGCAGCAGCAGCAGCAGCAGCAGCAGCAGCAGCAGCAGCAGCAGCAGCTCCACCACCGGAACCCACCCACCCCACAGTCGAGGCAGCCATTAGGACAGTCGGGCGCAGCAGGACAGGCACACGGAGGGGAACTTGCCTTCAATCCTGGCCCGGGGATGGGTGGGGCACCTGGAGCTGTGGACGGGCCCGAACCTTCCCTTGATGTAAGTAGCATGGCCCTTTTCTCCCTGGCGCACTCTCATGGCTGGGAATTCCCTCTCCTCTGGCTTTCTCCTCTCAACTCTGTCTAGCCTCATTCTGAAAGCCCCTTTGGCTCACTTGTCGGAACCAAACAGGGCTCGCTGTAGAGGAGCTGGGTCCTTGAAGCTCTAAAGAAGGGCCAAGCCGGTGTCGTAGTTCAGAGTGTGGCTCTGGGACTCAGACAACTTGAGCTCCCACTCAGCTATGGAGCCAGTGGGTGGCTTTGGGCCAGGCACGGGCTCTCAGCACAGGATGGTTGGTATAGGGATAAGCTCAAAAGCAGCTGGAGGAGAGTGATGTCAGCCACTTTGGGTTCTTCATAAGGGGGGGGAAAGAGGCAGGATATTGATTAATGGGTAACAGATATATAGGAGCAGTTGCCCGTCCCTCATTGCCACCTTGCAAAACATCCCTGCCACCTTTCACGGGGATGTCAACCTTTTTCAGCCGAGGGCCAGATTCAGTGTCAGAGAAGCTTACAGGGCCCGTATTCCAATGCTGAGCAGGCAGAAAAGAACAGGACCAAAAGTACCGGCATGTTTTACCTTATGATTCTTTCTGCCAGTAGCTAAGCCTTAAGACCTTCTAGAGCAGAGGGGGAAATGTACAAAAACTGGAAAACCATCAAATGAACCATGTTTGGGGGAGGGCCAGGGAAGGGACATGGCCATTTACGGAACCTCATGTGGCCAAATGTGTCCTATACACCTGAGATTGTCCTACACGGATCAAAGGAATTCATTATCCTAAGATGTGGTAATAAACACCAAATCAGATGGGAGTTAGAAGGGACTTAGAAAGCTGTCAGTGGCTCCTCTCCATAATGGCCAGGGGAAGGGGACGTGGCTGCTAAATGCCTGTTGCTAGGGGGGAACAAGAGCAGAAGGGGGTGATTCCTCTCCTGGCCGCCTCTGAGGCATTTGATTGGCCACTGTGAGAAAAGGAAATTGGACAAATTAGGCCTTTAGTCTAATCCTGGCAGGTTTTTCATGTGTTCACCAATGCAGCAAGTAGTCCTTCCTACCCTTCAAGGTCGCTAGGATGGGACAATATGCGTGCGTTGAGTAGCATACGTGGTTTCAGCTTCCCTTGCCTTCTCCCTGGGCTTTTCTGTAGACCTTGGTTCCAAAACACAGAGAGGTTTTGTAACCTGTGTTCTCCTCCTCTCTGTCCCTGTTTGTTCTCCCACTCTCTGCCTTCACGGAACATCCTGGGACACTCTTCCCTGGTTCATTACTTGGTTATTTTTAGAACCCTAACAGCCAGTCCCTGCACCCCATTAGACGTGCCAAGTCTTGGGCCAGAGCAGGGGGTACTGCATGTAATGGAACTGTCCTGCCCAGCCTCTGCCCATCTCTCTTGAATTACCAGGCAAAGGTGCTGATGCTGCCACGGCAACCTTGCGGCAGCTCATCCTAGGCTGTCCCCTTTGCCTGAGTCAGCAGTTTATGTCAGGGTCAGCTCCTCCAAAGCTCCTGCAGACTCTTGCAAAGCAAGATCTTCAGCTATACGGCCACAAGGGCAGGAGAGGTCCCGTAGGCACAGATTAGTGCAAACTGGTGCTTTGGAGATTTGGTTTTGTCAAATGAAAACTAGGATAAAGAACTCCCTAATCAAAGAACTGATTCCTACCGTGCCTCATGACTGTCCTGGCAAGCCGCAGTTCTTTGATCAAGCATCCAGGGGACCTTCGAGAACGCGGGAGCTATACTCTGGTGTCAGTAATCTGCCCACGTGCTTCTCTGCTGAGAGACACAAGGTCTCTTCCTCTCCCAAGCTGTACTTGTGAATTCATCCTGCTCCCCGAATCCATTTGAATTAAGCTCCACGGGCCAGCCCTTATTACCTGTGGCAGTGAAATCTGCTGGAAATGTCTTCTCCTTCCGGTCATCTGTGGCCTGTAAGATTGATCATCCTTCCCAGGATAGGGGTAGGCAACCTAGTGCACCTCAAGATGTTCTGGACGACATTCCCCTTATTTCCTGACTGTTGGCCTTGCCACATCTTGCAAGGGCTCTGCTTGTCCTTCCTCAGATCAACATCCTGCTGTGTCTTTGATTCTGGTCATGCTCAAAGAGGAAATGGCTAACCCCACTCTTTGTTGTTTTACCCTCAGCTTCTTCCTGAGCTGACGAACCCAGATGAGCTGCTCTCCTACTTGGGCCCCCCTGATCTCCCCAATAACAGCAATGATGACCTGCTTTCTTTGTTTGAGAACAACTGAAGCCACCCATTATGGAACACAGTCAACAAGCTCCACGCACCACATACACACATCTGCACATCACATGTAGAAACATTCACATTTCTCTCTCTCACAAACCCTGTCCCATTGCTTCCTCCGCTCTCATCAAGAGAAAGACCTTGCTTTCTATAGTGGTGGTGCCCACTGAGCCCTACCGATGAATTAGGACAGTTCTAAAGTGGCCCAAGAAACTTTGGCCAGGCAGCAGTTCCATTTTCTTAGAATTGCCTCTGGCCTACAGAAGCATTCCCATGGACGCTAGAGCAGCTGGCTTTAGTTGTTCTGGGAAATCCTTCCTGCGCAGGAGAGCAAGTGGTGCTGGTGGTGGGGACTGTTCCCAAAAATTCATTTTTAACAAGTTGCTCAGACCATGCCAACGTGCAAGGTCAGACACATGGCAGCTGTATTGTTTTGACTGATCTGCCCAAGAGACATCCTGTAAACCCACAGCCAGGGAAGGAAGAAACTGAGTCAAACAGTTTCCTGAAATTTTGGTAGAATGGATGACTCTCTCCTTTCTTGTGCACATCATTCTGGATCTGGAAAGTCTTGGAATGAAAGAATCTTCCTGGACATGTGAAGCTATAGAATGGAACTGGCTCCTCCTTGTTTATACATTTTCTCATGTTTTTAAGTCACATGCTCTGAGAAAGGGCAGAGAGACCTGCAGCATCTGGAAGAAGTACAGGGCCTACCTGTCTAGACTCCTCCATTCTGAGATGGACAAAGCAGCTGTTTTGTCTCACAGCTTCCAGCATCACGGATGTACCAGAGCAAACCAGAATCGGGATCCAAAACCTGTCCATGCTCCCTACTCCAAAGGGGTGCTTTCTGTCAAAAGAACCCCACAAGAGCTTGAGCTGGAAAACCATTTCCTCCATTTCTTTCCCATGGATTACTGTAGCAAAGGAGTGTAACTCTGGCTGAAAGCATTCTCTGGACACAGTCTGACAGACTGTCCTCCATCAGTTGATGGATCCATCTACAAGCACAACAATGTAAATAATGTAGAAACACTAAAAGGAAACAAAAGTGAGGGTGGGGGTTGAGAGGGTGGGGAGGGGAGGGGAGGGGAGGGAAAGAAATATTTAAAAGCAAGCGCATCGCTCTGTTGTATAGTCTCAGGGGCTTCCCAGCCTTGGGGCAAAAGTCCTTTGTATAAATGTGCATAAGCTTCCTAGATTGTAATATAGACCATTCCATTTGGGGGCTGCATGCACCATCCAGAGACTCGATGCCTTTAGCCATAGCTGGGACACGTCCCTTGCGTTGATGACATTTGTGTGTCCCACCAAAGTAGGATCTGGGTGGTGAGAATTAACTCCTTTTATGCCTGAGCCCCAGAAATTCAGTGCAACCAGGCAGTCCAAAACGATGTGTATGTGTGTTGACCTCCTGTTCCCCCCCATCCCGCTCAGGAACCTACGTCAATTGAGGTTGCATTTGGGATGACGGCAAAGAGATCCCAAAGGTTACCTGTCTGTGTGAAGAATCAGACCATTGTTCATGGCCGGATTTCCTGAGCCAAGGCACCGCTGTGTCCAAGTGCTGACAGCTCTATTGAGTTTTGTGTATCTTGTTTCATTATTACCATATATATATATTAAAGGATTCTTTTTGGTGGGGCTTGCCAAATAGCTTACACACTGTTGGTTTTAAAGTGGTAGTACTTGTGACACCGAGAGCAAATACATGGAAGACGGTGGATCTCTCCCAGAACTTGAAGTGCAGTGTGCTTTTTCCCATTTCCCCTTCCTGCTTAAGGAACACAAAGACAATCTATCAGTGAGCAATATCTTGCTAAAAGTGACACAGAAAGAAAAAACGGAGAACTGGTAAGCATTGCACTGCAGAGGTATAACTTTGAAGAAGGAGAAATGTTTTGAAGCTGAGATGGAAGAATCAAAAACTAATGAGAAAATTGAGTAGATATTGCAGGACTGGAGTAAAGTGTGTGTGTCGGGGGGGCGGAATCTTTCTTCAAAACCGCAGTAAGGAACTTTGCCCCTTCAGTGAGATTTCAGGTACCCCTTCCATTCTCACCAAAAGAAGCATTTTACAGTCCTAGTTGCTGAATACGGAACCTAGATTAACCTGGCCATCACAATGAATTACTGCTGTTGATGGGTTAGGCTTGTTGGCCTGCCTTGGAGAGAGAAAATTCTAGAATTCTTCTAAAACTGAAAGAGAGAACCAAGAAGGGAATGCTTAGGAGTTAGGGTTTTTCCAGCCACTCTGGGCCATCTCAAAAGCATTTCATTCTCCAACATCTGCTGTCTGAGATGCCATTGGGCTAGATGAGGAAATATTCTACTGTGGTTTAAGGCAGATTCCTATGTGTAAACTTGTATTTCTTCAATTCCCTTGTCCCTTTTCAACTGACTGTCTTACAGATTTTCCTCAAATCACCCTGAACATGTTGCATCATGAGAAGAGCATAGAGCAAAAAAGACCAATAGTTTGGCTTAGACTAAGTGGGCCACTCAGGCAAGCTGTTCCAAAGTACTCAGGACAACAGACAAAGCAGGTCTCCAATCAAAGTTTCATGCAAGATGCAGAAGGATCAGAGTTCAGCGAAACAATCGTTACTTTGCTTACAGAAAGTCCATGATTCAATTTTTGGCACATCCTCTTAAAAGGAATATACAGCATGTGATGGGAATGACTGTTCCCGGAGACTGGAGAACCGCTGTCAATCTAAAAAGGCAACACTGCAAGAGTGTACTTCCTTTTTCAGCTTTAAAAGCCACATTCAGTATTAATGTGGGGCTGTGTGTTTGTATGCACGCACGCACGCACACATCTCAGCACACAGGGATGGCAAGGTTTAAATCTCTGCTCCTTGAGATCTAGGAATTGTTGGGAGGACATGGAAACAGCAGCAGAAAAAGCTCTCAGAAAAGGAGCTGCTCGGATTTGAGGGCACAAACATCAGCAGAAGGCAGAGGGCTGAGAGAGAACTCATGCTGGGGAAATCCGTGGGTTTCAGGGGCAGCAAAACGCCCATGGGGGAAACGTATCTAAGGCGTGGGGGTGTCTTTCATGCCTTGGCAATGCGGTGATAGGTGGACAAACAGCCTGAACTGGTAGACGTTTTTTTCCGATGTTTCCATTATATTTTGTAATCCAGGAAGGAGATAATATAAGACTTTGGATACCAAAGGAATGTGATACTGGTTGGAGGGGAAGAATGAAGTGGGCAAGTCGAGCAGCACAGGAGGACTGAAAAGCCACTGGCATAAAGAGAAAGCTGACCTCTGTCCACAGAAGAAATTAATGCTGAGGACAGTAAAAACAATTTAACAACTAAGAAAAAGATGTAAGGATTCACAGGCTGGAGCAAAAGCGGTTTCCAGCTTGCTTGCTTGCTTGACTGACTGTACGAGTCTGCTTCAGAGTCTTGCTGTCAGCATTACCTTTGCAGACTCTGAATGTTCAGCTCTCTCTCATCCCATTACCAGTCCCTCACTTACCACCAGTGTTTCCCCAGAGATAGTTAGGCTTCAGCACTTGCCTGCTTTCACATGCAACCCATGAGCGAGGAAGAACCACCAGAGATTATTGTATTGACATACCAGTTCATACCTCAAGAACCACAGGTTGCCATTGGAAATCCCATGTGCCCCCCATATCGTGTCAAACATACGTCACCGACTTAACACACCAGCAAGTAATGCAGAAGATCACAGTATAACCTGTGTTGTGTTAGCCTTCTTATTTCCATGTAGCCATGTATTTGTGGTAACTGCAGCCAGCAGTGACCTTCCCATGGGTTCCTGTCATCGAGAGCACTACATCCCTTATCAGATAGCATTTAGCCTATAGCAGCAGTGATGGTGCGGAGCTATTAAATGGCATCGACCAAAGGATGAGAAAAGCGCCCACAAGATTCCTTACACCACAAACCCAAGAGGCAAACATGGTTTTAGATTCGTCAGACAGAAGAAGAAAAGAATATCTGAATATTCCCATTTCAGGCCTCTGCAAATATTGGAGCCAACCAAGAATTATTTGCAACGCATGTGAACACCTTGCTTATACAAAACAGGTTTTAATTCATAGGTCTTGCTTCTCCAGAATGTATCTAAGACATGAACCTTGGGAAATGCAAATGTTTGGCACATGTAAATGCACATGCATGCGCACACCCAGAGTGAAGAACTACCGTTTTTTCTTGTCATTAGGCACTGCCTAGGCTTCTGCGTCACCTGCTCTGCCATTCTCATCTTTCACTGCAGTGTCCTGGTTCATTCCTCCCTCCCTGCCTGGAAAAAGCAGATCTGGGTCATGCAGTACATGCGCATGCACACCTCAGGGTGTGATGTGGTGCCTCACTGAGGGGTTTTCTCATAGTCTCAGCACCCAGAAGCTTCCTACAAACAATGGAGAGCTCCTATCAGCTGCCTAGGCTGGAAAATAGTGGAAAATTCCCCTCTCTGTGCAAATCAGTTGAATAACATCCCATTGAAAGAAGAAGGCATAAGCATTTTCCAGAAGTTTGCTTTGGCTTTAAAACAAGCAAGCAAGCAAGCAAAGCTCAGGTAGCTATTAAGTGAGAAACACCAAAGCTGGGAGTATGCGCTATGTTGCTGGAGACACTGTTTGGATGTAAGAACATTAGCAGGGACATGCTGCTGATTCAGACCAAAGGCCTGTTTAGTCCAGGTTTTTGATCCACAGTGGACCACGAAATACTGCAAGGAAGCCCACAACATGACCTGAATACAAAGACATACTCTCTCATGTTTCCCAGCAGCTGGTATGGAGAGGCACATGGCTCCTGATGCAGGTGTCATTTCTTCATAAACTAGATGAGATCTTTCCAAAAAAAAAAAGTGAAGAAAATGCAGAGACAGCGAAGCCCACCCAGAGCAGTTTCAGTACTTCATAGAAGTCTGGGTTTGAATCCAGGTGTATTCAGAATCATTTGTGATGCTTAGTGTGGCCTTTTTTTTTCTCCTGGCAGGCTTGTTATCTTGAGCAGCCGCATAGGCAGGTACAGCGTTGTCATCACTGTGCTAAGAATAGCTGTACCTTGCTGAATTTGGCTAGCATAGATGAGCAAGGTTTTTGATTTTTTTTTTAAATAAGAACTTAGCAGCATTTGCACATTTCTTCACAAATGGGCCAGAAAGAACTTGGAGGCAGAAGACAATTGAAATGTTGGCGAAAAAGCAATTCATCAGTCCGTGGAGCAATCAGCAATGTGGAGCAGGCCCAAAGCAAAGGCTGCATTGCAATGCCAAGTCAAACCTGGGAGGCCAGTAATTTAAAGTTTCAGTGCTTCAAGAAATCAAGGTACGTTACCTAGGGGAGAAAACTGCTGATACTCTGACATGGCTCCTGCTGAAGGGTGTCCACCAGGGATCCAGCTGATAAGTGTCTCCCTGCCTGGCAATTCAGTAGTCTGTGAATAACAGTAAAATCTTGGCAGCTGCTGGGTAGATGAAATCAGACACTCTCCCAACACATATTAGGGCTGTTTGGCATGCCTGACTACCATGACAAGTGCTCGTCCAGGGAACAGGTGGCTACTACTCAGCTTAAAGTGACAAGTACAGATGTGGTCGTCTGCTTTGGGAAACGGGGAGGGGGGCTCGAGGGAACAGGTGTGGGCCATATGCCCTGCTCACTTCAGCCAGGTCTAATCCCACCACACGGGGAGTGCACAGCTGTAAATCTTGACAGGGACACAAAAAAAATCTACAGAAGCACTAAAGGAGATGTGTCTACTCTTCTAAGTTTGAATCCCATACTGATGTCCCCTAAGCAGTGACAGGTTGCCCTACTTCTATCAAACAATTAAATTGTCTCAAAGAGTTACTAGGAAGCACAAACTGCTTGAGCGGGGAGAACTTCACCTTGCTTGTGGGCTTCCCAGAGACATCTGGTCTGTGAGAATCAGGATGGTTGACCAGAGACCTCCTTACTTTCTAATGAATCTCCCGTTTGGGGGGGCGGGTGGAGTCAGCATGTTCTGGACCCTTTGCAGCCTCCATTTCCTCCGGGGGAGAGATGCTACAGGAGAAAGAAAGCCCTTTCTTTACCAATGTCCAGGCACAGAAGGAATGATGGAGTTGCACTGCCTTATTCTGATGCTGTAATCACATCAGGGGGCTAGAAGTGGAAAGCCCTGGTTGTACCACTATCCCTCGTGATGAGAACCAAGCATCAAGCAGTTCCTGGGCCTGCAAAAGGTGATTCCATTCCATCGGCCTTGTCCTGGCTGTCCGCAACAGACAGAATTATGAAGCATTCCTGTTAAGGATCAGATTTTTCCTGGGCGCATAGCTGTGAGATTTTTGGACACACTTACTGGCTGCTGCTCCTGGCTTGATCCTTTATTTCCTGACCTCTGGCTTCTATTCAACAGTTCTGCCTAGGACTCAGCTCTGATCAAACAGTGTTCAGCATTGACTCAGTCTGCTGTAAGACAGTCACTGACAACCAGTTTATCAAAAGTTAACTTATCTCCATGTGTGTGTAGCTACTTGGGAACCCAGGTGTGCAATGCCCTGTGAAGCACCGAGACCTGAATCGCAGACTTATGTCCTGTGAGAATCAGAAAGCATGAGGCTGGTACGTTGAGACTGCTTGCTTCTTCACTCACATTTGGTCATCTGTGGCCCAGTTGTGTTATGAATAGTAGCCAGACATACCTTTTGTTAAGCATATTACTGACCCAGAATGGCTGGTACCTATTGGGACCTAACAGCAGGAAATGGTCTCTTAAAGCAAAAACTCTTTTCTGGACCATCCCGAGTGGAAAGAGCCACCCATTTAAGATAGGTGTCACACTTCCAAATCAAACAGAGGGCAGTTTGGGTGGACATGCAATACTTAAAGCAGAAAGAAAAAACTGCTGAATGTGACATTTGATAATAGTCCCTGCAACTAGAAAGTTAGCATAGCACATGCACTGTAGGCAGGCCCTTGCTAGGTTTCTTCTGGCAGGGAAATAAGTTTTCAGTTTTGCTTTGTTGTGGTTTTAATTAGGGGGACAAATCATTTTAAAGTTATGCCCTCTACCTGCAGTCTGAAATGGTATTGTCCACTCTATTCCTTCAGAACTATTTCACCTTTTCCTAACTGTCAGGATGTACTTCCTGGCATCCAAACTGAACCTTGGTTCCCTGAGCTTTGCTCCATTGGAGCATGTCCTGCCCTCCTCTGCAGGGGAGAACAGGTCTCTACCCACCTCCGTGTGACACCCCCTCATGTACCTATATGTTGCCAACAGATCCCCTCGGAGTCTCCTCCAGGCTGAAAAGACCCAGTTCCCTCAGTCTCACCTCATGTGGCTTCCCCTGCAATCCAGCCACCATCCTTGTGGCCCCACACTGCACCCATTCCAACCCGGCTATATCCTTCCTGTAATGTGGAGCCCAGAACTGAACACAATACTGTGGGCGCACCAGATTCATACAGAGTAGTAGTAATACCTCTCTTGATCTGGAAGCCAACGCTTCTGGCTATGCATCCAAGGGTTCGCAACAACCCTGTGAAGAAGGTTAGGCTGAGAGACTGTGACTGGCCCAAAGTCACCCAGAAGGCAAAGTGGGGACCACAACCCAGATCACCCGAGTCTCAGACCTGTGCTCTTAACCCCTACACTGCACTGGCTCTCGGTGTGGTGGATACTACTGCACAGTTCCCAAATACAGGTTGTGACTCAGTTTCTGGAAGCCGAAAACAGACAAGATGCTGTAACATGTTGCGTTTCGAATTTGCGCAGATTAATAAAGCTAGGCCCCGAGGCCTTATTCTGCAGTCCTCTTGCCGCTCAGCACCCCCCTGTTCCCTCACCCAGTCCAGATCCCAGCGATGGCACGAGCACGATTGCGGCAAGCGCTCCCGGGGCTGCCGGCCCGGCCCGGCCCGGCCCATTCTCCTTCTGAGGCTCGCCCGGCATGCCTCGCACTGCTTCAGCCGACTGCACACCCTCCACGGCAGGGGTGGGTGGGGCACGCTGGGGAGAGCTCATCCGCTCCACTTCAAGCAGCTCAGCACACCAATTCCAAGAAGGAAGGAGGGCCCAGGGAGGGTCACGTGGGAGGGTTTCTGGGCAGGAGAAACAGGGAAGAAAAGGATGAGCCACCCCAGAGGAGCCGTCCTTGTGCTTGGGCTGTGGCTGGAGAAGGCATTGCTTGCGAGCTCTGCAGAGATCACAGGCCACAAAGCATTGCTTTTCATTCCGTTAGTCCTAAAATCATCCTAAAATATATTCTCCCTCTTTTAATGGTAAAGTAAATATATTGTGTATATTAAGTAAATGTATTGCCAACGCTTTAATTTATGATACAGAAATGTAACTCACTGTGTGGTACCCAGGTTCTGGGTCAAAGTCCTCATGTAGCTTCGACGTACAAAAAGTTGGACTGCCCTGATCTAGATGGCCACCGTCTAAATAAAACGCCCGGCACGAGTCGCTGCAGCGATCGCTACCACTGTACCTCATTCCAGGCACAGGAAGCACCTAAGCCTTCATATTGGGAGGCTTATGTGCATCAAAGTGATCATGCCCTTAAAAGAGACAACACACATTCTTTTCCTGAGGCTTAAGTGGAATTTAAGCTGCATTCTAAAAAAAAAAAGGTCTTCACCCTTACGAGGATATGTCATGTGAAATGCATATCACCACATGCGGTATATAAATTCATTCATTCATTCGTTCTGTTTATATCCTGCATTTTTTCCTCACCCAAGATAGTTTATAAGGTCTTTTTCTTTTCCATTTTATCTTCACAATGATCCTGTGTGATTGGCTCGGTCAAAAGTCAGTGATTGGCTTAAAGTCACCCAGTGAGTGGGTTGCCTGTACCACCTAAGCCCCAGACCAATCCTTCAATCTCTATACTCTACTAGCAAATTATATATATTTGTTGTGGGGAGGGGGTTGCAATCCCAGTTTAACATTGGATTGTCTGGCGGAACAATGTCAACCATTGATGGATTTGCATGTCACTTGCCAAAGAAAATCTGGTGTTAAGCTTACAGTCACTACTATGATTCATCAGCAAGTCTGGACCATCCTGAAGAGTTTATTAGCATAAATATTACAAACAGTTCTAAAGTGAAGGCTGTGGCCTTAATAACATACCCTTAAGTGCAAACCTCATCAAACACAGTGAGATTTACTTCCCAGCAAGCATGGAAAAGACAGGGCTATACGAGTAACTACCTTTTGAAAAAACAGCAAATGGTGTGAAGCCGCCACCGCCGCCGCCTGTTCTTCTTCGCAAGCAAGTTTTGGACAGATGTAACGGTTAAACTAGAGGACGTATGAGTAGCCTAGCAAAGGAATGCGACATAAATGAACAGAGCAGGATCAAGAACAGACTTTATTTATATTCCACTTTTCTGCCAAAACCAAATTAAAACAAATTCTTAAATAAAACATAGTATAAAAACAAATACATTAAAACACAACTGAGGAATAAGCAGCAGCAATCAATTAAAACATCCTTCAGCAGCAGACTAGCTTGCCTGAACAAAATGTCTGTGGCTGGTGGCAGAAGGACAGCAGGGGAGGAGCCTGGAAGCACCTGTCCAGAAGAGCACCCAGCAAATGTACCTCCAATTACAGCCAACGCAAAAGATCCTCCCCACAGAAATGAATAGCCAGACAATTTGTTCAGAAAGTGGTGTCTGAGATAGCCTAATCCCAAGCCTTACTGGGCCTGTGAAATTTGGAACAAGAGCCCTTGTGTTTCCTGTAACTGACCTTGGTCAGTAGTCTGGCCTTGGCATTCTGGATCAGCTGAAGTTCCAGAACAGTTTTCAAAGCAGCCCCACCTGTGCGCATTTCAGCAGTTCGTAAGAACATCCATGCTGGATCAGACCAATGGTGTATCCAGTCCAGCTGCCCACCAGCTGCCCACAGAATCCCTCAGAAATGCACATACAAACTCCTCAGCAACTGGTGTACCCAGGCATGCCAACCCCGAGAATTGAGGCAGCACAAAGCCAGCAATGCTAGTAGTCACTGACAGCCTTTTCCTCCATGAATGTCTCCAATCCCCTTGTAAAGCCATCCAAATTGGTTGCCATCACAAATGATGGCCCAAATAGGATGCGATTATGGATTGCAACATCATGGCCAGATCATGTACCAGAACCAGGGATTACTGGTGTTAACACAGTTTCATAGAATCATAGAATAGTAGAGTTGGAAGGGGCCATGAAGGCCATCGAGTCCAACCCCCTGTTGTTGCAGGACACCAGTTTACACCATCCCACTCAGATGGCTGTCCAGTTTCTTTCTGAATGTCTCCAGTGTAGGAGAGTCCACCACCTCTCTAGGCAGCTGGTTCCAGTCATATTGCTCTGACAGTGAGGAATTTTGAAACTCTTCAATTACTTATAGGATCTAAGGGATTCCTAACCCTTTCCAGGTTGTGTCTGCTGTCTAATAGCCTTACCCCAACTGGTGAAATAGTGTAACATGCAGGGTTTAAACAATCTTCCCTCTCCCAATCTTTGACCCATTTACTGGGCAGAAAGCCCCACTTATTTTGGATAAATCTTCTTGTACATGTGTGTGCTTAAGGTTGCATGTTTGCAGGTTTTCATATCAGTTTATATTAATTGATTTTGCAATGAAGAGTTTAAGAATTTCACACAGTTCATCGTACCTAAACTACCTTTCTTTCCAAAGATGACTTAGGTACCTCTTTTTCTCCCTCTGGGTGCCTTATAGTGATATATCCAAGTTTCTTGGTCATTGTGTTTCATCCTTTTACACACAATCTCTTCAATCTTCCCCAAAAAGTGTGTGCAATGCAATTTGCTAGATGCTCTTCCAATTTTGGGACCCACCTTCTAACAAACTATAGTTTTTAAATGTTTTTTAAACCCTGCACAAACTTGCATGTCTCTGTTATAGCACAAACTGAGGCATGTTTTCTGAGAAGTAAGTCCCATGAGGCTTACGCCCAGGTAAGCGTGCATATAACTGCAGCCCTAATCTGTATTTTTCATTTGCTAATTTCCTTCTAGCATGGCTCAAGATCTTCTGCTGCATCCTAGATTCTACCCACCCAGAGCCAAGGTGATTTCTTGCCACCTTCTTTGATGCAGCAGGAAATATGGCACTGCGCTTCTGCGACTGTGTGCCATGGACTAGTCTTTCAAGAAAAAAGGAAACATTGACAGCAATGGTGCAACTTCTGAGGGCACAACACAGGTGCAAATCAAAGCCTTAAGAGAACCAAACTTTGCCTCCTGAAGATTTATCAAGGTTTATTTAACAGTGTTGATTTGTAAGATACAACCATATCAGCAGTATTCAGGAAAAACAGGTAGTAGAGGGGACATGGGGAATTACAGACCAGTTAGCCTTAAGTGCATTCCAGGAGACACAATGGAAAGGCTCATGATAGTGTGAGATCTAGTGACCCTAGATAGGGAAGGGAGGTTGGTGGCCGTGCAACATGGCTTCTGCAAAAACAGGTCCTGCCGGACAAACCTTGTGGAACTCTATGAGGTTTTGAGGTGGCTAGATGGAGGGGACGCAATGGATGTGGTTCACCTGGATTTCAACAAGGCCTTTGACAAAGTGCTGCATGATCTTCTGGTTGAGAAATTGAAGAGTTTTGGGATAGACCCATGTACTCTTTGATTGATTAGGGCATGGTTGACAGACCGAAAGCAGAGGGTAACTATTAGTAGGGAATCATCAGGATGCTGGCCAGTAATGAATGAAGTCCCCTGAGGCTCTGTTTTGGGACTAATCCTGTTCAATCTTTTCACCAATGACCTGGAAGAGGGGGTGACTGGTCTGTTGATCAAATTCACCAACAATACTAAAATGGGGTGGGGGGGGGTGGCCACCACCAAAGAGCAGGTACTTTGGATCCAGAAGGATCTGGACACACTACAGAAGTGGTGGGGGCCTTATGGCCTCTCCAATCCCCTCCCTACACTTGAATAGGTATACCAGCTAGACAGGCCCAGAGGCTTCAAGTAATTTAAAAGGAGGGAAATTAAGCAAAATCTTCTTGGTCCTTCTCTTACCCTGCCTGGCTCTTGCCAGCATGGCACAGGATAAGGCAAGTGCTTCAGATTCTGAGCTCTCTGCCCAGTGCCCATGATGGTGCCCCAGAACTCTAACTGGCAGTTTTGTCTGATTGTCTTATTGTCAGGAGAGGCATTTCCAGCATTCAGAATGAGGGATAAAATTCACACAGCCTGGTGGTTACCAAATGTTCAGAGATCAAAGCTGGTTCCAATGGAAGGAGGAACGGCTACCTGGGGAGATCCAAGGACTGGGCTGGGACTGCTGTCCTGAGGTGCTGCATCCTTTCTCTAGAGACCCAGCCCTGTTGTCTCTCCCCGTCCTTGCTACTGAATGTTCATCTCTTCCCACCAAAGATCTAAGCAGTGAAAATAGCAAAGAAAAGAAAAGCAGCAGCAGCCTTCTTTCACTGAAACCTTTTTTTTTCTTCTGGACTTTGGTGTGGGTTGGACTTAGAGGGCAGCAAATGTTTAGCAAAGTCAGGAGCAAAGAAGGGAGGATCTTGCAAAGCAGAAGAAGAAGAAAAAAATACTGGTACAAGCACTGCACGATCACTTCTGCAATGGCTTTACTCATGCAGTTTCTGATTAACCAAGTGAATCCACAAATAGGGACGAGGGACCTTTTCCCTATGAAAGGTCTTTAACCCACAGGAAAAGTCAGCCAGTGGCTGCCGTTGATGGTCAGTGGGGCTAGAGCAAAAAGGGAACAGAGTTGCAGAACTGCATCGTTCTTTCTCTATGCCACTCCAGCCTCTCTCGAAATCTATATGCTTACAAGCCAATTGATAAGCTAGAGGTAAGTTGGGAGAGCAAGCTATTTTTAAGACTACTTTGTTACCAGAGCTGACAGGCTCCATGGCTGTTTGCCTCTCAGTGGTTTAATGGCAACCAAAAGAACACCTTTTCTGCCTCTCTAAATTAGGTTTTAAAATCTGCAAGCAGTAACAACTCAGGTGCAGGTTTGTTGCAACCCCAGATTCTGTCCCCAATCTAATATTACGCACCTGACTTGATGGCAGCCCTTGGAATTTTAGTCAAAACAAACAAAAGCCTTAAGTTTGCCCACAATTTTCTTAACAGCAGTGACAGTTTATGGGCAAAGTTTCAAAACACTTTTCTAATGCCGAGAGTGCTATGGGTGTTCTCACATTAGAGCTGCCATGGGGAGCCTATTTGCAGAACAGTGAATTGTCCGTAATAGTGAATTTTCTATAATATGATACACACAACAATGTAATAGTGAATGTCTGCAGTGGTTGTGGCAAGTTACAAAACACCAATTTCCCAGAAGCCTGAAGCTAAAAGAAACTAGCATGTTCAAAAAGCTAAGTACAAGGCAAAAAAGACTTTACTCCAGCTTGCCTTGTTCTCTTTTCTGTGTGGTTGTGCATACTTCAAAACAAAGCACTGGGATGCAGTTTACTTATGTTCATTTTCTCAGAATGATTCTAAGGTCCGTGGGGGTACCAGAACCCTTCTTGGAAATAAAGGTGGTGCTGGCATCACTTTGCAGTTAAACAACTGTGTTTAGTTATAAAAAAGAAAAGAACGTATCAGCAGCAAGTTGATTTGGAGGCACCAAAACTGGTATTCATGGGCACACTGGACCCCTTAGTTTAGGCCACTGAAATTAAGAAGTGTAATGGTATTTCAAGATGACCCCCATGCTAGGAAGATTTAACATATGGCGGACTGAGATGTGCAAACACACCCAGATGTCTGACATGGAAAGCACAGTATCAGATTTCAAGTCCAGGGTTATAGTAATGGAAACTGCAACACTGCAATTAGCAGAAGGGTGAAATTTTACTCAAAAAACCCACCTATATGAAATAGCTTGGCGATTTGGAAAGACTTCCTGCCTAAGCTCACTAACAGGCCTTTTTCTTCTGCAGCAGAGGTGAGAAATGATTGTAGCAAAAATATCAATAGATGAAGCTGTGCTTGCTTTGGGGGGTGAAGAAAAGCAGCAGCACCATAAGGTGCAGGATAGCAGTTACAATTAAATCTAAAAATAATAATTAGCAATACAATTATATTGCACTAGTACGTGTCAGACCAGGACTGTGGAGACTCGAATCCAAATCTTCACCTAGTCATGTAGCACACTAGGCCAATGGATCAGCCACTCATCAGCTCTCGTCTTAACCTAACAGGGTGGTTGTAAGGATTAAAGAGAGGCCGGGGAATGAAGGGTTATGTACCTCTTTGGATGAAATGGGGGATATATATAATCGATAAATAAGTTTACTTCGGTCGCGATCGCACAGCCATGCTGGCCTCCACGCGCTGGTCCTAACGCCACCTTTTCGTGAGCTCCAAAAGCAACTACGAACCACCCCAAAACTGTCAAATGCTAGTTTTGCCCCCAAGCCCTGCCCAACCTCGTGCATGTGGTTTTGCCTCTTAGCCTGCAGCCAGGTGCTCTGTTACTTGGGAGCAGGCTCGCTTCCGAGTAAGCACACGCAGCGCGGCCGCAGAACTGGCCTCCCAACTCTCAAGTCATCTCCTTCCTAGGCCCTCCTTCCCCATCCCCCTCAATCATATTCCCATCCGCCCCACCCGTTGTCGCCCCTCCCTCCAAATGACAACCTCAGTGCTGCCAGAGCGCATGCTCCAAAGTTGCACATACCTTTCCTCCCTGGTTCCCGCCTCTCGCCACGGCCCCCGCCCCCGCCCCGATAGCTGGACAAACCGCCCTTTCTCCAAAGAAGAATCGTGATTGGCGGAGTCGCCTTTCCTTCGGTCAAGCTTTCGCGCTGCTATTGGCGAAAGGTCGCGTGAGGGAAAGTCGAGGCGGGGATTACGGACAATATAAACGCTGCGAGTGCCCGTTTTCCTTTCTGCTGCACCGTGCTCGCTGTGGTAGGGTCGTCGCTGCCAGTGTTTGACTGCTGCGCCGTCGCTGCCGCTTTTTTTTCCTTCCTCCCCCAGCTCCTCTACTCGATTCATTCCCACTATGGCCAACCCCGTCGTTTTCTTCGATATCTCCGCTGACGGCGAGCATCTAGGGCGTGTCACCTTTGAGGTACGAAGGCGGGAAGGACCGTTGAGGAGAAGTAGGGAGG
The DNA here is from genome assembly GCF_004798865.1 of Varanus komodoensis. Lineage (NCBI taxonomy): Eukaryota > Metazoa > Chordata > Lepidosauria > Squamata > Varanidae > Varanus > Varanus komodoensis. Next base: position 9,831,434 of record NW_025335762.1, read on the forward strand.
GGGAGCAAGCTGGGTTGGAGGATGGACGCGCCACCGCCGCCATTTCCTGCCGGGGAGGGAACGCGGGGCCATTTTGGGAATTCTCTATCAAAAGGAGGGGGCCGAGAAGAGGGAGGAACGCCCGCGGGTGGGAGAGAGGAAAAAGCACGAGCCTCACTGCGGCGCGCGAGGAGCTGCGCGCGCACTCTGGCGGCGGGGGGCCGGCGGCGGCAAGGGAGCGGAGGGAGGGAAGGAAGGAAGGAAGGAAGGAAGTGCGCGCGGGCGTCGCCGCAGCCGCCGCCGCCTCCACGTGGCCTGCGCAGCCTTGCCCTGGGGAAGCGCGAGCTGCCTTGCTTCGCGCCGTCGCCTTTGTCTTCCTGCAGCCGCTTCTCCCGTTTCGGGAGGAGGACTTAGCGCGGGAGAGGCCGGATGCTCGGCCTGCCCTTCAGGTTACTTCGGGTGAAATCCCTTTCCTGCGCCCACGTCCTGCCCGTCCTTACTGCGGGGGGCGGGGGGGGGGTCTGCAGCCGCATTGCTGGGGGAAATACCCTCGGCTGCTGTTTCTCACACGTTGCGAGGAAGGGCCGATTTGGCATGAAAAGGACGTACTTAAGGATTCGCTTAAGATACCCGCAAGAGCTTTTAATTGGAACATTAAAGCAATTGCTCCGGCAGAGCCATTCTAAATGGTAGCGGGCGGGGAAGATCTCAGTGGGCCCAAACTGGCCTGGTACTGGTGAGGTTTTTTAATTTCTTCTCCAGCAACCCAAATGGCGGGCAACTGTTTGGAGCGATTTTCTAGCACGGACTTTTTGTTCTGTATTGCATACTAATTTTATGCGGAAGTGAGATTCGCATATCCCCTTAAAAAAAAAAAAGTGACGGGTGCGGCTCTGTTTTGCTGGAACTGTTCACGGTTTAGGATTCTGGCCAATATCTCATCCTCCTGAAGTGCCCGCAGGTTGAAAATGACTGAAATTTCTCAATAAGCTTTTGATGTGCTCTATCGTGTGCTGCTTTGTAGTGGCAAACTTGACTAGGAACATCTTGGGGTGCACGATTTCAAAGTGCTAGAACATTGCTACCAAGGAGGCTGTGGCAACTCCCCCCCCCAACAAAGCTTTCCAGCACTTAAGGAAATGGTATTTGAGCCCGTGTGAATGCATAGCACACTAGGGTAATCGACCAGATGTTTTCTTACCAGTTTTTCTTTGCTACAGTATTTCAATAGTGGTTTTACCTTGCTCTTTGCAAATTCTGCAATGGCCCTAAACCAAGCCACATAGCTTGCATACATCTCTTTTCAATAATTGATTTTGGTGGCTGGCTGTGTAACTGCTGTAAATGAGTTTACACCAAGTGGGTTGATGATAAATACATTTGAGTGACAAGGGTTTTCCCTGATAATCAGGTGGCCTCAGTTTCCTGTTGGTGGTAAATGGGCTGCCCATGTTTAGCTAGACTTGCCCCTTGTTTGCAGACTCAGAAGAGTGCTGTTCGGTTTGAGCTGGAGGCATGCTGAGCCAGTACTGCATGCCTTCATTCCACTGACTAGCATGAGCCTTGTATAAACATGAGCATTATCTGAAATTTTTGTATCATTAGGGTTCAGTTGCGTAAATGGACTTTATTTCTTATTCACAGACTAGTGGCAGACCTTTGGACACTAATGATTTCCATATTAAGTCCTCTAGAATCTTTTGTAATAGTCATAATACTGGAAGCAATTTGATGCTGTCACAATCAGTGAGCTTGCTCATGTGTCAGTTAACACAGACCAAATCAGTGCAACACTTTCCCAGTGTAGAATATTGCCTGATAATAGGGTATGATATACTGTAAAATGAAGCAGATGGCTTTTTTAAAAGTTAATTGGTTGGTAAAACATGATAAATTGTTCTCACTTTTTTATTGCTAGAAAATCAGATATTCATGTGTGTGTGCTAATTGGTGTAATCATGGCATTAATTGACATCTACTTTTTCTTGACTCACAGCTGTTCGCAGACAAAGTTCCAAAGACAGCAGGTTTGTACATTTTATTCCTTTATCTCCAGGCATGTGTGTTGAAACAATATTATCAAGAAAATAGTCTTTCAATTATATGCCTTTGATTTCAGAGAATTTCCGTGCCTTGAGCACTGGGGAGAAAGGCTTTGGTTACAAGGGGTCCTGTTTCCACAGAATCATTCCTGGGTTCATGTGCCAGGTGTGTAGCACTTCTTGATTTTTACAATACCTTGTTGCATTAAATGTGTTATATTCAAGAAGCATTGATTTTTTTTTTTGCCCTCATGGCTAAAAATAAGTTGGGTACATCAATGGGTCTAGTCCTTAGGATTTGATTTGTTTTGTACTAGTTTGACAGTTCTTTTACTACAAGGTCATTTATTTGAATAATTTAGCCTAATATTCAGTTTCAGCTGTAGCTTTGTATTGTCTTTTTTGTAGGGGGGTGACTTTACCCGCCATAACGGAACAGGTGGTAAATCCATTTATGGCGAGAAGTTTGCTGATGAGAACTTCCTCCTCAAGCACACAGGACCTGGCATATTGTCTATGGCAAATGCGGGTCCTGATACAAATGGGTCTCAATTCTTCATCTGTACTGCTAAAACTGACTGGTGAGTACTTTATTTTATTTCTCTGTGGCCCCATGGCTGAAACATCGGGCTGCTTGCTTGGCTTGAGACTTGGTAGTGAACCTATGTCTTCATTAAAATAGTTTACTCACATTGGCTTAAAGTGGAGGTATTTAAGCATTTCTTACTAGTGTAGCCATTGTTTGCTGCCTCTGATCTAAATTTGAAACACTGAGCTAATACTTAAGTGGATTCATGGAAACAAGCTAGATTTGCAAAAACCTTTGTGTGTGCCAATCTGTGTATTGCGTGTGGCTTGCAGATTTGCAATGCGTAATTCTCTACACACACACACACGTGTGTTAAACCCTGTGCTTAATATGTCTCCTTAGGTTGGATGGGAAACATGTGGTCTTTGGCAAAGTCAAAGATGGAATGAATATTGTGGAAGCAATTGAACGCTTTGGATCAAGGAATGGGAAGACGAGCAAGAAGATCACCATCTCTGACTGTGGGCAGTTGTCTTAACAATCAACCATTCCTTCTGTAGCTGGGTTTAGTCCCCTGTAATCCCTGTGCTCCTGACTTACTGCTGCTTTTCTATTGGGTTTCGATTTCTGTGCTCCCTCACAAGTCCAGCTGGACTGAAGACAACTTGGTCTGCAAAATGAAATAAACAAGTTAAACCACATACTAGCTTGGTGTTTTCTCCCTATAGGGATCAGAGGTCTGTGTCCTCAATGTTTTCAAATCTTTGGTAGTTTAGGAGTAAGTATGCATGCAGCTTTTATTCCTAGTATAAATAGATTCTGGCAGTCCTAACCCATAATTAAAGTTGGGTCTTATTTACCATTTTTTCAGACTAACTTAATGAAATTAAGTTTGCCTAAATAGTCTTAGTGATACTGTCACTTTGACTGTCAGCATTGATATCAGCTGGCTTGAGTAAAGCAAGAATTTCCTGTAGACAGCTGCTGAGCAGGAGTTGCCAAGTCTCTGGGGCAGATGGTTTGAACTAGACTATAGCTAAGTGTGCATATTGGCAGGTCCAATTATCTTGCTTCAAGGAGAAGGAAATAAGTGGCTAGAAAGTCTAACCAGTATTGTTTTGTTAGTTGCAAATGTTCTACCTGATCACAAACTGAAGCAAGGTAATTCGGGTCTCAGAAGGATGTTAAAACCATTGTACATGTATAAACTGGTATTCTAAAGTGGCTTAAGTACTTGCAAATGACACACAGCCTCAGGATTTTACCTAGTGAATGTCCTTCCTTAAAATCCTGTTGTTCAGATGTTAATTCTAATGAATAGGAATACAACCTCTTGTGTGCTTGAGTGCATTTTCCACCCAACTGCAGCTTTAAATCCCAAAGCTAATGCTGCTAGATTTTTATTTTTTATTCAGGTAAAAGGCATGCTGTTTCCCTCTGAGATGGTAATTTGTTAAATATGTTTGGCCTCACATGAAGTTAGCTTTGAATGCACTGCTGTCCCACTTTGCTTCATTGCTAAAGTTCACATTTGCTCTGATGCTGTGAAAGCGTAGTAGTAACTCAGGATTCGCCTGCTTGGGTTCCTGTAACAGGCCGTTCCTCCAAGTGTCCTGCTGAAGATGTAACTGCAACATGGATTCCTTATCTGATCAGGAATTATATCTTACATCTAAAGCTGTTCTTAGGTGCTAGGCTTGTAGCAACCATATTATGGCAAAACTTTCATTTTCTCCCAACATTTGGCTTTGTCAAATGAACCAACACTACTAAACTTGCTTGGAGCTTAATTCCAGGTATGCACAAGAGGTGGTGAGCACATGGAAAGACTAACCTGTGTAGCTTTGAGATCATTCTGAAAATCCACCATAACACTGGCTTTACAATAACTGTTGGAATAAGCCAGTATTGGGTTAGTGATCATCCTGCTGACCTTCCATTGCAATCTGTTAACTTAGTAAAACTTAATTGGTTGAGGACTGGTTTTTACTGGTGAGCCTGCAGTGACCATGAAGCATCTTAAATGTCCTGCCAGTGTTTAATCAAATCATGTTTATCCAATATGTTCTTACTGTCATGCTGTTTAAACCAAATTCTTCATTGCAGGGCAGCTCACAGTTGGCTGTGCTACTAAGATCTTTGTGGTGGGGTATGAGCAAAAACAGTTGTTACAGAAAAAACCTTTCACCCCCTTGGTAGTCTAGTGTCTGTGCTGCTTGGGTAAGAGTTCTTATGATCCAACACATGGAAAAAGCTGTTCTAGAAACTTACATGCAGAGGATTTTGAACTGGCTTGTTTGGGAGGTCAGCTGTCCTCTGAAAAGAAAATGGTGTAGATGTGTTCAGCCCCCTCATAGAGCCACAGCATTTCAAATGACAAAATGCCAAAGGGGGTTAAGCTTTAAATTGCATTCAGTCTACAAAATGCTGCTGTGCTATTAAGGGGAAACAGGAGTGAAAGTCATCTTTTCATGTGAATAAAAGGAAGTAATTCCCTTGCTAATAGTGTTTAGTCAATTTATAATTCAAGTGTTAACCTATTAGGATATTTGTGCATGCCTCAACATGTAAATATAATTGGATTGGATAAATCAATAGAATTCAGTATGAGTATTGTACAATCTATGTGGTGCAAGCTTGTTGCTAAGAATTCATAACAGGAAAAAATAGAGCATGCATAGGATTGTGTCATTAACTGCCCTGTTACCTTGTTTGTTGCTTTCTGTAGTGGCCCATGTAAAATGAATTCATTGCATACAATTTGCAAGATTTTATTTCTGCTCTGCTAGTTGTAACTTCAGCAGGATTGTGAACCCTTTCATGTGGTGTCTCTTGCTTGGGGCATTCTCTAGGATGATGGAATTCATTGTATGGCAGCAGCTTTTGCGTGTGAAGAGATGCATTAATTACAACCTGAACTGACATGTCTGCAGCTTTTTGTCCATTATCTGAGGCAATTACGGGAGGTGCTATAGCCAATACACAACATGGCGATTCCTATTCTGGTCTGATCAAAACTAAGGATAGGGAGAGCTAGGAAGGAAGCCACTGCTGCAGATTACATCATCTGCTGCCCCCAAGAGTCAGGTCTGCAGAAGTGGCTTTGGATGCTTTGTACAGAAAGAAAACTCTTACTGCATGAGATGAAACCAGGGCTCCATTTCAGCTTGGCTTTGCAGCATTTCTCCAATCTTACTAAGCTGAGTCATTTCTCTAACAGTCTTTGAGAAATAAGGATGGGCTGCTAAGGAATTTGAGCAGCAGGCACCTAGAATGCTAGCATAACAATGGAAGTGACCCTAAAAGCCAGCAACCAAGATGTCAGCTGCACAGAAAGCTCTGTCCAAGTAATTTGCAGTCTCCCCATTTTTATCAAATGCACAGTACTCAGTATTAGGATACACAACCAATAGAGCTACATACTAGGAAAAAAATTGCAAACCCAAGAACACCCCACGAAAATTCCATTTTAGTGGAATGTATTCCCTTTTTAGTATTCTCTTGCCTCCCCACTGCATTGCTTGAGGCTTTCCCAAGTCTACAACTTCGCAAAGATTCCTTCAGTCACGCAGAAGACTCGTGATGAGCTGCCTTTGATTTATCTACTGCTGCTTAAGCTTTCATTTCCAATTGCCATGACTAGAAGCCTCATTTGCAAAATCAGACTTTATCAGTGGATAGATCCCTAATAGAAAAAGTCTTAATACTTTATAAATTAGATACCTGTCAGGGAACCAATGAAACAATGCTTGAATACAGTCGCATAATAAGCATATGTGGCTTCAGTTTGAAGGTAAGTGTGATGCTTTTGTGGGTTTAAAAAGCGGTGCAATTTCTGAGCCTGGGATTCCTTGGGTATATTTGCTTGCTTTAAAGTGTAGCGATCCAGCTCTGTTCATTCTACTGGGAAGGGGGGAGCTGGGTTTCCGCTTGTGTGTTGCTGCCTTGACACCGATGGATCAAAGTGAGATTTTTGCCTTCCCCCCACCCGCTCTGGTCGCCCCCAGTTTTACAGCCTTACCAACCCCCCTTCATACAGCAGCCCTTTCAAGCAATCGAGAAAATAGCTGTGGGTAGGGCAAACAAAAAGCCAACGGGCTTGATTCCCTGAAACAGCAGTAACCGGTTTTTTGGTGCTCCACGCTGCCGTATATTTGGCATTGCCTGCGCCGTAAGGATTGCCCCTAATACACTTTTCCTTTAAAAGCTGCGTCCGGTCAAATGAGAAATCTGTTGCTGGTCTTTCTCAAAGTAAGGACCAAGGAAGGCTTTCTGTCCGTGACACAGCCCACAAACAAGGGAGGGTGGAACCGCTCCTTCCTACAAAAACGCCCTTGCATGTTGAACGCGGATATATCGGGCGGTTTCCGTACTCTAGCATGCTACCTCTCCCTATACATGGAGTTATTTTGTATACCCCAAGCCCAGGTTTGGCCGCCCCCGCGAGGCCAGGCTTCCACCGCCTGGAGGTGCGCTGTTTTGACCATGTTCCCGCTTTCGGAAGCCGCACGGTTGGAGCCTGCCCCGCCAAATTGCTGCAATGCAACGCAGCGCAACGACGATGTCCGTTCCCTATCCCATAGGAGCCCTGCACCAAGCCCAAAAATAACTCGCCTTTCTCACCCCGCTGTCCATTCCCTCCCCAAGGAGAGTCACGAGCGTAATTTCCGCGGGAAAGGGCCCGGGGTGGAGGGCTAGCCCCAAAATTCCTGTAGAATCGGACGGTAAGCGCGGCTCTGCCCTGCACACAGCTTCGGTCTTAACACGCTTCTTTCTTTCAGCAGCCAGGAAACCCGCCCAACGAGCAAGGCGCAGCCGGCGCCCCACGATGATTCATCCGTGGGTGGATGAGGTCGGAAGGGATGCAGGAGGTAGCCCTGCCCGCGCCAGTGGAAATCTACCGCTCCCTCCTTCTCTGCCAGCTGATTCCTTCTCTTCCCGCCCCGTTTCCCGGGTGTTCTCCCTTGGGGGCTGCAGTTTCCAGACCGAATTGTGTGGCAAGAGAGCGCCACCACGTGCTTGTTGCAGGCAATAGAGGAGCTCCTAGTTTTCTAGGGTTGCAGGTAAAACGGAAACCCCTCTGCACGTGCGTGTCCAGCACAAATGAAACGTGATTTCAGTTCCCTATTGGAAAACCTTTCTTCAGTTTTTTCCTCCCAACCCATTTTGGAATTGTCGGGGAAACTCCCCAAGTTCTAAAAAGGCAGGGATTGTTGAATCAGGCAGGAGTTCTACTCTCCTCAATGGAGTTTATTCCCAGGTAAGAATTTCTGTTTAAGAAATGTCCCATGACCCTCCAGCTTTATTTCTGTAGCTAATCAGCACTTCAGGGAACTTTTTTTTAGAGTAAGAAAGATGCACCATTTAATTATTAAGTGCAAAAGAAAGTGCAAGTTCAGCTTGTGTATTTATGTTGTTATTTTTATTGTAGTGCCACCTCTGGATCAGAAAAGCAGGAAAGGAAATGCTGCTCAGGTAGGACTTGGATCTCCATTCTGCAGATTATCATCCTTGTGTAGAAAAGCTCTTATTCTTGGATTGTGAATTACCTGGGCTAGGAAAGTGCTAAGTATACATTTAATAAATACATAATTCAGTGGTGGAGCACATGCTGTGCATACAGATGGTCCTTGGTATAATCCCTAGCATTTCCTGGTGAAATAAGCATGAAATGTTTATGAAAGAGCTGCAGGGCCACTGTAGGCTGAGGGCAAATATTCTGACTTTTGTATGGAGCAGCTTGCTGTGATCCAAGGAATGAACTGGAGGCATGTGATGCTCATGTATTAATGATCCCCAGGCAGGGTTCAGTTTGACATTAAAATGTCAATACTGAGGCTTGTGATGCTTTGTCCAGAATTAGTTAATATTACAGCATATTAGGAGTTGAAAGAGTTGCGATGTACATGAAAACTGAACAGGCAGGAGAGATAAAGCAGAGCTTCCAGAGCAACACATTATGCAGCTCACCTCTTTTATTTTGCCAGGAATTTATTTGGCAACTTGGCAAACAAAGATTTGGCAGCAAATCTCCACTAAGTTCCCTCACCCCACACCTAGTATTTACTGTTGGTAACTTTTCAGCAACTGGCTCTGAAGGCTGACATTTTCCAGGCTCCCTTTCTGAGTCTTTAACCTTTGTTTTCATTGATGCTGAGAGGTCTTGTACCGTTTCATAACCATCCATCCCTAAGGTGAAGGGAACCCAAAAAGAAGTATGGAAGTCTATACAGATTGTGCGTGTGGAGAGGGAGGAACGAACCTCAGGTGAAGCTGTTTTAACCAAACCTAGTTATGTGGGACTGAAAGACAGCTGTGGAGGCAGCCACTAAGTTCAGAACAGAGGCAGGGTGGGTGTGTGGAATGGTTATTCTTTTTCACAGTGTTTGCTGTAGGGCAAATGATAACATTTGCTATGAAGATGCTACATCTGTTAGATATCTGTCTTTCCTAGTGCTATCAGGGACATACTGCTTGTGTCAGGAGCAAAAATTGCATTTTGGCATCCTGATCACAATATTTGTATACAGTTCTATAGAGTGTAGGCTAAGAAGGGTTTATGGGCAATAAGTTTTCTTTTTAAAAAAATCTAATCCTTTTATTTGTGCAAATATGAGGAAAAAGCCATACAACTGGGTTTCCTACCCGATAGCCAGCTAAAACATTAACGTGCTCCCAGAGCTTTCTAAGGCCCATGTGTGCAAAAGTGGTGAGATAACCAAAAAGCCCTCTGCCCATATTTTAAAGGCCACAATGCATTTTATTGTATTACTTTGCTGTGCAGCTCAATAACTTTAAACTTTATTAGGATCTATGTTTTGACTGTCTTGCAGTGATTCTCTACCCCATCAGGTTTTACCTAACAAACACTTCTGGCTTCTGGACTCTCTTTGGTTGTTCAAGGCATTTCATAGCCTTTATCTTGGACTCTTTACTTACTGCCCCGCCTAAAATTCTCAGCCTTGCTAAGATAAAGGTTTTTTGCATTGCTCTTTATTGCTCTTGGGTGTGTCTCCACTTAAGCTGAGAAATAGATTTTCTAGATTTTATATATACCATTGATATTATTTAATAGATGTTTTAATTGGGGGAATAGCCACAATTGCTTCTTTGCCTCAGTAGCCCTTGGCACAAATTGAAATCACTTCAAACCTAACAGAGGCTCTTCCTATTTTAGTCCACACCAGGGGTTTGCAAATGTTCTCCCCTCAGGACCCCTTGAGGAAACTAAAATGAACTGAGGCTCAGTACTCACAAAATGCCAGCAGAGATGCAGTTCAGCATTATCGCCTGGCAATTCTGGATAGACTTTTAAGTTGCTATTGAATCTCCTTCAAAATGGCAAATTCTTTGCCTCAAGGACTCCAGCTTTCCTCTGTTCAAGTGGTGCGTAACCTTTTTGGCCAACCTTTTTGTAGGGTTGGTGCAAAAGGTGGGGGCTGCACACATGGATGTACACAGACACACCTGCATGTATGTAAGTATATGGACGTGCGCACATGCCAGAAAATCCTGGTCAGATTGTTCTTTCATCACTGCTAGCGGTGGCAGGGAATAAGCAAGCTCTGTAGGACTATCTGGGGAGGAGTAGATAATATAGGCAAAAGGAAAATTCAATAAAGGTAGGGTGTCCTGGGGGGGCATTAAAGGCTTTTAGGGGCAGACTGCATACTCTGTTCTTAAATACTAATTTTATATTGATTTCTTTCCTCCTTGCCACATACTCTTATACATGCCTTTCCAAGTATTCTTACTTGTCTTCTGCTGTTTCATCTTCACTTACAATGAATTTGGAACCTCTGCGTGTGCGCGCGCGTGCGCGCGCACACACCTCCCCCCCCCCATTAGAGGCAGTGGATGGATCACAGCTATGAGAACACCTGAACATTGGCTGTGACCACCTGCTAGAGGTCCTAAGGCAAGAGTTTGATAAATGCAGCCCCTCCTACACTCCGTATTGAGACCAATATAAATTGCGGACTTGGGGGTGTTGGCATCATGCCTTTCTCTTACTCTTTCTTTCTAAGATCCGGCCTAAAGAAGAATTCTGGAGGATGCAAGACCAACCATGTCAGGAGATTTCTCCCCCTTAGGCAGATGTAGCAGCCCCCCTTTGGCCACCCCCAGCATTTCTTTGTAACATTTTGGGTTAGTGCTAATAAAGATATTTTGTTTAGTTGAAAAGTTGTGCCTAACCCATCATGACCCCATGGACAACATTCCTCCAGGCTCTCCTCTCCTCCACCATCCCCTGGAGTCCACCCAAGCCCACACGCACTGCCCCAGTGACTTCATCTAACCAGTAAAGTCCGGTAAAGGTATCACCCCACTGTTGTTTTTGCATGTCACCTTGCTCTCATCCTGTAAGGCAGTGGGTGTTACTATCTTCTATCTCTAAAGATGGGTGGGGAGCTGTTGAGTGGAGCTGAGGTCTCAGCCAAGGGCCACCACAGCCACCACTTATTTATTTTTTTAATTTATTTTTGGATTTATATCCTGCCTTTTTCCTACAAAGGGCTCAAGGCAGCTTACATCATTCTCCTCCTGCATCTTATCCCCACGACAACATCCCTGTGAGGTAGGCTGGGCTGAGAGTCTGTGACTGGCCCAAAGTCACCCAGTTGGCTCCATGGCTGAGCGGGGACTCGAACCCAGATCGTCTGAGTCCCAGTCCCATGCTGTTAACCACTACACCACACTGGCTCTCCACAATTTAATTTGCTATTGTAGCGACAGCAGAAAAATAATTGGAACTTCCCCACCAGTTTCCTGTGACAAGCCACACTGGCCTAGTTTAAAGCGAAATTTGGCCCCCCCTTTGGTCATCGCCCCCCTCCTTCATGTATGGCTTCACTCTGCAGAGTCAGTCCGGGGGTAATGGAAAGTGCATCGTTCCATCCTTGGCCATTGTGATGGAACATAATGGAGGGGGCCAGTCTCGTGGGAATGCTGTGGTCATGCCTTGTTGTTTATTTGCATGCTGCAAGATGATTGGCTGAAAACATCAATAGCAGTCGCACAGCTGAGCAGATCAGTGGCAATTTAGCACAAGCAAACGGGCCTTAACCTGGGCACAAAAGCACCTCCAGATTGGAAGTTGTTACAAGAGCCATCTCAGGGTTTGGAAAATGGCATCTTTTGATTACTTTCATTGCGCGTTTATCCAAGTCTCCTCCGGTCCACCCAATGTCAGTAGGTCAGGATTCAATATGTATTGACCTTTTTATTTAACCGCCATTTTGATAACTAATATCATTAATTTTAATATTATTTTATACAGTCACACTTTCATTTTCTTCTTTCTTTTTCTTTAGTTATGAAATGATATATGGTTGTTTATTTGTTTTATTGATGAATGTTTTTAATGATATTTATACTATTATACTGTTGTTTATATTGTTATTCTTATCTTCTGGAAGGTGTCCTGAGGCTATTGCAAAGGACAGCATAGAAATGTTTTTGGGAATATTAATGGAAACTCTGTGGAGGATATGTACAACCAGTTGGTATATTAGCACTTCATTCCCCTTCATTGAGGGAGCCCTACTATCGTGGAGAGTGAGGCCATTACTTCAGGCAGTAGATTCTTGGTGGTGGTAAGATGCTGGTTGACAGAACGTATGTTCCACATAGCTTGCCCTACACACTGCAAGATCGTTTGCTGCCCCCATAAGTCGTGGCCATCAGTATTAAGATAAGGTTCAATTCACTGAGCATTCAGCTCATGTACGTGGAAGGTGGAGGGGACATCATCTCCTGCTTTGCCTCAGGCAGCAAAGTGGCTTGACCTGGCCCTGGTTCCAACAGCATCAGTCCCTTCTTGAACTGCAGTTCCCCCTCATCTCCTGTACCTTTGCGCTGTGCAGTGTCTCCAGGAATGCTGCATTTCTACTCCTTCAAGAGGCAGGCATGCTGGGGTGCCCCAAGGCAAGATCCTTCTACACCCAGTGCCCACACGGCTCTAGGACGTTTGAAGTGAAACTATAGACCTGATTTACACATGTCAGAGAAAGAGATGATAGAATCATGGGGGGAACAGAGTGGTCTATATTACTGCAGAGATAAAGGTGGAATCTTTAATGTCCTCCCCAGAGAAACAAATACCACCCCCCAACAAATCCCTGGGGAAAAGAGCTGCCGCAACACTTTCTTGATGAATTAGCTTTCTATTTGCGAGTATATCCCCTCTCCCAGGAAAGCTTTAAAAATCTGTCATTTCCAGTCAGAAATTAGTACAGTTCACTTTACTATTTCAAGTTTTCTCCCATGTAGACCATATTGTGAGAAATTGTGCAAATATCAGATAAATTTGGAGAGATAGCCGTGATGGATACTAGGGATGATACTGCATGGTGTACTAGTCCCTTAACTCTGGTTAGAGGTTGCGAGTAAAAGAGAAACAGGCTCAGAAATTGAGACCTTGTTGTATCAGAAGGGTTATATTAATAGCTTCATTCCACTGGTGGGGTACCAATATCTTTAGCAGTTGCACCATCAGCAGAATTTCAGCAGGTAGCTTTTCCCCAGCATGGAAATGCAGCAATGAGAAAAACTTTTGCTACTGGTTTTTGCCTGTTGGAAGTTACATTAGCCTTTCCACTGAGCAACCCTACATACTTAAACACATACCCATGAAACCCCCCCCCCCACTTGTATGTTAGACACTAATGCTTAACAAACCAGGGTCCCAACCAATGTTTTGGGTCACACATGGGGAAATTCTGCATGCGTGACACAAAATAGCGGAGAAGTTTGCTTGAAATTTGGGGGCATTTTTACTGGAAGACCAGCATATAAATAAAATAGCATAGTGCTATTTCAAGCAATATGATGAAAGAAAGCTAATTGTAATGGCTTGGGTTATTTTCTCCTTCAGAGATATTTTAGTTGCTGTATAATTCTTAGCAGTCCTAAAAGCAGACAAATGTTGCTGGCCCAGGCATGATGTATTTGAGAAGAAGCAATCTAGGATTACTGGTGTGTGAAGGTGGATCTTGTGCCTACACCATGCACAGAGATACAACAGACAGTTGGAAAGTAAAAAGCAATCGCACAGCTTAATGGAGTCTGACTAGAATTCAGCATTGCATTGCATTTTATCTCTCTCTCTCCTCTCAAGCTAACAAATAAGGCCCTCTGTATTCTGGCACCCTAGGGAAGTGGCGTTGCTCCAGAATTTACCAGAGGAACTCTTGCAAAAGTCAATGCATTTCTGAAATACTCCCTCTCCTGTGTGGAGGTCCTGTTGCGGGGGTGGGGGTGGTTTGGAGAGGATGCCTTCACTGTCCTTTCTCTTACTTCTTTGCTGCTGTCACAGTGGCCTCAGCTGTTTGCTTGGCTGCTCCCTCTGGGCCCTGTCCTTCCAGCCACCCAGAGAGAAAAGGTCAGGTGAAAGGTCGTGCAGGTAGTGGGCCTTGTCTGAAAGGTCTCCCTCCCGTTGCTTCACTGCTACAAGCTCAACTTACTCCCAAGTATATCGGTCTGCATGAGCAGAGGGGTGAGTGGCTAATAGATTGCCCTGGACCCCACCCCTCCCCACTCTGCATTAGACTGCAAGCCCTGTGTATCTTCCCCCTGCGCCGAACCTAAGCTCTTTCTCATCAGTCTTCAGAAACCTGGAGCAAGTGGCAACATGGGAATTCATCACAGGCCTCTGTGCTTGGCCTTGGGCATGTCTGAGCTCAGGGGGTAAGTGCCAGTTGGAAAAAAGGAGGTGGCTTTCCCTCCTCAACTCCAAGCAATATCCACAGAGCCTGGGCTGCTCCAATCCCATTCCTTACTCCCCACCTCCTTTAAGAGCAGGCCTCCAGATAAAAGGTCACAGCAGTGCCAAGCCCTGGGCTATTTCTGGCCTGGAGGAGAAGGGAGAGCTTCCTTGTTCATATATTTTGCTGGCAGGCCTCAGCCTGAAGCCCCTGCCCAGTCCCTGTGAATGGCTGCCTCTGCTGTCAGTCTGCTCCAAAGAGGAACAGATTGGTTACAAGGACTGAAGCGTGCAGGGGAAACGGCAGCATAAAAAGCAGGCGCGTCACCATTCTGAGTGTGGGTTGCTCAGGGAAGGGCTTGAGTTTGTGTTTCTGCACCGGCCCCTTGCTGAGGCACACAGTCTGCCTTCCTTTCCATCAGAGCAATGCCAACCCACCGGCTTGTCATTGTGCGGCATGGTGAGAGCACCTGGAACCAGGAGAACCGTTTCTGTGGCTGGTTTGATGCCGAGCTGAGCGAGAAGGGGAAGGAAGAAGCCAAGCGTGGGGCCCAGGCGCTCAAGGATGCGGGCTACGAGTTCGACATCTGCTACACTTCGGTGTTGAAGCGAGCCATCTACACCCTCTGGTCCATTCTGGAAGGCACTGACCAGATGTGGCTGCCCGTGGTGCGCACCTGGCGCCTGAACGAGCGCCACTACGGGGGACTGACAGGCCTCAACAAGGCTGAGACGGCGGCCAAGCATGGGGAGGAGCAGGTCAAAATCTGGAGGCGCTCTTTTGACATCCCGCCACCTCCAATGGATGAAAAGCACCCTTACTATCAAGTCATCAGCAAGGTCAGTGCTGGTGCAAGGTTGCCCAGGGAAAGAAAGCTTCCCCGGGGCAGTGGTTAGAGTTCTGCTCTTTCGCCCAAGTCTTGCTCACCCTAATTGTGGTTCTGCCCCCACTGCCCAATTCTCACCCACTTTCCATGTCCCTTTGTAGCAATTGCTCGCTCTCGGCAGGACTGTCTGCCTTTGCCTTGTTATTTGCTTGAGTGATGGGCAACAGATGTGATTTGGGCTACCAGATGATGCTTATGGGTGGGTGGCCAGGAGACTTGCCGCTCATCTCCTGAAAGGGGGGGTGGGCTGCCACTTTACTGGTGGGGGAAGAGAAGATGGCACCCTTGGTCCATGAAATCCCCCCCCCACACACACACACACACAACCCCAATGGTAATGCCTGGAGCCAAAGTGGCTCCATCTTGGAAAACAGTGAAGATTGGTGAGTTAAATAACATCATTGTCGCTAAATTGCATTTATATCATACCTTTCTCCCTCTTGTAAGGAACCCAAGGTGTCTTGCGCGTTTCTCCCTTCTTCTCCATGTTATCCTCACAACCACAGCCCTGTGAGGTAGGCTAGGCTGAGTGGCCGTGACTGGCCCACAGTCACCCAGTGGGCTTCCTGGCGGAGTGGCGATTAGAACCCAGATCTCCCATGTCCCAGTCCAGCACTCTTAAATACAATACCATGCTGAAGGGATGGACAGGTTCAGGCACTGATTAGAACCCTGAAGCCTACCCTCCAGAGACTAGGTGCAAAGGAACGGAGCAAGTAAGCCTAGGCATACCAGGGTGCCTCTGAGCACATGTTCAGCCCAGGAATTTATGACCCGTTCATATCTCAGCCCTGAAGCTGTTTCCCTGCTCCCCAGCATTCTGTTTAGACATGGGGACGGAGGAGGAGTTTTTACTTGCTGCTCTCCATTAGAGAAAGATTAAGTGGAACCTCTTGCTAATTTACTGCTAACTAACAGATCCCTGTCTACTTTCTGCTCACCCCTCGTTTGCAGTGTGGGTTAGAGGCTTCGGTTCAAATTCCTATTCAACCATGAAGCTCATTGAGCGAGCCTCTCACAGGGCTGAGCCGACCTGATAGGGCAGCTTATGAGGGATTGCTGTGCATGCTCCCCTGAGCCCCTTGGAGGAAAGGCAGCTTATGCATGTGATA
This sequence comes from Varanus komodoensis, assembly GCF_004798865.1. Classification (NCBI taxonomy): domain Eukaryota; kingdom Metazoa; phylum Chordata; class Lepidosauria; order Squamata; family Varanidae; genus Varanus; species Varanus komodoensis. Next base: position 9,847,687 of record NW_025335762.1, read on the forward strand.
AATGAGATGCAGAAGGAGATCTGCTGGCACAAGTGCCTTCCAGCAGTTCACTGTGTAGTTCTTAGGGGTTGCCCTCTGGTTCCACTTGCAGCTGATGAAGGTTGTTCTGGCTTATAAGCCTGATGGGAAGGAAGGAGCCTCAGATCTCTACAGCAATGGCAGACGGACTTTAGGCTTGTGAAATGTACTGCTTTCCTTCTCCTGAGATAAGTGGACAGAGTTGGGTGCAAACTCGTGTCTTAGCAGAAATTGGGTAGAATTGAAGAACAAGGTGTTTCTCAGTATATGTTTGCACAAACAAACTTGCTCCTGTTTTCCTCCAAGACTTTTTTGAGTTCAGGAGCCCAGGCTACATAGAAGGAAAATAGGTTTTGCTGTTGTTATTCAACAAGTGGAAGTTGGAAACACTCGCTCATCCACTGCAAATTGCATGGACGTCTCCTAGTGCAAACCTATATATCTTCTCCCTGTGCCTGTTCTGCAGACACAATTTTTAATGGACTTGAAGGTGGAGCTGGATGGTGGGAAGCACAATGGCCCTTTTAAACACCTTGTTGCAAGATATCTGTAGCTACTGAGAGTGTGTGTGAGAGAGAGAGAGACAGCGAGAGCACCAGTCATCCTCTCCCCCAGATTTTCAATCAAACAAGGAAAGGTGGGATTAGAAACTACAGGCCCCTAACTGTAGTCCACTAACTCCACATATGGTTAAAGATGCTAGACTAAGAGCATAATCCTATGCAAATTCAGACAGGAAAAAAGGGCCTATAACTCCAGGCTGGCTGGAGCATGCTGGGAATTGTAGAACTTTTCCCCTGTCTAAACTTGTAGACAATTGTGCCTTAAAAGCTTTTTAAGCAGCTCCCTTTTAGCTTCTGGTTATCCTGACTCCAGTCTCAGCCAAATGTGGGGATTGTTAGTGGATAGAAGAGAGGAACTGTCATATTTACAATGCCAGAAGAACTAGAAGCCTCTGATCGAGTCTGTCTGATGTATTCAATCAACCAATCAATCTTTAATATACCAAATGTTTGCTATATTATTCATTTGTTCATTCTGTGCAATGAATATACCATCTACAATTCGTACAATTCCTTGTGGTCTGTGTGCATCACACATGAGCGCTCTGCACATGCATGCATGCAGCCCGTCTGGGAAGCCTCCAAAGCTCTAAATTATTCCTACTTGACGGGAGCCCCTCCCCTGGCCAGGCCTCAGCATGTCCTTTGACTGGCACTGTGGGTACATCAGGAAGTTTTTCCCCTGCTCTCTGTAGCTGTCCACTTACCTTTGTTTGCCTTCTTTCTCCTTCCTTCTACTCCCTGTCACTTCTCCTCTGCAAACTCTTTTCTCTCTTCCTCATCCTAAAAAAACCCATGGAGCCAGTGCCAGCAACACCCTAGCCAAGGCCCTCAGCCACACCCCCAGAGACGTCATGAGTGGGAACTGAACTACTGAGTTTGGAAAGCACTCTGGGCGTAACAGGGCTGCTCTCAGATAGCCCTCTTTGCAACCCAAGACAATGCTGCATCCTGACCCTTCTCTTCCCAAGTGGGTACAGATCCAAGCTCCATGGAGGATGCCTTCCTCCAGACCTGGTCCAGGACACCTGCATGTTACCCCCACCCCCCCACCCCCCCCACATTTCTACTGCCCATGAAGGTCCTAGGGATTTGTCATGGCCGGACCAACTGCCTCCTCGTTGCACCTGGTGGCCCATGCAGCACTGGTTCCATCATCTCCACTTCTCCGAGTCCTTCCTCCACCTCCAGCTCATGCCTGACATTATCTCTTAGGAGCAGGGAGCTGTCCTCCATCCAGAGACTGATGCACAGCCTGCAGAAGCCAGCCCTAGCCACTGCTTTAGGTAACCTTCTCGAGGACCTCCAGCCAATCCCGGAAGTGGCCCTGAAGGTGACCACACAATGCTCTTACCATGCAAAGGCACAGCACAGATCTGAGTCCCTTGCCTGGGCCATAGAGCAAATCCTCTTATTCCTAAACTCCCTCTTCCAGCACAGCCTCAACACAGCTTCCATCTGTGCATATGCAGCCGCGACCTTGCCTTTCCACAGTCAGGTTCAAGGTCTTTCCACCTTCTCACCCATCATTATCCACCGCTTGCCCTCGGGGCCTCAAGAACCTTGTCCCACCAATCCTACCCGCAACACTGGCTTGGAGCGTATCCATCCTCTCCTAAGCCCTCAGAAAGAAATCCTTTGCACCTATGGCTACTGTGGACTTGGCAGCTACTCTCACGAAAGACTGCCTGGCTACCCTATGGGTCGACTTGCCATAGCTCATGTTCCACAGAGACAAAGCAGTACTCCGCCCTGACCCCTCCTTCCTCCCCAAGGTGGTCTCTGCATTCCACCTCAATGAGGATATCATCCTGCCAGCCTTCTTCATGGCACTGTCAGGCCTGATTGAGACGGGATGGCACTCCCTTGATGCCCAAAGGGCCGTAGCTTTTTACAAATCTAGGACCAAACCAGTCCGCCATTCACCAAGACTGTATGTGCGACAGAGGGGGGAAGACGGGGCTACCCATCTCCTTGCAGTGGTGGGTTGGCAAGAGGGGTCCTGAACGCAGTTTCCCTAGCCTGTGAGCTAGCCAGACTCCAGCACTTGGGGCTGACGCATGCTCACTCCATGCAAGCAACAGCGGCCTCCACGACTCTCTATCTGGCGTATCCTTGCCTGACCTCAGCAAGGCTGCCACCTGGTCGAACCCGTCATCCTTCGGGAAGCACGGCTGCTTCCATGTGTGAGCCGGAGTGGACTTTGCCTTTAGAGGAGCAGTCTTGTCTCAGTGGCTCTTTGGCACTAGCACTGGCTGCCTCCGTGAGGTAAGCTCACCGGTTGCCCATATGTACAATGCCAGAGACTACAGAGAAGAAAGGCAGGTTGCTTGCTTGTAACTGTTGCTCTTCGATCTGCGTATTCACAGAAACCCACCTTCCTTCCCCTCTTCGGTGCCGCCCTCTGGTGGCCCAAGTGCTTACTGTAGGTGCGCGCAGGGACCCATTGCACCTCCATCAAACCGAGTATCAGGTGGGAGCCCCTCCTTTGTGCTGGGGCTGGGGGAGGGGCTCCTGCTAGATAGAAAAAACCGAGCCTTGGAAGCTTCCCAGATGGCTGCATGCGTGTGCACGGAGCCCATGTGCCTGAATGCACAAAAGGCCACTTGGAGATGGAGAATGAGAACCTGCCCTTTTCGTTATCCATCATGCTACTGCTGGAATTCATAACCATGCAGGGTGGGTGGGAAGGCGGCAGCAGCATGGAATTTATCATTACAAAATGCCACAAAAGTGGAAAAAGGAGAGAGAAAGAAGAATGATTTTAACCATGTTTGGGGTTTGTTTATTGAACATGTATTAATAAAAAGGAGGGTACTACACCTCCAATGGATGTATTGCAATTTTGGATGGAAGGGGGTATTTCTGAAAAAGTGGACAAACAAAAGAAAAGAACTAGTAGGCAGCCCTGGTCCCGGTGGAGGGGGTGCACTATGACACGTGTTTTCATTCATTTTGCGTATTTTTTGTTTTTTTCTTTATTATATGATTTTTTGTATTTGTACTTTTTTAAAAAAAATTAAAAATGCCACAAATAAAAAACAGTTTCTTATAAATCCATCAGAAGTTACCTCCCCTAAATCTCACTGCACGCTCGCTCTTTGTGTATGTGTGCATGCGTGAAAAGACATTTCTGCAGTCTGCCTTATTGAACAGAAATTGTTGAACAGGTGTTGAACAGAAATTGTGGGCACAGGATCTCCCTTCAATATGTATTTTGGCTGCCCTCAATAAACCTGTAGCTGATAAACGCATAAACATCTCTATATTCTTCTTGTCCTGCCCTTGCAAATCTGGACTGCCATTACTCCTCAAAACCCTACCCTGACTCCAAATTCCTAACCCCACCACTCTCACCCTTATCCTTTTTTCTTCGGCTCCGTCCAGGAACGGCGCTATGCTGGACTGAAGCCTGGGGATCTGCCGGCATGCGAGAGCCTCAAGGACACCATTGCCCGTGCCCTCCCCTTCTGGAATGATGAAATTGCACCCCAGATCAAAGCTGGCAAGAGGGTACTTATTGCTGCCCATGGTAACAGCCTCCGGGGGATTGTCAAGCACCTGGAAGGTAAGAGCTACCTTCTGCATCCCTTGTCACTCCACGATGAACGTTTCTTTCCCTTTTTCCACCCCACCTGTCTTGTTTCTAGCACGGGGAGTGTTGCCATGAGGGAAACCTGCCAACCCACCTCTCTTCATTTGGTTTCTAGCAACTTCACATGAAGGATTCCACAACTGCATGTTGTAAGGGCAGAGGTGGCAGTGTTCAGAGGCCAGATTCTCTAAAAATACCAGATCCTTAAAAGAAAAGAGATCAAGTTTCTAGCCATTGGCATTATAAAGACAGATGTGTAAGTGTGCAAGGAATGCATCTGAAAGGGCCTGAGCAAAACTTTAATTTATCAGTGCCAGGGGTTCAGTGATCTGCAGAGCTCTACCACTTTCTGTGACTGAATGGAACAAGCATTTTCTGCAAAACAGGTACGGTGGGGTTGCAAGTGTGAAGATTCTACATTGCAATCCATACATTTCGTGAAATTCAGCCCTTGCTATCACAGAATTTGGGATGGTAAGGTAGTGAGCTATTATTGTTTTTAACCATGATGAAGAGATAGAGAATCTGTTGCAACCCTGGATATTGTCATACTACAACTCTTATCATCCCACACTGGCTGAGACTAATATGAGTTGGAGCCCAACAACATCTAAAGGGAGGGGAAAGTTCAGAGAAGCCTGAAGCAGGGTCTTTGGTGAAGGTACAGAGAAGATAAGAAGCTGTCTTTATCAGCCAATTGGTCTAATTAATTCAGTATTGCCCGCACTAATCTTCCTTGACCTAGTACCCTGCAGATGTTTCAGATTACAACTGCTATCTTTCCTAACCATCGGTCACACTGCTGGGGGGCTGATGGGAGAGTCCAAAACATCTGGACAGGAAGAAGGTTGGGGAAGGCTGGGCTACACCATTTGCTATGCTCTCCAAGGTTCTAGTCCTTCCTGCCCCAGCGAAACAGAAGGTTTCCCAATGAGTGACAGCCTCTTCAGCTCCAGACGTGACCTTGCTGGGGTGCTTTCAGAGTGTCCATGAGGCCAGGGTACCGAAGGCGGCTGGGTCTTGGCCATCTTGGAGAATACGATCAGTTACGGCTGACCTTTAGGCAGGCAGGCAGGCAGAGTGCCAGGCCTGTGGCTTCCCAGCTATGCACCCATCCCGCTTCCTGCTCGAACCTCTGCAGTCTCTTTTTGCCTGCTTGAAGCAGCCCCGCACTTTTTCAGCCGGAAGCCCTGTCTGCAGGAAGCATTGCTGAGAAATGTAGAAGCCTCTTCGTCAGATGCTTCCCTGGTTGGGAGGGGATTACATCCACTTTTTTCACCCAGGAGCCCTCTAGGTATGTTGGACTACATCAAAAGCTTGGCCAGGGATGATGGGGGTTGTAGTCCACATATGGGGGGGCACCAGATTGGGTGAGGTTGTTTTACAGCCACATATTCTCTGTTCAGACTTTCTGCAGCTCCTGACCAAACCCGAATCTTTAACAGCCGATAAAAAGAGCAAAGTGCTCTTTGGCGTGCGGCCTGCTGAAGGATGTGTTGCTATTTCCAGGCTGGATTCACATTACAAGACTTAAGGCTGAGGAGGGCTGGTTCCTAGGCTTGGCTACTGCCATCTCACTTTCAGGCCCTGCCTGTCCACCTGCTTCCCCGCCCCACCAAGATTCTGTTTCCTTGACCTCTCTGAATGCACCCCACTGCAAAAGGTCATGGGCAATCCAAGGAGGCATCTCACAATTCAGGAGGAAGAGAAGGCCACTGACATGATAGGTCAAGCAAGCCGACTCCAGTTCTCTCTCCATTTCCAGGAATGCCCTCTGCTGGTCCCTGCTGAGACTGCCTTCTTGGGTCTCTTCACAGTTCAGTAATTTTCGTGCAAATTTGCAGTTCAGTTGGAATGCCACAAGCAGTAAAAGGATCATATGTGCTTCGTTTTCAACATTGCTCTGCACTCTTTTCACTGGTCTGAAGATGCTTCTCTTCGTAGGATATTTAGAAAGAGAACTCTCATAGGTTAAACAAAAGGACTCCGTATCTCTCAGAGGAGTGGCTATATTAGTCTGTCGTAGAAAGATGGAAAAGAGGCTTATGGTACATTCATAGTCATTGGCCTTATTAGGCAGGACTGGACACAGTGAGAAACCAGGATTTAGAACAAGTTGAACAAACCTTGGACTTGCATGCTCCCCACCTCATTTCCTTCATTAGACATGGCTGTAAAAAGGAGACCAGACACATTCATTTCCTGGTTTAAAGTAACCACACTGCATCTTCAAGTCCAACAAGGAAACTCTGATTAGTTCAAACTGTGGTTTATTGAAACAGGCCAAGATCAAGCTGTGGCTTCTGATCCTTGCTTGTTCCAATAAAATGTGATTTCATGCAGGTGAGTGAGTCGGCTGATGTAGGGGGAGGAATGGATCACCTCTTTCCTCCCACTTGATTTCCATGCTAGCCATGAAGGAAGATAAGCCTCCGCCTGCACAACCAGCAAGGAAGAACAGTGGACTGGGATGGACCTCTTCATTCTTCTTCCACCACCCCAGTTAGTAGAAGGCATTAATTTTTAACTTACTCATTCAGAGTTTAGTACCTTCCATTTCCATACTTTCCCTTTTTTGAAGTTAGTGTGGAAAAACAGGTAACTAGCTGTGTAGAAGGTTCATGCAGAACGTTGCAAGCTACTACCTTTTAACTTAAAATGACAATGCAAGTAAATTGTGAGCTTATTTACAAGGCTGGCTTTGAGAAGGAGCAGGAGGAGATGCTGCTGAGGACCTTTTCTGACCTGCTTCTTCATTATTTCGCAGGAATGTCTGACGCAGCCATCATGGAACTCAACCTCCCAACTGGAATTCCCATTGTGTATGAATTGGATGATCATCTGAAACCTACAAAGCCCATGCAGTTCCTGGGTGATGAAGAAACTGTGCGGAAGGCCATGGAAGCAGTGGCAGCCCAGGGCAAGGTCAAAAAATGAGAGGAGAAGGGAAGAGGCACTGGTGAAATAAACTTTTGAAAAACCCCGCTTGGTGTGAGTGAGATCTGTCATTTGGGAGCTCTGGACAACCACAGGTGCCAGATGTACCTCTGTGCAAAAAGCATTATGACAGCATAATAATGCCAGTATAAAAAGGTAAACCTTAATATAGAAAACCTAAAGACTATAATGGACTAGGCCAAATGTGAGCCAGTGTAGTTTAGTGGTTAAGAGCACAGGTCTGGGACTCAGGCAATCTGGGGTCTTGTCCCCGCTCATCCACGGAGCCAGTGTGGGTGACTTTGGGCCAGTAGCAGGCTCCCAACCTACTTCATGGCCCTGTAGTTGTGGAGATAAGACTGAGAACTGGGGGGATTGAGGGAATACCTGTTTTTATCTCTGAATTTTCTCCCCACTAGGCTTTTGGGGCTAGGCAAGAGCGTTAGTATCTTTCTTCAGCAACAACAGAAGAGACACTGGAATCTCCTAACTCCGTACTGATATAATTAAGTCCAGTGCGACCTGGTGACTAAATCAAACCTGGAGACTAATGTCATTTGAAGCCACCACGCCTGTTCTCCATCTTTTCCTGCTGCACGGCTATAAAAGCTTAGTAGTGAGATTGGCTGGGGTCACAGGGCTCTGGGTGCCTTGTGCTGCTCAGCTGCTGATCAACGATATCACCCTGCTGCTCAGCTCATTTTCATTTATCCGCCACCCTACGGCTGAAGCTGTCTGGGTGGTATCAAAATGTCCCAACATTTCAGAGATGAAAAACAGAGTGTAAAACCCCTATTACTACACTGAAAAGACCTACAACACTCAGCGTACATCATGCTAATTCATGAAAACTGCATATATTTCCCTCCCGCAAAAGGGAAAAAAGCTGAAATTTGCCAGATAGTTTTTTTTTAACGAATCCTTTATTTTGACAGCTGTCAGAAGTAAGTGCTTATGAAAAAGGAGAGGAATTGAGAACTCTAATTTCTGGAGTGCACAACAGCTTGAGAAAGTGGAAACATGGAAGGTACAAAGAACTGTCAGCGCACTGCTTAAAATCTATAGGATCACACTGTTTCAGGGTAAATATGGGGTGAGTTCACCTGTAATGGCAACCCATTGTAGTCAATTGCAACTTTGGATTGCTGTTATAGATCCTCAAAGAGCTGGGCTCATAGTCACTTTGCTTCTTCCATCTCATTCTTCCTGGTGGGGTTTCAGAGGACACCACAGGGAGGAACAGGTTGCTCTTGTTGACAGTAAGCTGATTTTGGTTTGCCGTGGCCGTCAAAGGATTTCCACCATGCAAAAAGGGCTGGGGCAGCTACCAGCTGCACTTTTTTGGGTAGCCGTTTGGCAAATGTAGACATTGCCACTCTAGTCAACAGCGCACCTGTTCTAGATCTTGCACCACAATGTGTTTTCTATGTTTGGAGAATGTGACAAGCCATCTTGGTAGGGGGAAACCCAAGAACAGACTATGGACTCTTAGCATGGTGGACAACCACAGTAAGTCACAATGGCTGGTTACCACAACTGAGTTGAGGCAGTATGACAAGCAACCTTTTAAAATCATTTGCTTCTTGCAAACACAGTCCTACGCTCCACTTCTCTTTCATGCAGCCCTCCTCTGCCACTTGCTTTTTTAATTGGAAGTTCACAAACTGACAGCTGTCACGTGTGGGAAGCTATGTTTATGGATGTTATGCACTGCATTTCTTCCACCCCCCCCCCCAAAAAAAACAGGTTACATGCCAATTACTCCAAAGTGCTACTTGGACATCAGTGGATCATCATCAGTCACTTAGGATGGCACTCCAAAACAAGCCAAACTAAAACGAAAACAGGAGTGCAATCAGAGCAGAGAGAAGGATGCAAGTTAGGTTCTGCTGTACAGGACCCTGGGATACTGTCTGGAGGACCAGGGAGAAGAAGGTCAGTATGTAAGGTACATATACTATGCACCTTATTCCCAAGGTGGGTTACTGTGCCCCTGATTGATTGACAGGCAGATTGATTTAAAACAATCTAACAGGGAAATGGGAGAGAGATCAATTATCCCTGGAAGCCTGCATGATTCATCTTTGTTTCTGGTCTATAAACCAGAATTCCTGGGCACTTGTTCTTCTGAATGTGCAGAGCTGGTTAGGGCTCCATCAAGCACAAATTACTAGCAAAGGCTTCTCAGAAAGTGGCAATTTTGAGCTATAGGGAAAGACAGAGGGAGAAAGACTCGGTGGGCAGTGTTTATGATGCGACTGAGTGGGAAGGAGCAGATTCTGGTATGAGTCATTACAGCCTTATGTTGTCAGCAAATTGGCTAGGATTTAATCTGCACAGGAGTGGGTGACCTCGCGTGTTGGTGGCTGAAAAGGATGGTGGGGGTGGGCAGCTGTCATATCCAGCGAGGTGGCTTTGTGAAAACCGTAGCACTTAATTTCCCTTTATCATGATAGACAGGATTGTGTATCGGTTCTTTCTCAACCTTCTGCAAGGTGAGCACTGACCTTACCGACATTTATCTTGGTTTTGCTCTATTTTCTATGGAGAGTCTTCCATCTTATTCTCCTGAGGTGCTCAGATTAGATGGGTGCACAGGTGGCCATTTACCACATTATTTATTTATTAAAACATTTTTATGCCACCCCATTCGCCGAAGCCTCGGGGCGGCTTACAACATTACCAAAAATGGAGGAAATGAATCGGCATCAACAACAAACTCCGCACAGATTTTCACAACTTTATATGTTAATATATACATCTACAGTAAAATTGTAAAATAATTGCTCTAAGTAGAAATACAATAGAGATTTGATACTGGTGGAGGGTTGTGAACAGGTGAACTAGTTTGCTGTCCAGGTGCCAACTCTCGTTGGGCAACTTCAGGACCCCTGCTGACTCTCTCTTCTTGTTATTCCTAATCTTTCAGTTGAATTTGGGACCAGGCACCCCTTAGAATAGAGGAGAGTCTTCTGCAAAGGGAACTCATGGGCTCCCCGTGACTGGCCCCCTTATCTTTAGGATTCTGTCTTTAAAGTTGGTGCCAAATCATTTAAAATAAATAAATACACCCTCTTTTACAGAAGGAAGCCCTCTGTTTGAAGGGCTGCCAGAGGAATGTTGTCTGTTTTGAAGGCACCATATATTTGAAGGGAGAACCAGGTCTTGAAATGGCCCATCAGCAGCTCCTAGAGAAAAGACAGTCCCCCTGGACTCAGCCTTCCAGGCTATGGTACTTTGGGAGCCAGCCAGACACATTAAAATGAATGAAAATCAAACCATGCCTGTTAAATCGAAACCATGCTTAGTTGCTCACCCCAGCGCCTCCTTAGTATATTTGTCAAACTTCAGGGGCTAGAAAGGACATTTTCTTGGCTCTGATGGATGGATCGATGGAAGGACAGATACACATCCTCTTTATTAATATAGCAGGTTATGGAATAGAGGATGGGTGGGTAGGTGGGATGGGCCTATAGCTTAATGGCAGAGCTGCAGAAGATTTCAGGTTGCAACATTTCCAGTTAAAACCCCCCAGGGAGCAGGTGATGCAAGTGAACGTTCCCTGCTTTGAGACCCTTGGCCAGCTGTTCCTTGTAGGAGCGGGCAGTGCTGAGCTCTAAGGTCAAAATAGCTTAACCTGGTCTTTTGCTGTTGTAAATCAACACATTCTTGCAGTCATTCAATACAGCCTCTTTATAATGCTTCATGTAGCAGAGTTGCCTTCCCTCGCCTACACAGGCGGTGTGGGGTCTGAGCTGTAAAATACCATGTTGCCACCCCCTTCCTACTGCCATGCCAGCAAGGCACAGGATGATGGGAGAGATGACTCAGTTGGGCTCCCATCTCTCATTTGCTTTTGTCTCTACAGCCCTCTGAGCTGACAACAGATAAGAAAAGAAGGCGGCTGGTTGTTTTACAAGCATTCAGGAAGTTTTAAAATGGCCCCTTTCCCATACGGTCCCCACCTGCCACCTCCTTGAGGAGGCAGCTTCCTGAAAAAAGGACAACCTGCACGTCAGTAGCTGTTTCTCTTTTCCGGGATGGGGCGATAGATACAGTACAGGCAACTTCCATGAGCGCGCCTGTCTGTCTGTTTACAGAAAAGGGTAGAAGTGAGCTGATGCGCCCGGTTTTACTGGGGAACCTGAAAGTAACATAAAGACATTTTTCAGCAACAGAAAAATACACCCAGACTTAGTAAGGCAGCTGGATTTTATTGAAAACCAAGGTCATACCTTGGTTGATGATCTTGACTCATAGATGGTGTAAAAAGCCAGGATTCCAGCTTCTGACAACAGACCAAATGAACCATTTTTAGTGGCGCTAGTGGCAGGAGTGAAGCAGCCATCAATGGGTTTTGAAAATTACTTTTTCAGTGATAAGTCAACAAGACTCTACAGGCTTAAGGAAGCAGATTCTTCCTATTTCATGGTATTTTCAAAATCTCTGCAGAATGTTATCCTGATCCAAAGGTGGAAGTTTGCATGTAGCAGCTGCTCAGTTCCTAGGCATGCATCTCTGTCTAGAATAGATAAAGCTCTGTTTGTGCCATGCCTTCTCCACTGCCCACACACACCTGGATCATGTGCTCAGGAAGCAAATACTCACTGCAAAGAAGCCATTGCCACAAGATGTGATAATAACCTCTTTCACGGATGACTCTGAAAGGGATTAGACACGTAACCAAGAATAGGTCTGCCAGAATTTACAAGCCTGTATTTATTTGATGGAGATATATGATGGGTTTGTATACTGTTGGTCAATAGGAATCTTTGCAGAGCGGTTCCTAACATAATTTGAACATGCAGTGGGCTTCCAGGTTAGGGTGCAGAACTTTCAGAGAGTCTTCCCTTGATCTTCCCTCCCTTTTCGTTTTTCCTTGTGTGATGGGACTTTAAACCTGCAGGTAGGGCTGCCTTCTGTCTGCCTTTTATCATTGTCTTGAAGAGGCCCATGGAGGCTTAGTTGGCCAAGGTGGTGGGTGCAGATACTCTGCACTTCCTATGTTTACTTATTTAATCAGTGCATTTTTTAAAAAAGAAAGAGCCAAGCAGGCACTGCAGGAAAAGAGAGAAGGAAGGCAGTGAAGCGATTCTGGTGTAAACGGAGCCGGATTATTATTATTAATAAAAGACCCGGGAGGTTATTCCCACTTCCAGCAGAATGAAAGGCAGCGGCAGGAAGCCTGACGGAGAATAAACCACGGGAGGCAGGCTCGACTGCGCATCCACGCGAACTCTCCGGGCGCTCATTCACACGCGCACGCGGCGGCGGCGGCGGCGGCGGCAGGAAGGAGCACGCGGTGAGCTCCGCGGAGGGGCAGGCAGTCTGGGGAGCCGTGGGTGCGCCACGGGGTGGGGTGGGATGCGGTGGGGAGGACGGCACTCTTGCTCCCCCACCCAGGGGGCCAGCAACGAGCCGGAGACCGCCTTCTCCCAGACGACGCCGCGTAGGGCGAGCCGCGGGGAGGCAGGTGGAGAGCCAGGCGCCCCCACAGAGCCGCCCCGGGCGGGCTGGCCGTTCCCCACCTGGAGAGAGTGGGCGGGGGGAGGTTGTTCCTGCGCGCCTCTTGCCCGCCCCCTCCAGTTCGGGGGAGCGTGGCGGGCTCCCCCGACCCCTGACAGAGGAAGCCCCTCTCCTGCGAGCTGAGGACCTGAGATAGAGACGGCAACTATGGGTCTGGAGTGCGGCTGAGCTTGTTGGGTGGACTTGCCTCGGGAGGCGGGGGGGGGGGGGGGAAATACGAGCCGCCAGGGCAAGGGCAGCAGCTGGTGGCGGGCTGGGCACCGGCTCCCCCCAGCTCCAAGAAAGCCGAAGTGTCCCACCGCCCACCGTTGTCAGGCTCTGGGGTGCGGTTGAGGCCCCAGGGATCAGTGAACAGAGCCGCCTCGTTCCACCTGGGCCAGTGAAAATGTCCTGCCTGCAGCAGAGACCTCTGGCGTTTCTACTGAATTCTGTAGAATGGGGCCAGTATCCACCAGCACAGAGCCCCAAAGCTGTGCGCTTCACCAAGGAACCCTAACATTGATTTGTTTAGCTGGTGGAGTTCAGGCAGGACAAGCAGTGTGGGACATTAGTTAGATGGTCGGCCTGGGATTTGGAAGATCCAGGTTCTAGTCCCTGCCTAGCCATGAAATTGGGGCTTTCAGCTAGTTGCTGACTCTCAGTCTTATGTACCTCACAAGGTTGTTGTGAGGATAAAATTAAGTGGGGAGGATTTTGTAAGCCACCTTGGGTTCCTTGGAGGGAAAAAAAGTGGAGTATAAATTAATCTACTCCTGCTCTGTTCCTGGTTGTGTTAACTTGGATCATTTCAATTGATTTTTATTTGTTTTACACAGAGGAAAAGCACTAAGAGGTCATGATTCCTCTTTGACCAGGGCACAGCATGCAAGAGGAAGTCCAAGAGACAACTGGGCCATTTCCTCTATGCTAGGAGACACTGATTTAGAAGCGGCATGCAGGGTGGACTGCACAGCGCCTGGGACATGATGAATCCTCTAATGGGAGCCCAGTGTCCCTTTCACATCCCCTTTCAATAATATTTCCCTTGCCAGAAGCTGGGCAACATCCTCCCATGGTTTATCCTCCAACAGAGGGAGAGGACTATCCCTGTGCCTGGTAGGCCATTGTCTCTTCGGCCAAGAAGTTTTCCCTCCTCCCCGTGCTCAGTTGGATAGCCATGTGGGCACCTCCTTGCCTGGCAAGGTGGCTGCCTAGGATTCATCATGGCTATTTTGCTGGACAGGGTCTGTGACTTCTCTCCCAAGTCCAACATTTCGCTGGGAGTTCCCAGTCAGCAGGTAGAGAACCAGTCCCTAAGGGCCTGGGAATCAGAGCTGTGCTGCTCTGAGGGCACTCCATCCAGAGGCAGCTCCCCGGGGCCAGCCGTCTCCTTAGTTCTGCCCATCGTCTACACCCTCATCTGTGCCTGCGGTGTGCTTGCCAACGGGCTGGTGATCTCTGTGGTGCTGGGCTGCAAGCAGAAGGTTGTTTCCGACATCTACATTCTGAACCTGGCTGTCGCAGACCTGCTGTTCCTGCTTGGGATGCCCTTTGTCATCCACCAGCTCCTCCAGGAGCAGGGCTGGGTTTTTGGGGAATTCCTGTGCTCGGCTGCAACCGCCATCGACCTCAACAACCAGTTCAGCAGTGTGGCGATTGTTACCCTGCTCTGCATTGACAGGTATGAGCCAAGGTGGTGGAGGAAGGGGGTGGGGGGTGTTTGGAAACAGTTGAGGAGCCTGCTCTGTCCTTGGCAGGCTCTTTGTTCCCCTAGGTCAGTATCTTGCCCTGAGCACAGCAGCAGCTCTCCGGGGTCTGGGCGGGTACAATGCAGGTGCTCTGATCCCGCAGTATTTGCTCCTAGGAATCCCCACCCTTTGAAGCTAAAGCTGGCATATGGAAATGCCACAGAACAGGGCCTGCTGCCAAGGTTAGAAAAAAGTGAGAGGGGAAGGAGAGAATCTAGTTGTAACCGTGCTTTAGGAACAACGTACTTCACTGTTAGTTGGATTCTGGGAAATTAACGTGTGTTGAGCAAAACAGTATAGGCTATACCGGCTTTCCCCCACCTGATCATCTCCAGTTGTGTCGGGCTCGGCTCCCATAGTCTCTAGATCATTTCATGAGTCTAACCAATGGACAGAAAGGCTGGCTATTCTCTCCTCGGGGGTGGGGGGAGGGAAAGAAACCCAGAATCTGAGTTCAGCTTGAAAATTTTCATAGTGACCAGTGCAAGATCATGCACGGCCCTCATAAACAGCTCCGGTTGTTGCATCCAGGGGCTGCCTGTCTTTGTAGGACGGGTGTGTGTGTGTTCATTGTACAAAGGGCTGCATCAGCTCCCATCACTTCTACCTTTTGGTGCCACACACACCCAGTGGCAAGCAGCAGGTAGCAAACGTTCATGCTACCATGGAAACATATTTTCGGGGAATGGTGCAATTTCTTATAAAAACAAATTGGAGTGTTACAACATTGTGGAACAAAAGCAAGAGGCTGCAGTTTGTTAAATCATTGAAGACAATGAAAGGAAAACTTCCTGTGTCATGTCTGGAGCTCAGGTAAAGTTATGCCGGTGATGGGGGCATGGATTGAAGAAGTCTCGCAGGTGCAGAACCGTACACCTGGGGGCCAAAGCTGGCCTGCCAGTGGTCCAGGATTCCCTCGATAGCCATGTCCTTTCCCCAGAAACATCAATTGTTTGGTGATTTCTCAGCTTTTGTGCAGTTTGCACACTCCCCATATCCCCCTTCCAAATGGTTGAAATGTTCCTTCTTAGACTTAGTTCTTGGCAGTAGGAGTTTTAGGCTAAGATATGCTGGTGGGCTTTTTTGCCCCACTGCTTTAGCTTTCTTCCCATTTATTTTGATTCTGCCACCACTTCTGAGAATTTCTCTGAAATGGAAGTCAGCCCTTGGCTTGAGGAAGGTTCTGGAGCCCTGGGGAATAGGATTCAGGCAGGATGTGTGCCCCATTGCTGTGCCATCCCTGTCTTGCCCACAATTTCACTGTTGGAGTGTTTTGCTGGCATTCTGTCTCTATCATGGTACCACAATGGCATTCCACTGGCAGAGAAGAGTTTGCTACAACTCTTGAATGGTAGAGGCAGCTCTTCTGCCTTTCAGACTTTAGGTACTAGGAAGCTTGTGTGTCCTATTCTCCTGAGTTTTTAGTTAACATCTTTAAAAAAAATGGTTTTTTGAGATGGAGAGCTCTTATTACTATCAGCCAGCAAGCAGGAAAAAAAAACCCCTCACCATCTGCTTTATTACCTTCACTGCTGGTTTTATATAACTGCACAGCTGCTGTAATTTATTTTATTTTAGTAGTGGTAGTCGAGGGGTGTTTTAAATTGTGGTTGTTAATCTGTGTTGTAAGCTACCTGAATGGAAAGGAGGGCTAGAACATTTAAAAACAAATTAAGCCAATCCATATCCAAACAGCTTAGGGATTAGGAGAAGTGGGAAAGAGATTTGCAGGAGAAAATATCATGAAGGGAAAGATTTAAGAAGCCTTTCTGTTCCTGCCTTCCCTGTTGCTAACTTTCTAATGTAAAATTGCAGTCTTTGTGGTTGCAGTATATCAAACAGAAAAAGTATCCATTACCATTACAAGTAATTGGAGGCATGAATTATCTTTGCTTACTGTATCTAGATGGGCCTTCCCTGATTTCGTGCCTTCCAGATGTGCTGGACTGCAACTCCTAGAATCCCCCAGCCAGCTAGGATTCTGGGAGTTGTAGTCTAACACATCCAGAGGCTACCAAGTTAGGGAAAGCTGATCTTTCTGGGGGATATTTAGGCATGTGATTTCCTGCTCCAGACATGCTGACCAATGACTTATACCCCCAATGTGGCTCTCTCTTCCCAGATATGTGGCAGTGGTATACTCCTCCACCATCGGTCAGAAACGGACCTTGCGCTGCACAGCCGTGATTAATGCTGGAGTATGGGCTGGAAGCTTAGTTCTGGCCACACCTGCTATGCTCTATGCCCGGGTGCACTGGGACAACAAGACAGAGATTTGCCTCCTCGATTTGCCAGGTCCCCACAGCATCTACTGGTACACCCTCTACCAGTTGCTAGTGGCCTTCCTCCTGCCTTTGCTGGTGATGACTGTGTTGTATTCCTTGACTTTGCATCACCTGTTCCGTGCCATGCACCGCGTGAACCGGAAGGCCTCTGTCCGCAGCAGGAAGGTGACCCGCATGGCGCTCACCATCATCGCAGCCTTTTTTGTCTGCTGGACACCCTACCACGTGCTGCAGCTGGTCAACCTGACAGCCACCCCCTCAGCCACCTTCTTCTACCTGTACCAAGCCACCATTTGCCTCAGCTATGCCCACAGCTGTGTCAGCCCGATCCTTGTTATTTTCTGCACTGAGTTCTTCCGGGACAGGATGGCCCAATCCAGGTGGGTGCAAAGGGGATGCAGTGGGAGAAAGGGAACTGGGTAGAAGCGGAAACGCTAATTGTCAGAGAGATGCTGATAAACATCACCTGGTTTGCATGTAATGGCAACCATGTACAGGATGTTGTTGAATGGTAGGTGGTTCTTGTTACCTGCAATCCCTGTTCTGTGGTTTAACTTCGGGCTGTTAATTGTGAACTACACGGGAAGAGAACCTGTGCCTTGTTGTAGGGTTGTGAATTCGGTGTTAGTATTAACAAACTATGGGTATGCCATAGGCCAGGATTTGCCCATAATAACAACCCATGATCCCACAATGATCCCTATTCATTATGTGAATAGGTCCATAATAGAGGGTGACTTGAATCTTCTTGGAACATAGGTGCGATTGCATCAGGGCACTAATGCTCCATAGGATAATTGGTTATGTTTTAGAAAGAAGGTGAATGTTCCTCAGGGAGGCAAGCTGTTTGTGCATTGTTAAAAAAGAGGAACATAACATTTCACTACAGAAATTTAAAAACTAAATGGAAGCAATTTAAATAATTAAGACAGGGTAATACGACTAGACCTGTTAGAACAGCTAACATAACTCTTCCTCCCCCAATACTACTTACAGCTGCTAAATGCCGTGTTATGGAGGACAGTCTTAACCTGATGACAAAGTGAGAGATGTATTATTTATTTACTTAGAACTCTTATATCCCGTCACCACATGCCTCGGCATCTCAGGACGGCTTACAAACATAGAATGAAAAACAATAAAACAATAACACATTCAATAAGATTATATAAAAATAAAAAGCAACTGTTAACAATAAAATTAATTCTTAAAATAGCCATTAAATAAAAAGTTTAACCTGGCGCCGAAAAGAATATAGACTCAGCACCAGGTGCACCTCTCCAGGGAGCCCATTCCATAATCTGGTTGCCACCGCAGAGAAGGTACTAGACAGCTCCAGTAAAGATCTTGTTCCATAACTGGCGGGGGGGGGGGGGGGCTCTTTCTTGTTGGCACCAACTTGTCTCACTCAGAGGTATTAATCAGAGGAAGACTTCCAATGTTAAACAGGCTTTCCAGGCAGATAGTGACTGGGAGAGGGGGTTCTGTCAAATATTGCAGTCCTAAGCCATGCCAGCACCTCGGGTTGGGCTTGGAAGCATATAAGCTAGTGCAAGCAGACCAGAATCAGCGTTGTATGCTCAGGCCTTCTGTTCCCAGTTATTACTCTGGCTGCTGTATTTTTCACAAGTTGCATTTCTGATCAGTCTTCAAGGGCAGCCCCACCCAGAGCACACTACAGTAGTCTAGCTTGGAGATTACCAGAGTGTTGATTACTGAAATCAGGATATTCCTGTGCAGGTAAGGACATGGCTGAGCCATCAGCCAGAGCTGGTAGAGGATGCTCCATGCCACTGAGGCCATCTGAGCCTGCTCCTTCAAGGGGAGTGCAATCCCATACTTTGGCGAATGGGGTGACATAGAAGTTCCCTAAATAAATAAATAAATACTGAATTTATTTCTTCACTGTAGCCTTCACTTTTCAGAATGTAAATAGCTAATGTGCTTTTCTTGCTGTGGTTGGTACTCCTATTTGATGTTTCTGGTTTACACTGATTTGGTGTGAATTATTTATTGTGCTAATCTTCTTCTGCATGCTTCTTTGTGAGCTTTGGCCCCGAAAAGCAGCGCATAAATATTGATGGCAGCATCAACAGTGATGATGCTTGTTCAGGGAGGGAATGGGCTGCCTACCTCCTAGCAGTGTAGTGTCAGGTCCAGGACAAAGGCAGTAGAGTCTGTGGCTGGAGCATGAGGAGGAGGCCAGAGGCAGAGGGGAAGTCAGGAGCAAGCGTGGGCCGGGCACTGTCAAAGCATCGCAGGGCCAGAAGCAAAAGCAGACTGGAAGCAGGGAGTGTCGGATGACTGGCAGAGTCTGGCAGGTGCACAGGTGACGGCAGAGCCAGGCGCAGGCAAGAGGCAGGTACTGGCAAGACATAGCAGGTCCAGAGGCAAAGGCAAGGGCGAGGGCGGCAAGCGCCGGACGTGGACAAGGCTTGGCCGAACCAGAGGCGAAGGCAAGGTCGGAAGCAGAAAAGCCACCTGATGCCCAGCCAAGCGTAGCAGGACCAGAGTGAGGATCAGGTCTCTGGCAAAGTCGGGTCAGACAAGAGGCAAAGGCACAGTCAGGAGCAGACAGGAGTCGAGGCAGGGTCAGAAGCAAGGCAAGACTGGAAACAGGATCGGGACCATGATGCAGCCACCACAAAGGCTCATGTCGCTGTGGCAAAGCTGAACAGCACAGCGGAGACTTTCAGGGCTCCTGCCTGTGCCGCGGGACTGCTCAGGCTGGCATTCTTGCAAGTAGCTGCAGATCTGCTCCTGGTCCTGCAGGCATTTGCCCAGTGAAAGATGCTGCCTTTTGCAAACACATCGTCAGGAGGGGTTATGCCATCCTTGGGGATCCTGACAGTAGGCAGGGACAAACAGTTTTCCAACTCGGCTGGCACCATCATTTACATCCACCTCATTCTGAACCAGGGAACTCTCAGACAGTATAAAGTACCCCTAAGCCAGCTCTCTTTATCTCAGAGTCCTAGACCTGAAACTCTATACAGTAACAGTAGCAAAGTAGCTAAGCTCTGGGCTTAGTAGCAAAGGCTTAATTGGAATAGGACACACACTTTCAGTTATGATAGGTGGTGAGTATATGTATTTCCTTTACTGTAAAAGGAAAGAGAAAAGGGATAACATGCCGCAAAACGGAGCACCCTTTGGAAAGAAGAATTCAAGGCAAAAACAAAGACAGTTACCTGAACGTGCCTATATGCACCTAAATATGGGTCTTCAACTAGGATAGGGCCCAAACTGTGACACAGAGTCAAAAGCTGACTGCAAGCAGAGGCAAAATGAAATCCCATGAAGATGGAGAGAAAGGGCAGCAGTACCTCTCAGTGAACACTCAAAGGCTTTTGACAAGTGTGAGGTGAGTCCTCGTTGCCACTCACTAGCTGGCAGAATAGTTTTCCTGGGCTTTGCAGGTGGAAAGATCTCACAAAAGCCTGGGCTAAATTAAATTACCCAAGGTTTTGCTCCAGCCTTGAAAGGCCAGTAGCAGGTGATTTAGCAAGTTCCTGAAGGCCCGTCTTCAGGAAATTGAGTTTTTACAGGCAGCTAGAATGAACGCGCACACATCCAAGAAAATGGATTTTTTGGCAATAATCCGCATTATCCTACACACAGTTACCCCAAACATAAGCTCCACTGAATACAGTGAAACTTGCTTCTGGATGAATATGCACAGGTGCTGTAAAAATGATAAAGAAAAGAAACAGCTATCATCTCAATTGCCATCTCTCCCTTTCCACAGGTACTGCAGATTTCTCACAAAATGGAGGGCTATACGGGACAGTTCATCTACGCCGGAAATCACAACAATGATGTACAGTCCACAAGTGAGCCAGGCTGTGTCCCCTTCATGCAGGAGTCGTCCCTCTGATATGGAAATACCATTATACTCTGTGAGTGAGACCAGTAGTTTCACTGCGGCCATCAGTGGACACGAGGAATTGAATGGGGTTTAAGAAGATTCTTATGAAGGACTTTGCTTGCTTGGATGTCATCATAAGGCTATTCGTCCTCACACTGAGCACAAAATTGCAAAGAAGATTCACAAAGTGATGAGGAAGAGAAGTACACCATAGAATCAATGGGATTTTAGAGTCAGAAAGGACCTTGGAAGTCCTATAGTCCAATCCCTTCTGCGCAGTGGAGCTACAATCCAGGACGCAGTCATGGAGTTGCTAGTCAATGACCATCCAGCCTCTACTTAGCCTTCAACAAATGAGAGCCTGCCACTTTCTAAGGCATTCCACTTCTTCCACTAGGTGTGTTCCTCTTCCACTGTCAAACTACTCTTGCCATTGGGAAGTTTCTCCTAAAGTTTAGCCAAAATCTGCTCTCTGGCCATTTCCCACTTGCTGGTTTTAGTCCTACCCTCTGGAGCTACAGAGAACAAGTTTGCGGCATCTTCTGCATGACAGCCTTTCAGAGTATTGAAGATATCATGTCTCCCCTTAACAGCTTCTAAACATTCCCATCTTTTTCAGCTCTTCCTCATAGGGCCTGATTACTTGGATGCCTCTCCATCCTGGTCATGCTTCTCAGGATGCACCTACCTTCTCAACATCCTCCTTGAAGTGTGGCATCTGCAAATGGACAGCTACAGTCACAGGAGGGCTGTTGCATTGTGGACAAAAGAGATTGTGGTTTTCATCGGAGGAGGACCCTTAATTTATTGAAGGAAGGAAATCTGATGAAGACATTTTGTTTTGTGGGGTAGGGTGTCTTATGGTTGGGAAATACTTTCTAATATCATGCACTGGATCTGGTAGAAGCATTTTGGGCAATCCTTTCAACTTTCAGTACATTTGGGAAGAAGTAGATACATGACTGGATGAGAAAGCCCATGCATAAAATTAATGAAGCTGAAAGCAAAATAAATTTCCAAAAAACTCTGGGAATCCTTCCTGGTAAGGAGAAGAAGCTCCTGCAAGAAAGATTGGAAGGCTGTTGTAATATCAAAAGTCTGATTATGTGTATGGATGTGTAGAGAAAACTGGGAATGCAGGTGGCGCAGCGGGTTAAGTCACTGAGTTGCAGGGCTGTTGACTGGAAGGTCGGCAGTTCGGATCTGCATGATGGGGTGAGAACCTCCTACTTTGTCCCAGATCTTGCCTACCGAGCAATTTGAAAGCATGCAAATACGAGTAGATAAATAGGCACCATTTCAGTGGGAAAGGGAACAGCTTTCTGTGTACCTCAGCATTAAGTCACGCTGGCCACGTGACCACGGAAGCGTCTTCAGACAATCTCTTCGGCTTACAAATGAAGATGAGTACCAGCTCCAGAGTTGGACACGACTGGTATGCATGTGCAGGGGAACCTTTACCTTTACTTTAGAAAAGAACACAGGTGTGATTATGCCAAATCTTTTTTTTTAATGAGTGCTGTGTTGTATAGGTGATTTGCAGTAGATCCCTGATGGTTTCTGACTCCCAGTTGTCTAACATGATAACTTGAAACCCTGTGAAGCTCCCTCAAGTTCATTGTTGAAAAAGAATGCTTAGAGGAAATGCAGAGTGGATCTTTGTGTCAAATGACTTTTGTACTTGGTTCTGCTTACCAATCATAAAATCCTAGACCAGCTATGTACTCAGAGGTACCCTGTTTATTCCTTAATGTATTAATGTATGTCTCCCAAACTGAGCCACTATTTTGTATCTTCAGGATCTCTGGGTTTCTGTAAAAAACAAAAACAACCCCCCCTGCCTCCTATAAGCCTCACATCTGCTCAACTCTGCTATATTAAGAACAACCATTCCTTTCAGTGGGTCTGCGTTATGTAGGATCAACATTGGATGCAAATCATGGTACAGGGGAAAAAGTGAGAAATAGAAGTGACCCTCCCCCAATCGTATTTAACTTGAGTGTCAGCCAGTACAATTGACTGGCATTCATTTTGGGGCAAACAAATGGGATGTGGTGATAGATGAAATAGCAGCTATCCTGGTTACCGACCATGATGCTAAATAAAACATCCATATTCAGGAATAATAAGTCATGGGATACTTAGTTGCTGAAAGAAATAGCTGGAGAGGTCTATGGACTTGTGCTCTGGTGTTCAAGGAAAGGGTGGGTATGTTGCAGGTGATTCCCTGGGATTAGATAGCTTTTTGCAGACATGTGTCTTGCCTCCTGCCACCCCTCTCCTTGAATCTTTCTGCCTAGTGTTTTATTCTGACATCAAATATTTGTGCTTTTTTATCTTCTTTTTTTCCTGTAAACTTGAGCCTCAGGTCTTTTGGGATACTCAGGGAGAGCTCTGTCCTTGGAGGAAAAGATCCAATCTTCAATCGAACCTCCCTATCCACATAGAAATATCTACAATTCTCTCCTTTCTAACAGCGGAGATCGCCAAACTGAAATATAGGATGGTTCTACTATTAACATTTAACTACTTTCATTGTTTGTTTGTTTATTGCTTTTATGTACCATTCAGCAGCCATACATGGCTCCTGGAATGGTTTACAAAAAAACAACCACTTAAAATATGTCATTAAAAACAATGAAATAAACACAATGACAATCAAAATGCACCCATAAATCTATTGACCCCCAACCTATCCACCTCTTATCCTTATTCCACCTGCATATTAACGGTGGCCACATGACTGCAACTCTACTTAACACAACAGTAAAATTAAACAATTGATAAATCCTTATAGAAAAAGGTTGCTTATATTTGACTTTGTGTTATAAAATCAAACCCGCAATGTCACTCAGAAAGAATCAGAATTCCAAGCTCGCCCGCTCATCTGTATCTAATAGAGGGTACAACCACGTGGAAGAATGAACAGGACGAAACCTACAAGTTCCAGCATGCCCCAGGCAGTGCAAGCCTCTCTGTCTAGAGAGAAGCACGTTTCCCTCAGGACAGAGGGGCTTGCTTCCGGATAACTGGCTCTAGAATGGCAGAGCTATGAAGCGGCAAGGCTCGAGCCTGTGTTGACTGGGGCATGCTGGGAGTTGCACAGCTCTCTCCTCCCCCCCCCCAGTTTACAGCTGCGTAGGATTGCGTCACACGTGGAGCCTCGCTTGCCTGCTCCGCCCATGGAGAGAAGCCTAAACCCCGCCTCTCCGCAGGGCACGAGCGGCACTCTAGCCACCGCTCGGGACTTCGCGGGGGGAACGATCGAATCCCGTTAAACCGGAAGCTTCCCAGGGAAACATTTTGTCAGGGACCGGAAATAAGAGCCAGGTCACGTGATCCGCTTGGCTGCACTGTCAGGGTTACCGTGACAGCGGAAGGCTCTGGCATCTCGGGGCTCGTTGCTTAGGGAGGAAGGAGCGTGCGGGCCCGGCCCCACTCGACCCGGCCGCTGGTAGCTGCGCTGCGTCGGGCCTTGGCGCTTTGCCCTCCCTCGGCTTGTCCCCGCCGGCCTCGGAGCGCGGCTTAGGCCCTTCTCGCCCAGGTAGCATCCCTCGTTCGGCTCCATGGAGCGCGCCGCCGCGATGACGGACATGTATGACCAGGCGTTGTTGGGCATCTTGCAGCATGTGGGCAACGTCCAGGAGTTCCTGAACATCCTCTTCGGCTTTCTCTACCGCAAGACCGACTTTTATCGTCTCCTGCTGCAGCCGACGGACCGGCTTGGCTTCCCTCCAGGCGTGGCGAAGACCATGACCCTCAAGGTGAGTCCGGCCGGCCCTCTCAGTCGACGCTTCAATGCCTCTCGGGTGCTGCTGCTGTTGTAAAGGTACCTCATAAAACATGGACACTGTTAAATGCAACCTCAAATTTCAATTCACAACATTTACGAATGATTTATGATGCAAACCTATGCATATTTAGACAGAAAAGAGACCAACTTCAGCATGTGCCAGCCATGCCCCGACCTCTATTTTTGGTTTCAGTACACAACTGAAATGGCAGTTAAAACAGCTGACTTGTTGTATCATATACCATTAATGCTTGGGAGTAGAATGTACTCTTAACCTGGTGCTAGAAGGATATGATGTTGTTGCAAGGTGGGCTTCAGTAGAGAGATTATTCCATACTTGGAGGAACACCACTGAGAAGACCCTCTTCCTTGTTACTACACCTGAGCCTCCTTTGGATGTTGCACTTGGAGAAAGCCTTCAATCTGTTTGGGTAGATTCAGGTGTGGGGTCCATTCTGTCAAATCATGCATTTCCAAGCCATGTTTATTTATGTATGATTTTTCTAAATTATCCATTTTATCTAAGGAATACAATCTAGCTTACATATTTTTCTTTTCTCTGGTTTATTTCTCACACAAACCCTGCAATGTAGTTTTAGTAGAGAATTCTCAAATGATTGGTGATGCTGTGTTGTTTAAAGATGCTCATGAATTTGATTTTTCCAGACCTAGGCCAATACTAGCAATCACATTAACCTTCGGAAGAGTTGTTGTATTAGTCTGTAATTATTAGTTACAGTAAACTGCACCAGGGAATAGTTTTTAAAGGGTATTTTACAGGTCTTTAAGGTGCTACTGAAAAAACTCAGATCTTGTGGACTAGAAAGTCTGATGCCCAGTTGGAGTGTGTGTTTGTACATTCATGTGTATACAATCTTCTCCAGTTAGTGCTCTTCAGAGCAGATTTATTTATATATTGTCACCAAACCATCACAAAACAAATTTAGCTTTGACTACAACTCCCAGGATTCATGTCAATTGGTCATGCTGGCTGGATGCCAGAGGTAGCCCAAAACATCTGGAGGGCACCAGGCTGGAGAAGAATGACATGACTGTATATTTAATTGAATTCTATCCTGTCTTTCAATCCAGAAGGGAGGCACCATTACTGTTTGCTTCCTCCACTCCCCTGTAATCCCAATTCTTGTTAGAATTTTGTAGGTGTTCTATAATACCCCACCCCACTTCCCTAGCTGCAGGCAATTGGGCAGGAAGTTCCTTGGAAGCACGATCCTTGATCCTACTTCCTCAGGGCTGTAGGATTATTCACTAAACTTGGAGAAATTAGGCATCATTGACCTAAATAAAAGTTCAGATGGGTAGCTGCTAGTGGATCTCTGGATGACTGCTGTAGATTTGCAAGGGGTTTTTAACTGCCATTTAAAAAAAAAAAAAAAGGTAGCTACAACCAATGATAGCAAGCTTCTTTCCCCTGCCTCAGCAATGCAGTCTTAGGTTTACTTTTTAAACACAACAGGACTTGATTCTGAGACTGACTCCAAGATAAGCTCCAAAATGAGCTTTTGAATTTGGGGTGTTTGGGAGGGAAACCAAAAGTGGAAGGGGTGTGAGCTCAGTTCTGTTACTGAAAACAAATTCCCATGCTGGACTTATGTGTATTAATTCACAGTGTGTGTGTTTGAACCTTTCTGCAACTACTTTGATGGAGCTTGAGATTCTAGAAAAATAAAGTATATCCTGTAAGTCTATAGAAGCACACACATTTTCTTTTATCTGCATTGTAAGAGTAAGCAAAACTGGATAACCTTAAGCTGCACCAGCTGTAACTGTTTGGAGGAGTGTAAGTGTATTTTTCTCTTTTCCAGAACATGTTTAGAAATGGAACATTTTTTATTAATACAGCTATCAGTGATACAATGAAGCAAAGATTCCTCTGTAAGATCCTAGTTATCCCAAAAACATGATTGAGATTCTGATTTTCCCAGCTTATTCATCACTAAGAAATAGATCTGTTTTTATCTATCAGTTTTTAAATCTATTGTGTTTTATTGTTTTTATATTGTGTTTTAAACCACCCAGAGGTCTTTGGCTATGGTTGAGCTAAAATAAAATTATTACTAAGAAACAATCTCCTTTGTGACCTCTAAGGTGCTGCTCATATCCAGCTTTGAAACAAAGTATAATCATACTAACAATATTTGGGATTTAGAGTGACTGTAGCAAAAAAGAGTGGAGAAAACCCCAATCCTTAATGCAAAATATGAGTTTTAAGGACTTTTGGGGAATAGAGACTTGAAGAAGCAGCTACAAAGCTGCTGCTTTCTGCCTTATTTTGTGTAGATGAAATATTTTACTCCAAAAGATATTGGAAAAAATAGATAAGAATTACAATGGAAAATGTAACAGGTTGCATGGGACTTTCTATCATATGTGGTGATGAGATAGAAAAATGAAAAATGAGAAATATTGGAAAGTGGAACATGCAGAAATGCAGAAAATCTAAGTTTACCATGAGTCCCAAGAATATGCTTTTGAATATAGTGCCAGACACCTTTTCAAAGAATATGCTAGAGTTATTTAAGTATATGACAGCTGCAACAATATCACAATTGCTTCTAAATGGAAATCATTGGAGCCCCCAACAATTGAAGAATGGAGAGATGGATTAGCAGAATATGCTGTGATGGCAAAGTTAACTATGTAAACAGAAGACAGTTAGAAGCATTTAATGATAAATGGAAATTTTATTATGCTCAGCATGATTAATAGGATCTGAGGAGAGTTCAGAACAGAAAAAGACAGTAGTGGATTTGAGGTGACTGGAAGATTTGTTGTTTAGATTAATTTTGTTGTTGTTAAACGTTGAGTGTTGAAAGGCAGGAAGATAGATTTGGAGGGCTGAATGTATAGGTTGTATATCTATAGAATTTCCTTGGCAACTTTGTTCACCTTGTTCATTTTTGTTTGCTCTGTTTCACATTCTTTTTTTGTGTACTTGTTTATGTTAAGAAAATATTTTTTAAATGTTTTTGAAGTTTCAGATATGGGACAAATGCTGAATTAAGGTGATGACTACAAGCATTTGAATTGATTATTTTTTATCCTATTTAACCTGCTCTTTCTGCTACCACTTTCCAGTAATGCTCATTAGATTAACTCATTTACAACTACACAGAGTTCTTTAACCAAATTAGGAACCGACCAGGTTTGATATTTTTAACACAGAACAATTTATATTTGATAATTGGGTTTAAAAGTGGTATTCAGGCTTCAAAGGTGTAATTAAATTCAAATGTGTGTCTTGAACCCAATCCTGAATGAACAAGTGACTCCTTTACTTTTCAAAAGGAGGAAGAGTGGAACTTATTGGTGAAAAGTAGAGGAATGGTCATAGAATTCTTGAACTGACTGGTGTGTCTTTTTCATTGACTGGCCCTCATATCAGTTCTGTCCTACACCTGTTTTCCAGGATTGTTGTCCTATGCAAAATCTTAATTTTCCTTGGGTATAACCTGGAAAAATAGTTCGGGCTCTGTTTTCATTCACTGAACACTGTAAGTTGTCATTTGATATTGGGCCAAACTTTGGTTACATCCCATAGCTTACCCTGTATATGCCTTTGGTAATACAGTTTCAGACTGAAATCTGATATTTAGAGTGATAATGGAGTTTTTGATAGCACCAAGCTCCTGTGTTCCTCTAGTCTATTTATGGAGTAGTTGACTGTTCTAGAATGCTGACTAAATTATTTTTGCCAGCTGCTTTATAAAAAGCATCAGTGCCATGAATGGGTTCAATATTTAGATCTAATTATGCTTATGAAACAGCTGACCCTGTATGTTTATAGTTAGGAGAAGGGTGGAGATGTATTAGCTAAAGATCTCATTTGGCTGGGTGATGGAAGCAAATAAATGCCAGTTAGAAATGAAGGCAAGCCCGCTATAGGTGGAGTGCCACTGAAGTATTTTGCTTCACCCGTATTCTTGTTGCACTGTAGCTAGTCTTCATTCCTCTATTAACACCTGCATTTTCCTTTGCATACCTGTAATGGAGTTTGCATCTCTTGCACGATAATGTTGTTGGATGACACATCTTTCCTTAACCTGGTGGCCTCCATATGTGCTGGACGACAGTCTCCTCCTCCTCATGCAGAACCTTGGTGAGGTAATATAATGCCTCTGGAGGCCACCAGTTGTGAGTGTCCATTCCTTGTTTCTGTTCTGGAGGGTTGGCTGTATTAGTCTTTTCTAGCAAGCACCCATAATAAGAGTATGGGGAGCCAAGTGCGGTGCAGTGGTCGGGGAGCCAAGTGCGGTGCAGTGGTCAGAGAGCCAGAACAGGATCTGTGAGAACCCCAGCAGGTTCTAATCACTGGCTGACTTTGGGCCATTTACTGGCTCTCAGGCTAGGCTATCTCACAATGGGAGTTGTGAGGATAAAGGAGGAAGGTCTTGTGAGGAACCCAAGGTGGTTTACACCAAGAAAAGATGCGGGATATAAATGCAATAAAAATGTTGCGGCACCGTAAAGCAGGGGTGGGCAACTTGTAAGTGGTTTCTCATATTCCAAAGATACTGGCATCATGGCCTGACCCTACTTTAAAAGCTTGAGCAATTGTAATGTAGACACTTTGGCTTTCAAGGGCCTTGATGAAGCAGCCTGGTAAAAGGAGCAATATGGCATCTCCCTGAAAGGGATGCCTTATTTGCCAGTTCTCTTATGGTTATTGATAGGTTAATGATTGGATTACTGCTTGATTGCTGTACCCCTTTCAGGCATTTAAAACCTTTGAACATCTGGCCCATCAAGATGAAGACAGAAGACAACATGAAATGGAGGAGAAGTTGAGGAAAAGAGAGAAGGACTTGGCAGTTGCAGGAGAGAAGATGAAGGTGCCTGCTGTAGCTGAGGAGGTTGAGGTCAACTCGGCAGTAGAGCATGACTCTGCACTGGATAATGCAAAGGCTGCAGAATCACAGGAGGCTGTGGTAGCAGAGGAGCAAGTAGACGCACAAGCTACTAATGCTGTAGTGGAGCCATCGGTACCTGTTGCTGCTCCTTTAGAAGCTCAGCCAGCAGAACTGCCCAGGTGAGTTGCTTTTACAATGTTCTGGTTGTGTTGAACATTTTGCCTAAAGTGAATTAAGTGGCAAGGTTCAGCCATAATGACTCAGCTTGGAATGGTAAATGTATTTCACATTTACCTGCACGGTGGGCAACCGGCTCCCTTGAACACTGATATAGCAAAAGCATGCAATTTTCCCTGTTTGTTTTCTTCTCATTGTGTTGGTGGTAATTAGAGCACTGTTTTTTACTCACTTGATCTAATAATTTCTAGATATATGCACTGTCTTGCTGAAGGCGACTTAGCTCAGAATTCATAAGGTATTTTTAAAATTTCTGAATAAATCTGTGAGGCTGTGGTTGCATTGCACTCACTTTGGGAGCTTCCTTTTTGTTGGGCATGTGGTATAGGAAAACTGGAAGAAGAGCCATAGTTAATTGGTAGAGATACTCAGTGCCTGGTATCCTCAGGCAGGTCTGGAAGGAATGCTGCCTGAAACCCAGGACATCCTGGTCAGTATGCGGACTGATGCTCTGACTTGGGATAAGGCAGCTTTCTGTGTCCCTAGGAAAGGCATACTGACTGACAAGTATAGAACTTCAGAGAAATAAGGGGGACTTTCTGAAGCTAGGTTTGGAGCTGCTATTCTGATGTGCGTTGGTCTACGTCTTGCTTTTTGTCATTGGGAGGTTTGTCGATCACTGTAGACAATGTCATTAATTTCTACTGTTGAGAGCAGGAGGTTCTTATGGCTCTAGTACCTCAAATGTCCAATGTGCCAGATGGCTTCTAGCAAGCTGTTTTTTCAAACACGCAACAACTGTAAACTTGAAGGAACATTTTAACGCTTGAGGGAAAACTGTGTTTCACATAGTTCTGAAGAGTGTAAACTATAAACCGGGCTCCAGTTTGTGTCCTGTACAAACCATGATCACATTTTGACTATTGAGGTTGCTTCACGTGTTTATTAAAAATACTGTGAACACCTGTATGAAGCAAGCTTTGATGGCTGCTCTTTTGGCAAGCAAGGCAGTCCTGCCAACACAGTTGCTCCTTTGGTCTACTATTGACCTGCTGATTCAGTCTTTTATTTTAGAGTGGGAAAGGCATTTTATCTTCTTCAAATGTATGTATTGGGTGGTATATCTGAATTGATCTGTGCAATAATAGACGTCGATTCACTAAATTTAAGGACTGTTGGTCAATTAGGCCATCTCGTTGAGCTACCCTACAGGTATCTGTTGCCAGTTGAGGACTTGTGAAAATTGTCTGCAGAGATGGTCTGAATCAGACCTCTGTGTTTACCATTAGGTGGTGCTGGCAATCCACTGAATGGATAGCATAGCCTTAAGTACACATTGAAGGATCTGTGAATGCTCTGAGGTTTCCCTCCAGACTTCAATGCTGAGAGCCTGGCTGGCAAGATGCTATGAACAATGTAAGCTTCTAGCAACAGAAGGATGCAAATTGAAACTATGCAATATTTCCATCTCTGTTTCAGCTGAAGGCTAAAAAACCTTGTTCACTTAGCTAGTTTCGGTATAGATCATTTAGCCTACCTGTTTTTCCAAGCCTCATTGGAGGCATGTTTCAGGTTCTGGGGAACTTGCCATCTCAAACTTTATTCAAGTTTTTAATAAAGTTTATATGTGGATCAAACACAGGATTTATTTATATTATTGCAGCTCATTTTGTACAGATGAATACCCTGTAACATACGGCCTTTTAGATGCAGTCTAATTGCCATGAGATTGCACAGTTGAAAGGTTATGTGGGACATACTATATGTACAAGTGTAGAAATGAGTCACTTGGGCTGAAGGCTATAAGCACACATTTTGAACTGACCAAATCAATCCTGTGTTTATCTATACCTTTCTGTGTTAAGAGTGTTAACCAAAACTACTGCTACATACTTTTTAGTCTTATTAATGTAAATCAAATTTATCCTGGTACAAACACTTGTTTAGTGAAAATGGAATAATTGCAGTATAATGGTATGCATGTCTACTCAGAGGGAGATCCTGGTATGTTTGTTGAAGGGAAGTGGCTAAGTAGCCTTAGTCTTTTCTCAGAAATGCTTTAATATCAGTGTTTTCAGTAATTACTGTGAGAGAATCTCTGTCTCCCTAGCCCCTCTCAAACGTATGGCTATAATTCAGGAGCTGCTGTTAAAAGTTATTGGGTTATGCACTCCCCCTGAGCACCTGTACCATTTTTGAAAAGAGAAGGACTTTAGTGGTAAATATGTATGCTATGTCACTGTTGAGGAAAGCCTGTAGCTCCGTGGTAGAATATACACTTTGCAGGCAAAAGGTCCCAGGTTCAATCTCTGTCATCTCCAAAGACCCTGATACTCTAGAGAGCTGCAGCCAGTCATGGTACAGACCCTGTGGTCTGTCTCTGAAGCTTCCAAAACTTAAATACCTTTGTGCTCACCTGTGCTC
The DNA here is from genome assembly GCF_004798865.1 of Varanus komodoensis. NCBI lineage: Eukaryota > Metazoa > Chordata > Lepidosauria > Squamata > Varanidae > Varanus > Varanus komodoensis. The sequence continues at coordinate 9,879,471 of NW_025335762.1, forward strand.
TTCCTGTTGAAGTTTTCAGCAAGGCTGTGACAGAAGCATGATTTTTGGACCACTCTCAAACAACACATAGGTTTCTTAGTTGCTGTGTGCCCACAAGGCAAGCTTAACTTGCAGCTGCATACAATTTCTCATTTTTATGCAATCGGTATGATGCAGTCTTTCCTCCTACTCCTTCTGGTCTTACACTTCAGTGTGGGACATGATGCCTTCAAGCAGTTTTGTAAGAAATCCCCAAGTTTCCTGAATGTAAGGAGATGGCATACACATTTCCCCAGTGATCTTTTTTCACTGGACTTGCTGCTGTCTGATTGTCAGGTATCCAGCTTCTGAAAGATCAGAGTACAAGGAGGAATTGCTTGTTTTATTGCCATCTGGTTACTGAGGGACTGTTATTTGCACCACTTCTGAGCACAGACATTACCATCTGCCTTGACAAGCGGTATTGTTCATAATTCTTCATATCTTGAGTTCGATTCCTTTTTGAGTGCCTTCCTTCTCACTTGGCCAATGTATAGATTTTTCTTTGCATATACTTGCCTTATAATATTTAAAATAGTGTTGCATATGCCACAGAACAGTCTGCCTTCTGTGTTTTATTTACATTGTTTAACTCTGATTCTCACTTCCTCCTTCATTTTGATGTTTACCTATGTGGTTGAACTCCGTTGCCTTTCTCATTCTTTTGTTATAGCTGATTTGGGGAGTATATGAACTGGTGTGACAGGCATGGACTTGAGTATAAACAAAAAAAAAAAAAAACCACTGATTTTAAGAAAATTGAAACTTAGGTAGTGGTAAAACTGGGGTGGAGTGGGGAGAAATAATAGTGGATAACTGTTCCCAATATAACTTGACGGATGGTATTTGACTAGGCGAATTCTCAGTTTATCTATTTACGAAAATTTTTCCCATCCCTTTTATAAAACTGGGTGCAGACCTTTTATAAAAATGGGATCTCTCTCAGAGGAGAAGGCCTGAAGGAGGACATAAATGTCTGGACATATGCATACCTTCATTAATAAATGCCTCCAGTGAAGTTGAACTTGCCATAGTTTGCCATTGCTGAACATCTCTCACTATTAGGATATGTTTAGCTGAAAACTACCTTTTTTTGTTTTGTTATTTTTATTAAACCCCAATCTAAAATACAAACAAAACATTTTATATACAACATAAAATTGATATACAATAAAAATAATTATTTCATTGTGCTCCCCACCACCAGGACCAAGGATACATGTCACAAGTAAAAGAAAAAAAACCTCCTTGAGATATTTCAGGACATAGTTGAAAACTACCTCTCTACAATTTCTACCTGTTGGTTCCAGTCCTGCCCTGTGTGGCTACTTTTGCTTTGCATATTGCTGTTACTTTCCTCCATAATCATCTTTTTCCTAGGCTAAGCATGTCTAAGGAACTCTTTCAGCAGTTCTTTGTAGGACTTGGTTTCCAGGTCCCTCATCAACTTGGTCGCTCTACTCTGCAAGCACTTAATTTTCCTTCTAAAATGTGCCTCCCAGCACCAGACATTTTATTCTAAATGCTGTAGCCTGGATGACAGCAGGCTAGGAAGGACTGCTGTAGGCCAAGGGGTAAATAGAAGCTCTGCTCTTTCAAAATTTTACAGGACTGGAAAATTCTTTAATCATTAGTTGGACCAAAACAGATTAACAAACAAATGTACAGATTGACAAAATTATATTAAAGTTCTAGTCCATAGAGGAGTTTGCAAGTTAAGGAATTAATTACTCTATTTTGCTAGTATATGACCTTGTATGTCTTCATGACTTGTGAATCAACATCTGGTGCTCTGCAACAGACAAGATTCCTCTGCAGGGAATTGAATGCATCTATTGGAGCCAACAGTGGGATTTGATCCATGAGAAAATATGGCAATCCAGCTAGTTTCCTTTATGTGGATCTAGTTAGGCATTGGCTTAGTGCTGAAAGAATGAGTCTGTCTTGAAGTCTGTTCATTCATTCATCATATTTATATCCCACCTTTTTCCTTTCAAGGGACTCAAGGTGGCTACATAATTGTCTTCAATCTTACTGTTGCAAGAACCCTGTGAGGTAGGTTATACTGAAGGACATTGCCTAGTCCAAAATCAGCCAGTAAGCTTTGGTGAGTGAGGATTAGATCTCATAGATTCCGTTTCAGCACTCCAACCACTTCACTTTCAGCTCTCTCAGAAATAAGGATTGACATGCATTATGTTGCTCTTTTGAGTGTGGTATAGAGGAAGTAGATGCCTTTAAAGGAAAAGTAGGGGTATTTGTGGCATTCATGCTTATGGCTACAGAGGATAACTAGAGCTCATCTGGAAAGAATGGCAGGAGCTATGATTCCAAGCAAAATTAGTTTGAACTGGAATAGCAGGGTCAACACACCTGTGAGAACGTTTGTGACTGAGAAAGGTTGCATGCCTGGAAGCTTTTTGTGACTCCCAGAAGTAGAGCTGCAAACTTGGAATTCCAAAAGCCTTTCCCTTGTTGTTGGGACCGGCAGTTCATTGGCATATGTTTGACAAATGAAGACTATTATCAAAAACAAAACAAAATAAATTAAATGTTGTTAGTAGACTCTGAAACAAGATACCCATTCAATTCAGAAGAGCCCTCTAGAAGCCTACAATAGAAGCTTAGTTCAGTGATCTCTCAGATGACCCAGCCTCTGCTTAGAAACACATCTATTTTTAGCTGCCTGTCAGGATGGATTCCAAACATGTCATTAGTACACATATTAGTACAACTATGGGCCTAATACATGTGGCAGCATGCTTTTTTTTTCTTTGCACATAATGAAGTATTTACTGCAGGAGCTAAGTTAGCCTGTGAATTAGCACATTGGGATGACCCATTCTGAGAATGAGCTGCCCAGGGTAGGTTGTTTGTGAAGCAACCCATGGTGTGCCTGACAGATGACGGGGGCTGGTTGTGGGTCTTTCCCCTGCTTGTGTCTCCTTGGTCCTCCTGTGGGTTCCCAGGGGTCTCTGTGGCAGGGCTCACTGTGGTTGCCTTCCCCATTGGAATTGCAAACCCTTTCGCACTCACCGCAGTCTTTTTGCTTCTTTTACTGATTATTTTCTGCTTTTCACAGAAAAGCACTTTCGAATGGAACAGCTAGTAAAAGTCTCTTCAAAGTGCCCAAATGATATATCGGAAGGACTGTCACTGGTTCATAGTTTTTTTTTCTTTTTAATTTCTTGCACTCCAAACGTGCACATGATTTTCATTGTTTAAAATAGCTGTACTTGTGCCAGTGTGTGCTTGTGCACTTTTGTGGGTTGAAATGGCAAGGGTTGTTTGCTGTCACAGTGCTCTAGACACCCCTTCTCCATGTACGTTGGTTTGTCCCACGATTCAAGGTGCTTGGGAGCACAGAGGTTTGATATCTAGCTGTTAAACTTTACTTTCTTTTAAAAGGGATTTATTTTGATAGGGCTCCTCATGATATTTACCAGGAATATCCTTGTAAAAAAAAAGGAAAATCCTCTGTCACAAAATTTCTTCTAAAAGAAACGGGATATACGACAGCTACTTCCACGTTCCCATAAAAGGGGGTGTTCTTCTGCCTTGCAGTTATTTGCTTTGGGATCAGAGTCCTTAACTCTGAAAATGAGGACATGAAACTCAAGTTTAAACATAGGCTGCACCTACATTTATATCTCTCCTGCTGCTTCTGTTGCTGCAGGCAAGAGAATAGTATGTGACTGGTTTAAATAAAAAATGGTTAAAATAATGCTGACTGAATTGGAGATACTTTAGGATATTTTTGTCCAAAATAAGCCCCGTCAATGCAGCATTGTGGCTTTAGAAGTGGGTAATTCAAATAAGTTCCCCTTTTACATGATTTTGGGCTGTCTAGATCTAAAAAGGCTTGCCTAGAAATTAGTGCTGGTGTGCATCCCTAAACAGACAGGTCTTCCTTAGCCTCCAGTGCTAATTCTAACTTCTGTATAGTTTGCACAACCTTTGAAATGTTTCTGTCCAACAAGTTCTTGAATATAAGCATTGCATCTAATGCATTTCCTAAAAGCACATGGCCTGCTGCTTGTTTGCCTCAACTTCCTAATGCAGGTCAGCTTTCAGTTGGTGGTTGCACAGAGCTGTTCTTTCTGTCAGAGGTGGTATTTTAAATAACCATTGTCAGTAAAGTTGAGTTGTTACTGTAGGCTCTCTGCCATTAATAACTCGAAATCAGGTAGCCTTCATTATTCTTCTTCTGACACCAGGAGCATATGGGCTGGAGGTACTTTCTATGGGCTGAATGTTTGCACAGTGACCTATTAAACAATTTGTTTGGAAACATATGGCAAGCAATTCATCTGGCCGCCTGCTTCAGTCACTGATCAGAGCTCCACCGAGAAGCCAGAGACTGAAGTTAAATGATCCATCTTCTCTCCCCTGAAAGTCACCCACCTCTGTTTTTCCTGAAGTCATTTCTGCAGCATCATTCATACTTTATTTAGGCTGCTGTGATAATCGGCTGAAGTGAGCAGGTATAATAGGATGGTGTTTGTCTAAGCTGGACAGTTGATCCTGTCCAGAGCGTAAAGTGTTTCTTGTCTGAAATACTTGCCTGGAGAGTTAACCACTGAAATGTAAGTGTGTGACTAAATTTTGTTTATGCTGAAATGCTTTAAAAACACAGACACTTCAGAAACATGAACATGTATGGAGAGGTTGTGGGGTATATCTAGATTAACATCTAGGTTGAATGACATATGTGACTGGCACTGGCATGTGCCTGAAGTGCTAGCCAACCATGTGTTGTGAATGTACATTGCCAGTTCCATAGCAGAGAGAATGTTTGTGCTGGGAGAAGGTTGCCATGAGGGAGCTGTGAAAGTGCCTCTGGTGTTTGGTTTTCTGCTGAGATTTTGTTGGCATAGAAGAAGCAGAAATGGATCTTTTGGCTGGTACCAATATCCAAACTGTATATAGATCTGTTAAAGGTGGGAAGAGGGCTCTACTATAACCTACTTTGGCAAATAACTCAAGTGTGGCAGCACTGTTGATCAATATAAAGGCTGTTCTGACTTGGATAATTACAGAATCTGCCTCCACAGGATTATACCCCAGACTTGTCATTTTGTATTTCTGGTGTGGTTTCTGGATTAGAAACTCAACCAGATGGAATCCATTTTGGAAACTGAAATCGGAAGCATTGTTCTAGAAGTTGGCTCTTTTTAATGTATTTAATTTTCTTAATTTTTTTCTTTTCAATATTTTATTGCACAATATAACAAATGCAAAGGTTGTGCATGTATTTTTGCAATATTTTTACCAAGTAGGTTAAATATTAGGTTAAGGTTAAGTCAAGTATTTAGTGGTAACCTCTGCCACCCATTGGCAAATTATGGCACTCATCAGCATTTGTTATTCCTTGGTTGTTCAACTCCTATTCTTGTGACCCTGGAACATCACAAGAGTGATAGGATGCGAAGAGGAGGTATTAGTTCAAGACTTCCAGCCATAAGTCTGAACCAAGGACAGGATGGTATACTTTGCCATTTAGTGTACAGAAGTTGACTGCACTGCTAGCTGAATCTCTCATCAATACTGTTGATAGGACAACATCCTCCAGCACACCTGTGGGCAGCAAGATAGGTCACCTGACACACACAGCTCTGTCTGCCAACATTGTCCCACTGCCTCCATCAATTGCTGCCTGAGGCAGCCACCTCACAGTGCCTAATTGTGGGACTGGCCTGGTCCGGCCTGTCACTGATCATCTTGGTGGCACATGGCCCAGTTGAAGCATCTTTCATGAAAATGCCCTATGGTGAAAATGTTTAATATTTCAGTGGTGCCTGTACTGTTCCTGTAAGAGAAGGTATTTAATCAACCTTTCATGATTCAGAAGCAAATTGTATGTTCTTTTTTGTTCTTGGTTTCTATTGGAACCCATTTCCTTCATTCTGTTAGTTCTTCTTGTCAGCAGTAGATGGTGCCAATGTATTTTTCTTGAAGGTATATGTATTTGTAACTCACTGTTCTTTTAAGGACTTTAGAGGGGCAGCATTTACTGTAACACACACAAACTCATCTTCTATTACCTTTAAGATTAACAAATTTGTGGTATAGGTTTGACCTTTTTACATGATGCAGAGTGGCATTCTAATTAGAGAAAAGGGGAAAAACACTATTGGACCTGAAAGGTCAAACAGCAAAACAGTAGCAGTAGATACATCACTGTATGGTATATATTTTCTCCATTCTGCATGGGTTGCCATTTCATGTATCTGACAAAGATGCCAGAGCTATACAAAAGAGAACAATAACAAGTATAAATAGGAGTATTCAGGGAAACCAATACAGAAATTTGTGGCTTAAATGTGGCAATGCAGTCAGCCTGAGTTGACCTTTTGGGTTTGTGAGGATTATTATAGGCATACATTAGACCTCTGGCTCTAGGTGACTAGGAATTGCACGGACAAATACATGGAGGGCCATGCAGGTGGATGAGTAGTATAGAAATCAAGTGGGATGAAAGCTCCTCCTCTGTGCTCAGCATAGACATTCCTCCCTCTTTCTCTTTCCTCCACCAATCGCCACTGGGCTAGTAAAAGTGCTTGCGGACTTGTGGGCTTGTTTCCACTTGGTATATGCACACTCTTATATGAGGAAGTCTGGGTGTCTGTTACTTGGCAGTATCCCTGGCTTGTGCTGAAATTGAGAAGTGGGGGACCATTGGATTGAATGTGTTCCATTGCTACCTATCTATCAATAAAAGTTTCACCTATAAATTCTTCTATCTTGGTCCATTGTAGTATTTCTGACCTCACTGTTAATTACTTTGATGGGCTTCTCTTTCTTTCTCTTACAGTAATGGGCCACTGTCAAAGAGAGAATGTTTGACCATTGAAATAAATGCCAGTTAGTTTTTGTGTGAAGGATGCTGCTCTCTGAACTGTCATGCTAGCAATGTTGTGGTTTGGTGAAGGTCTACAGAAGGGTGGCAGATACATCTAAAACAATTTTCATAAAACCCTTGTGTAACTTAGCCATTTCCTAGTAAAAATATTTTTGTAGTTAATCTAATTCTGTGCTACTGGGGGCCCACTTCTTTCTTCTGAAAAGATAGTAATAGTGTCATTCTGTACATGTTTACTTGGAAATGTATCCTGCTCTTTTTAATGGGGCTTATTCTCTAGTAAGTGTCTAGATATGCAACCTGAATCTTGAAGACTTAATTCCTATTGTACCTATTCAGGGCTTGTGATCTGGGGAGGAAGTAAGTCATGTGCCAGGCAGGGAATTACCTTATTTTATTTATGAAATTATTTCTAGACCACTTGAATGAAATCATTGCGGATCAGAGGCTCTGACCTTAGCTCTGAGCCTTACTAACCTGGCAAAATTAGTTTTTCCTCACAATCTGCTTCTCCTCCTCACAGAAAAAGGAGTAGTTCTTGTTCCACATCTTTCTGTGCTTAAGGCTGGCTGCCTTTGGTGGGACAAAGCCCCTTCTCTTTCCTCTAGTTCTGTGCTAAGTCTCAGAAACATCTTGAACAGCGAGGAATTTTCCAAGCTCCAGCAATCCTGACTGGAAAAGTCCTTATTTTCCCCATAGGTTGCGAAGAAACATGGCAGTGCTGATGCTGCATTGGCTATGATAAAAGTTACACTCACCAGTGGGGAGCTGGTTGAGTGAATTTATGGATCATTGGGTGTGAAGAGAGGCAATCAGGGTACAAATAGGAGTGGACATCAGATGTGTTTATGGTTTTAACATTTTCATCTCCCTCCTCTATCATGAGGCACTCAGACAAAAATAGAACAAGACAGAACACACAGACCCACCCATCATCGCCACTACCATCAGATAAGTATGAGCAGTGCTGAACCCTATATTTAAAAGTGACATTTTCCCACCCTCTCCTCCCAGTTTCAGCATTTCTGGGTTTGTGGCCACTGCCATATCTGCTCTCATTCAGCTGACCAGTGTCTTTGACAGGTGGTTAGAATTACAGTGAACTTCCTAGGGTCTAGTGCAAATGTAACACTAGTAGGCTTAATAATTATTGCCTTAAGAACAAATCAGGCATGCTTGTGCAGGACCCATAGCTCCAAGTGATTGAAAGCACTCAATTTTGTCTCCTACTTTTGCATGCAAGATGATGTCACTTAGCTGCATGAGTCCACCGATGATCCTTTACCTCATAGCTGAGTACCAAAGATCTTAGCACAGATAGAGAGAGACTTAGACCTCTTCCAGTGCAGAAGAGGATACAGGTACCTACATCTGCTGCAGAAATAAGTGCAAGTAACTCTTTCTCTGTCATTTTGAAGGGTGTCATTTAAGTGACACTGTTGTGATGGATGACCAGCAGCACATCTCCTGGACTTACGTGAGATGCCATCAGCTGCTTATTCTCCTAAACTGAAGCTCTCCAACTCTGTCCCAAGGCTTCCTTTTCTCTAAGAGGCATGCCACACTTCCTGCATGCCCCAGAGGTGCTTCCCAGTGGAATGTTCCCAGTTCTGCAGCTGCCTAGATCTGTTTTTTTATCATGGTCTCTCACTCTTTACAGTATTTATTTTACAGTATTTACAGTATTTTGACATTTAATTTTGGCACCATGCCTTAAAGGTCCTCTGCTCATAACTTGCCACTTGCATATCTTGCCTTTTTTCTCCAAAGATAATTCCCTGTTAGAGGACTCCTGATACATTATTCAAATTATAATCCTGGTTAATTATGTATATACTATCTTTCAGGATAGAATTTCAACTGAAATAGCTTACAAGTAACAGAATAAAAATCGCAAACAATATAAAATGCATTCAAAATGCATTTGAATTTGGAGCCCTTCCAGCAGAGCAGTTGGTGGAGGAAGACAGGGAGGGTTCAGCTTAAACAGAATCAGCTGTCTGGTATTAGCCTTGTATAAATCCTTCTCTCTTCTGTGATTCATCCAGCAGAACAGTTGATGGTAGCTAATCCCTAAAGCAAGGGACTTCAGCCTTTTCAGAGTGAAAACTATCCCTTAGGTCAAAGATGCTTTATGGGACCTCCTTAATGTTTTGCTTTGTTTGGTGGTGGTGGTAGTGCTGCTAGTGCAGCTGCCTTAGGTCATAACATTTACTCTCTTATATCTTTTGATAAAAAGGGAGATGGCCTTTAGATGCCAAACTTCCAATTGATATTCATTTTGTTATTTCCTCTGCTTTGGTGAAATCTCTGTAAATTGCTAGAAAGTGAAATGTTCTTCATAAAAATCCTTTTATTGTTAGTCGCAAAGAAAATAATAAACAATTAAAGTAATTGTTAAGCCTTTTTCAGGTGCATGTGGGTACCACATCAGCGACTCCTTTGTGGGCACCATGCTCACAGGCGGGTGGGTAGCTAGCCCAGGCATGGGTCAATCCTTGGCCTAATGTTTGTATAAAACAATGTGGGAACCAAATCAATCCATGCAGTGGGCTACAAGACAGAAAAGCATTCTCTCAATACCACTCAGCAAATATCTGGTAGTTTGGGAATCCTTGCAAAACTATAATCCCAAATCAACCAAACAGACTTCCAGAATCTAATTGTTCGTATCAGAGGCAGGCAATTTGTGGCTCTCTAGATGCTGTTTGCAATGCATGGCTGTGAAAGCTGGACCACAAGGAAGGCTGAGCACAAAAGGATTTGAGGCCTTTGAATTGTGGTGCTGGAGAAGACTCCTGCAAGTCCCTTGGACTGCAAGGAGATCAAACCGGTCAGTCCTAGAGGAGATCAACCCTGACTGCTCTTTAGAAGGCCAGATGCTCAAGATGAAACTCAAATACTTTGGCCACCTAATGAGAAGGAAGGACTCCCTGGAGAAGAGCCTAATGCTGGGAACAATAGATGGCAAAAGAAGAAGGGGACGGCAGAGGATGAGGTGGCTGGATGGAGTCACCAGGGCAGTGGATGTGAGTTTGAGTGGACTCCGAGGGATGGTGGAGGACAGGAAGGCCTGGAGGAGTGTTGATGTGGATGTATGGCACCTTCTCTCTTGGTAGATATAGCAGTTAATTTGCCAAAGCAACTATAGACTTGAAACTTTGTCCAAGCCAATTTGGGCTGCCTGCAGAAAATTTGCATTCGGAAATGCTTGGAGCTGCACAGCACTGCCCACTTTATTGCTTATCTAAAGGAGGGAGACATCTGGTTGATAACTGGATGATAACTGGGCTAGCAAAGGTTTCCTCTTACTTCTGCTGTTTTCAGAGAAGGGCTTATCCATCTCCTGCATTTCTAAATAGGAGGAACCACTCCACCCAATTTTTGCAGTAAATACCCCTGTTGGCCCCAAGATTTCTAGCTGGATTTCTGGATACAGGGAAGGTCTGAAGTGTCAGTTCAAAATATACAGTGAGAGTGGAATTGATATGTGGGATTTCAATTCAGACCAAGGGAATATTGATCTGAACTGTTGAAGAAAGTAAATAGCTAGGTGAATGTGAGTAGTTGTGCTCCTGTGAGTGAGAGAAATGAACATTCAAACCCATTTATGTACTTCTGAAGCACAAATGCTAAGTGCAAATAGTATGCAGAAAAGTGGAGCAGGGCAAGAAGCTGGAAAGGTTTCCCCTGGTTGAGGACAAACATATGAGACAGATTGTGCCATAAAGTCTATGGGATACATGGCAGGAGAAGGAGTAAGGGCAAAACAACCTTTGGCAAGGTGCAGAGCCTCTGATAGTCTGTGGGGAACTCACATGGGTTGGTGAGCAAACAACTACTGTGGCTTATTTATTTATTTAAAACATTTCTATGCCGTCCCCATTGCAACAAAGCCTCGGGGCGGCTCACAACATCCAAAATAAACATAAAAGTACAATCAATAATTTAAAAACTGGTACCATCTCAGCTATATATATTAAAATCTATAAATACAATAATAATAAATTAACAGTTAAAATAACTTTTAATAAAAAGGTCTTCGCCTAGTGCCAAAAAGCAAATAATGGCGGCGCCAAGCGGACCTCTCTGGGTTAGTGAGCAAACAACTACTGTGGCTTACTCTCGGGCACCACTCTTGCCTTGATAGACCCTGCTGCTCCATCTTCCATAATCCTTCAATTAACCAAGGAGCAGATGGGACTGGGATTTAGAAGACAGTTGCCCAAGAGATTTCCCTGTTCCACAGGTTGACAGAGATTTGACTGAGTAGTCAGAGGCGTGAGTGGAACAGACCCTACAAGGTGTACTGGAAATTGGAAACTGAATGCAAACAGTTTTATTGAATCCGTGAAAGTGGTGAAATATAATCGAATGTGTGGTGGAATAAGACTAGTTGTATTTCATGATCAGTTCAGTTCAAGATGAACTCGAACTTGTAAATCTGCAGAACGACCATGTTGCAGATAGTGAAGGCCTGGTGTGGTTAGCATAGGCTCTTAATGCCTGTTGAAAAGCAAACTGCCGTGTTTCAGCCCTAGCTGTAGCTTCTCAAAGTAATCAAGGCTTCAAGTGTGTTACTTTATCCTTCTGAAATCCATTATAATCAGGGGAGAGAATGAGTGCATGTGCATTATAGAGATGAAATGTTCCGCATTTTCCTGTACTGTTTGTCCTCTAGCCCTTTTGGCTCCTGAAGTCTCCAAGCATTTTAGGAAGCTGGAATCAGCCAGGTTTGTTCTGTGCTGCCATAACAACTGTCTCCATGGAAATGAAGATCCAATGAGAGAACTTTTGTAAAGTCGGTTCCAGCACCCTATTTATCCTTACTCCATTTCAGAACCCTTTGAAAAACAAAAGAAAATATTGGTAGTCTGCAAGAGAGATTTGAGTGTGAGTTGACCGGTTCTCCCATTTGTACTTCCCCCCCCCCCCCACCCCGCCGCCCCATTTGTTATTACGCTTTGCAAGCTGGACCTGGACTCATATATTGCATCTAAGCCTGGATGGCAATGAGTGTTTCTTCATGCTTTCTCCAAGCCACACACAGAATGGGGGAATTCTCACAACCTGGCACTCACTTCCAAACATCCTTGAAGGGCAGGGGATCAGCTCCCTGCCTTACAATTCTGCCTGAGGCTTAGTGTCAATAAGAGAGATTTCTACATGCTTCTTTTGAGCCAGGGAGATGGTGGGGGAATCTGCTGGGTTATAATTAACAGTTTATAGACCAGACTAAGGTTTTTTTCTTCATGTTGGCAGGATTCTAAAGTAACATAAGAGCAACATGTATGCAAAATCCTTTTTAGTCCCTTGGGGTTTTTCTGGTTTTGCATTAAATGCAGAAAGCTCCCCTTTATATGTGAGTGTCCCTGTTTTCCATCTTTAGTGATTACCACAGTCCACTGAAGTTGGCGGTTAAGGGGACTGATGCCTGAGGAATGTGGCACATACTGTTAAGCAGAGGTCAATCCAAACCTCTGATCTATTTTAGCAGTCCTTCCGTTTTGTGAATGCATTCATCAAATATTTACTTACTAATATATTGGTAAGCCTTGATGCTGATGATGCTAAACTGTGTTGGATATGTGCTCAGAGTTGCACTAAAGCTTCTAACCATGGTAGGGACCTTTCAGCACTGGAAAGAAGGCAGTGGAACAGAATGATTCTTACTTTCACATAGTCCCTCTAACAATACTGCAGATTAACTTCCTTCTTGTTCTGGGGAATACCTTTGGTAAAGGACAGCATAATATACCGGGAGCAGTAACTGAGATATTAGTCAATGAGTGGAGACCTTTGATTCTTGACCTGCCCCCCCCCATCTCCCCCTCCCAAGGGACATGGTTGCAGTCATGCAGGGTGTAGGCTCATGACCTAGAATTAGATGCTTTATGCTAGAAGCATTGAAATGTCATTTCACATTTTAAACATGTCATTGCGTGATGTACCATTTACTTATATACTGCTTTTTTCCCCTGTTGCAAGGAACCAAACACGGCTTATGTGATGGTCCTCCTCTCTGTTTCATCCTCACAACAATACTGTGAGGAAGGCTAGGGAAAGAGTCAGTGATAGGCCCAAAGTCACCTGGTGAACATCATGGCTGGGTAAGAGCCTGATCCTGGATCTCCCGAGGCTCAATCCAACATTCTAATCACCACACCGTCTCTCAGATGCTTTTATTTTTGCAGTAAGCATTACCTTGTGTGTAAGTGAGAGAGTATATGTGTGAGAAAAACGCTTAGAAGAATGATTTTCTAAAAGACTTGGAGACCAAAAACTTAATCAATACGTCAAGGTATAGTCATTTAAATCTCCTATATAAGTGAAGTTCCTGATATTAGAATGCTTCTAGTTGGCTGTGCAATATATTTTTTAATCACTTGAGTTGATGGTGGGTGGGGACAATATGCCATCTCTGGTGCAACTGAGCCTCTCACCCATTGGTGTATGAAATCCCCATAATCAGCAACTTCATTAAGATGATTCATGTGGTCAATTTGTCATGTCTTGAAGATAATATGAAAACAGCTTTAATTCTGTCACCCACATGCAAAGCAAGACTTATATGAATAGCTAAGCACAACATGCTAAGCACCCTTTAAGTTTTATTGATTAAAACTTGTTCAGTCGCCTAGTACAGGCTACAATTTTGAGGTCTCAAGAAAATTAAATTACTTTTATCAGTGTGATTTTTCAAAAAAGATAAATAGGCCTGTAACAGTGGTGATCTTTAAATGTGATGAAAGTCCGACAATTGTTAAGGATAGATAAATTTAAAATGTGCTCCTTAAATTAAGCATTAGATCAGTCTTTAAAAATCCTTCATTATAATGTGTACAGTAATCTCTGGTTGAAAACCTATCTTACTCATGGCAGTAAATATTTGTCCCAATCTATAACTGTTGAAAGAGACAAATTATTTTGGAAAGGTAAGAGGAATGTAGGGTATAATTTGCAACCCAAGATTTGATGTATCAGATCTTTTCTAATGACTACTGTAGACTAGATGTGCATTTCCTTATCTCTTTTATGCAATAGAGATATTGCCATAGTGAAGCCTTCTACCAAGACTATTTTTAGCAAGCATGTAAACATTGAGGTCGTGGAAAAGTGAATTTGACTTTCCACAACATGAATTATGACCTTGATGGACCAAATCAAGGTCCATGCAATCTATGTTCACAAGAAGGGCATGATGGAGAGAGCCATGCCTATTGCTCTCAGGAAGTGGTATTCAGAATAGTGTTTCCTCTGGGCCAGTAGGTTTCCTTTAGCTGGTCATGTTTAATGCTGATTGGTTAGACCTATTATCGATATGGATGCACAACCACAGTTCCACCTGTTTTCAGTGTTTGGGGCTGAGTGCCTTTACTTATATAATTGCACTATCCACAAACGAGGAAGATAATTCCTTTCTCAGGGAAATAGTAGGGTTCATAGAAAGTATATTGAAAATACATATTAATCCCCTGCTAATTGGGGGCTGAGGGGGAACCAACCCTGTGAGGGCCAAGCATGCTTACTTGCTATGGAATGATGCCTGGCTATTGGGTGCTAGGGAGGGAAGAAATGGAAAACCAAGGGAGAGTAGGAATGGAATTATGTGTCTGGAATCCTGAACTTGTTGCAGGTCCCACTTGTCCTTTAAAAAGCTATTTAGGGCACATTCCTATGTATGTTCAGACAGAAGAAAGTCCTAAGATTGCAACATGCTGGCTGGGAAATGCTGGAGTTGTAGGATTCTTTTTTTCCTGTCTAAACATACATAGGAGTAGATCCTTAAGGTATTGGCTGTCACCACATTTTGTGAAAGTAAATTCCATATTAGGCATTCTTAACTCACTGTGTATGTGTCTGCCCTTTTAAGTGAATGGCTGCCTGCTATTTTAAGTGAATAGTCATAAACTTTAATTATTACAAGAGAAAACAAATTTTATTCAACTGGTTCATAAGTTTAAAAACCCTATGTTTTATGCCACCTTCCCACACCAAGTTGACTCTCCTAATCCAAAAGGCCTCCATTATTACCATTTTTTCCACAGGAAAACTAATCCAGCTCTTTGATAATTTTAGTTGCCTTTTTTGAAGCCTAATATCTTTTTGAGATAGGGATATTTCAGGTTTGTAAATAGTATTTCAACTGTGCTGTAATAAGATTCTTGCTACTTTCCATCCTTTTCTTAATTCATTTTGTAGCAATGAATTCATCCTTTTAACTGGTGAAGCAAAAGGAGTTGACATTTTTAGAGTGCTTTCCTGGATTTTCCGATCCAGTTGTCAGTATAGATATGAAGTTACGGTGTTGTACTTCACATCGCAGTCAATTGTCATTCTGTTGCCCAATCCCTATGTCTGGATAGAGCCTCTCAGGGGTCTTCACCATCTGCTTGGGATTTCACCATCTGGGATGTTCTGGGCTATAACTCCTACCAGTTGCTGCTAGCATGATCAATAGT
Organism: Varanus komodoensis; assembly: GCF_004798865.1. Taxonomy (NCBI): domain Eukaryota; kingdom Metazoa; phylum Chordata; class Lepidosauria; order Squamata; family Varanidae; genus Varanus; species Varanus komodoensis. Next base: position 9,894,813 of record NW_025335762.1, read on the forward strand.
CAGGGAAAACGCGAGATACTTGACATTTTGGACGACACCTGCATAGCACAGGTTAGTTGCCCGTAACTCATTTTGTTCACATGTATTCTGTGGCCTGCTTTCTTGTCAGCAGACCTGGCTCCGTTGTCTCTGGGATCTCAGTGTCCCTGGATATTACGATGCGTGTTCCTCCAAACAGTGCTTGTTGGCTGCTGCACTCTGTTAGCTCATCCTGCCTGTGCACATGAAATGTCAACAGGAACTAAGGAACTCGGAGACTTGTCACTTTTAAGGGAGCATGTCAAGTAAGGAACTGTGTGCTTCTCCCTCTTCTCTCGGATGACAAACCCTAATGGCATTCTCTGTCTGCTCTGTTCTCTCTATGCAGGCTGCTTACTGTTTGACTCCAGCAAATTTCATAAGATCTGGTCATATTGCCGTTTTGCTTTATTGTGGAAATTTACATAAGCATGCTTCAGGTTGATGTAAACTTGTTGTTGCTGAACTCTCTAACTATTATTATTAACAACAGCCGTTTAAAACAGTAAAGCATTAAAACTATAAAGAGCAGGGGTTAAATAAAACCTGTGCCTTGAAGTGGATGTGAGGAGATCAGCTTTGTGGTTTACTTCTCTCTGTTGTGGAAATTCTCCATTTTACCAGTTTTGTGGCTTTGTCTTTAATTTTGCTTCAGTACCCCTTTTCTCCCTATGCCATTTAATGCTCCTGTTGCCTCTGCTTTTGAATTTTGAAGCATATTTTAACATTGTACATATTAATAGCAGTCACAATTATCTTTGTGAATCCTTACATAGACAAAACGGCACCACCCACACACAACTTGGTAGTATCAACAGGCTTGGGAGAATCCCAAGATTTAAAAGTATGACAAAATTGTTAGGGAAAACCCCCCAAGGAGGACCCCTCCATAGGATAGTCCAATGGCAAGTTAAATAGAGCCCGCTCATTGGCTACACAATGCTGAACACCTATTGATCTGATCTAGTAGCAGTTCTTATTCTCTGTTTTTCCTGCTCTTTTCCCTTTTATGTATTTTCAGTCATCTCCAACTTGATTCCCTCCAGATGTGTTTGGATGTAACTTCCATCTTTCACAGCAACCTATATTGAACTTCAGTATCTATGGCCATGCTGGCCGGTGTGATGGGTTCTGCAGTCTAACACATCTGGAGGACTCTGGGTTGGAGATGGCTGAATCAGATTGCAAGTCTTCAGGCAAGGACGTATGTATTGCTATTTTGAAATGTCTGTGAAGAAATGTGTGTCCTGCTTTCTATTTTGTTGTCAGAAGAATTAAATTGGGGGAAATGCTGTGTTGCTAAGGCTCTGTTCTATCTTTAGCAAAACATTTTGTAATTTTATTCAGGGTTGAAGGTGCATGTCTATCATATCTTTATTTTAGTTATATAATTACTATAATAAAGAGATAGATATGCTAATAGTGAACTTATTATCTGAGAGTCAAACCTGCTGTAGCTAAAATGTTGCCATCCACACGCTTGAGAGACCAATCAGCAAGCACAGGTGAACCTTGAAGTTTTGTGGAAGTATGAAAAGCCTCTAGGGAAAAATATCCTGGGAGTGGGTGTAAACCCCCAAACAGTTAATTGAGGTCTGACAATTCTCATGGGTGCATGTGCTGATGACTGAGGTGGGGAATGGAAAGCAAAAGTAGAGAAATAAAATGGAGTGTCTGGTAATGGTTGTAATTCTTTCCTTCTCACTGTCCTCCTTTTGTTTTATTATGGAAGTATTTTTAGTTTGCTAGCTTCTTTCTCACCCCTTCCAGTTTCATTCAGAAAATAATTATATTTCCTAAGGGAGACATCCTTGTCTTTCATAATTTCCACATGTTTGTTGTTTAAACTATGCTATTTATTTTAATTAAAAACCATTTATTGCACATTTTAAAGCCTCTGCCATAGTGGTTTGAAGTCTTTTTCAAGCTTCTGAATGGACTTTAGCTTCCAAACTATCAGCTTCCATTGTAAGTCTCTGTGTCTGTCTTGAAAAGACAAGATAGGATGGGGACGGGGACTGGTACAAGACAAAATGGAAACTAAGTAAGACTGGATTGGGCTTCCTGGATGATTTTCTATTCATATTGAATTTTGATTGTGTTTTTGGCACTATTTCCAGACAGTTCTGGTGAGCTTACATGGCTCACCAGATTCTGTCTGCTGTTCCAGATTAAATCAAGACTCAGTTCTCTAGTTAGTTCCATGACGGAATATCTCAAAATATACTCACCTTGTATCTGGTAATCTTGTAATCATCTGAATTTGTTATCCTTGACTTGCTTCCATCTAGTTATTTTGAGGATAGTTGAAGTCACCCTCAAATAGAAAGCGATTCTGCTTCTGGCTATTTTTGGTGGGGCGAGGGGGGGTACATCGCACTGTTATAGTCTTGATAATGGGGTAAAACTTTTGACATTTTTTAACCCATAATAATATTCGTAATAACCTTTGGTCCTTTCAGTACTTCTAATGTTCTAGGCTTTATACTTTTCAGAGTAAAATGCCTTGAGGTACACCATGTGCTCTACTCTTTACAAGCTCAGGAATAGCTGTGCCATTTGTTTTTCTGATTTTCCCACTATCTCGAATTGGCCATAATGATGAATGCCATATAAACCAACAGCATATCATGTGCTAAACAGGTGCTCTGTGTCTGGTCAGTATTTGGATGCAGACCAGATGGGGAACTCTGTGAATTCCATGAAGAAACAATCAACACAACTAATATAATCTTAGAAATAGTTGTACTACTGGTTTTATTCTATGCTTATTATATTTTAGTGTTGTGGTTTTCATGCTGTAACTCACCCTGGAATTTTGTGAAGGGCAAGATATAAATAGGAATAAATAAAATGTGACTTTAACATAAGATCCACATTCTTCTATAACTAGATGTGGTAATCTGTCTTCAGTTTCAGCTTTTTAGAACTAGTATGTAAACACAGATATCTCTATGTCTGTAGACCTTGACTAAGGGAAACCCCCTGTTTTAAATATCTTGTACATGTGTAATTTACATAAGTGGGTTGTTTTTTCTGAGAGGTTGAACACCTACAGTTCTTCTGAATTAACTAAGCTAATTTTCCCTAAAATGTGGATTATATGTTAGAAATGTTAGTGAAATGAAACATCTTACAGGAGAACTGTACAGTTAGCTTTTCCACCCTCCCCCACTCCTCAAGACTATACTGTTCTGCTATTGAAAACACTTTGTAAGGGTTTTTTGGAAATTTTGGTAGGATTCTGAGTTGTCTAAATACATGTTATTTCTTGAGACTGTATATGTGAAACAAAGTCTGTAACATTGATCTGGAGTAACCCAAGAGAAAATAAGGCAGCTCTTCTGTTTCTGTCTGTCCAAATGCTCTTTTGCTTAGAGTAATTGTTGGGATATTTCCTTGTTGGCTGCTGTTGGGTTGTGTGGGAGGAGACCTGTTCTGTGGAAAATGAGATTGCTTCTATGTGTTGGCACTGAATGCTACAAGGCCAAGGAGAATGTGCCTCGTTTCCAGGGACCTGGAAAGGGCAGCACTGAGTGTCCACCATTCCATTCTGATCTTCTGTTGCCATGGTCATATGTCACCCTGTTCAGCACATTCGTGTAGTAGAAGCAAATCCAGATGTCATTTTAAAAAAGGCAGAGTGGAAAGTTAGCCTCTGCTCACCCATCTTGTAGGGTGTTCTCTGGAATGTATTGTCCTGTCCCCGTTTTAAATGCTGAGCTTTCTACATTACCAAGACTGACCACAGCAGCAACCCTTTTGCTTCATAATTTTTTTAGCTTTCTTTTGCCTGGAGATTTCCCTACTCCAAGCTACACTAGATTCAGAAAGTATGTCAGGTGGCCATGGTAGTGTGGCTTAGTGCCCTAATGAGATTGCAACAGCCTTCTAAATGTTCACTGTGACTCCCTTTTGGCACTAGTGGTTGCTCTTGTTCCTTGCTTTCAGCAAGAGAGGGGTTATCACTAGTCATAGCTCTGCAAAGCCATCTTAGTATAAATGCCATTTGGTGGCATGACAGCTGATACCCTTCAGTTTAACCTGGGAAATCTGTCAGCCTTGTAGAGCTTCACTCTGCCTGGTAAGTATTGGAAGTATGTGTGGGAGAAGGGGACTAAAAAGTTGTCATGTGGCTTTCTGGTTAACTGTAGCAGTGAGAAGCATATCCTAAGAAGGATGTCAGGTCATGTGGACAGACTGTCTGAGGCTCTTGGCGTTTTTTTTTAGGTGGATGATGGTACATCCAAAACTCTGCTGTAGCATGCAGCTTTTCCTGATTTACTTTTATATGTTTGTTTTCTGTTCTGTCTTATTCCACTGAATACTCAGATTCTTGCCTCTTTTTCCAGGAAACAGGAGCAATTCCAGGCAAATCCGGACAGTTACAATGGAGCAGTGCGAGAGAATTATGTCTGGTCCCAAGACTATAGTGATGTGGAGATTAAAGTTCCAGTGCCCAAGCACATTCGGAAAGGCAGGCAGGTAATGTATGCACCTGTGGCTGATAAGCTTCCTTCTTTCCCCAATATTTTGCTTACATGATACCTTATAGCACCTTAATTTCATCTCATCTTGCTGAGGAGAATGATGCTGACCTGTGCTACTCTTTCAGACAGTCCATCAGAGGGCCACACCTAATTTTTATATTATATTTTTATATTATAAATATATATTATAAATAATAATATATTATTTCTATGCCACTTAGTAACCTAAAATCTCTAAGCAGCTCACAAGACATACGAGACAGTGTTTTGCAGAAATATTCGAGGTTTTGACTTTTGCACATTTTGTGGTGTTCAACATAGCATGGAAATGGATTTAATTGGCATTGTTCCTGGTTGGTGTACACAAGATACTGAATCCTGAGAAGATGTAAAATAGTTTTATTTTGACACGAAATTTGAGAAACACAAACTGTCACTTCTTGGCTACCTGTGTATTGATGTCCCAGGTCATTACATGGTAGAAGTACCTTTGGCAGCAACTGTAACTCTGAATTTTCTTGGATTAGTCTCTGTCAGTTTTGAGCATTTGGATCCTGCTGTTTTCTTCCAGGGAAAACTGTTTCAGCTCTGTCAGTTTGGATGGGGGAGCACTGATGAACAATATCCAGCAGCAGACTTGCCAAAGATACTCAGTTGAGTTAAGGTCTGAGCTGTGAATGGACCATTCTAAAACATTCAAGCTCTTGGTTTTAAACCACTCCAATGTTACTTTGGTTATGTGCTTACAGTCATTGTCCTGTTGGAAAGTGAACCTCCATCCCAGACTAGATCTCATGCTGACTGAAACAGGTTTATCTCTGGATTTGATTTGTATTTTACCCTATCCATCTTGCTCTCAGTCCTGACCAGTTTCCCAGTTGCTGCTGAGGAAAAGTACTTCTGCACAACTTTATCCTGGAGTTGCTTTGATAGCTCTTTAGTCTTTAATGGTCATGTTTGTTTAAATAGTCTCTTTAATGTGCTCTGGGACCTTTTAGTAACAGGTATATCTAATTTGGTATCAGGTGGCACTGGAATCGTATACATACTTCTGGAGAGATTGGGTTGTGCTAAACCTTATTTAGACATGTTGTAGCAAAGAGGGTGAATATTTATGCACGTGCCAGTCTGTTTTCATTTGCTTAAATTTTTGCCACAATAAAAATATTTGGCCCCTTCAGAGTATTGAGTATTTTGTTTACATCAGTTGGTAACAGTGTCAATTAAATGCATTTCAGTTGAAGGTTGTAGTACATGTGGAAAACTCAAAGAGGGGCAAATACTTCTAGAAGGCATTGTAATACAATATAAAATCAATGATAAAATGGTGCAAGCAGAATATAGAATAAAAACTGAAGTATTACAACAATAAAGTAGTAATAGAATGGTTTAGTGTCATAATCCACTACAAGTCAGAGAAAAATGATAGAAAAGCTGGTATGACTTCAAGATGCATTTAATGCTTTCCACAGCATCTGTGTCTCAACACATGGGGGGGGGGTGTTCCAGAGGATTGGTACCACTATTGAGAAGGTCCAGCAACATGACATTGGTTGTAGAATAATAAGCAAGGCCTGCTCAGACCATCTCAAGGGTTATTGGGCATTTACAGGGTAGAGGTAGGCAACTGTTTTGGATACATGGCACATATGGCATTCTAAAGCTGTTTTAGGGCTTCTTACAAAGGGAAGCATTGGTTCGCAACCATTTTTGTTTCCCAAGAATGTATTTGAGTCTTATGTGTAGTCCACAGTCATTTATAGCAAAAATAAAACAAAGTTTAAAAAGGCAGCAGCAGTTTAAAGTGATCATACCTTCCAGTAAGAAACATTGTGGATTCACTATTTAATTATTTTATTTTTTGTATTTTATTTGAAGAATTTTTTGTATTTTATATGGGATTTTAATGATTGTAAGCTGCCCCGAGGCTCATGCAATGGGGCGGCATATAAGTTGTTTAAACAACATTTATTTATTTATTTATTTATTTATTATTTAAACTAAAATGAAAAGGTATATGGAAAGGGCACCTTGGTGGACATCAAGAAAGGTGTCCAAGTATATAAAGACACACATCCATGTCACATGCCGCTGATACAGGGGAAGATAGTAGGTGCAGGCAGAGATCTCTGCAGGTTACCTGTGATCCTGAAATAACAATAGAGTAATCCCTTTTTACAATCATGTCACCAGGAAGTAAGCAAGCGTTTGAGTTCATAGCAATTCTAAATCAGGCTGGATGTTAAGGGAAAGGATATTGCTAGGCAAGTATTCCCCCAAAAAGTAATGAGGATGGATAACTTCATGATTACCTGCAGTTTTTGCCTGCACCCATAAATTTGCTATGGGACAATCCAAATAGCTTATTTTGTTATCTTTCTTGTCTTGAATGGGAAGGGTAAATCAAAAGATATTGTCCTCTCATTAGTACCCCCCCCTTTTTGAAAACCAGTTGCATGTAAGAAGCAGTTGAATTATTTCTGCTGGTTGGGGTTCATTCCCTCGGTGCTGCGTATGCAGCACATACGGGTGCTTCATATGCAGCACCCATATGTGTGATGCACAGATGACCACTCGAAGGACAGTTACAGGTAACAACCTGCCTTTATTGTCTGTCTCCATTCTTTGCAAAATTTACTGAGTGGTCAATAAGCAAGCAAACAGTGAAGCCAAGAGGAGGTGCCCACCAGTCTGTGTTATTTTTCAAATGTTCTGGAGGAATATTATCAATATCCAGGGCTTTTTCTCGCTTAGGTGGATCAGTCAGTGATTTGATTTCTTTAATGGAAACTGGAGGCCATTCAGGAAAGTCTGCTAAGTTTATTTATTTATTTAGAAATTTTATATCCCGTCACCACATGCCTCGGTATCTCAGGACGGCTTACAAACATAAGTTCTGTAAGGGGAGTTCATAAACACCCTTGGCATGTATCTTCCTAAAGTGTTCCCCAAATAGCAGATGCAATTAAGGAGTGCAGAGGAGAATCATCCTTGGGAGAAAATTTAGATGTCAGTTTCCAGAAAGCTGTGGAATCATTATCTTTGGTGCTTGAATTAACCATTCCCATGAAATATTTGTGCACCGTGGACTATAAATCCTTTCGGAAAGGAGATATACAGGAATCTTGATGATTTTTTTTTGTTCGGTCATATTGTCAATTTGAAATTTTGTCCCCAAATGTCTTTATGTGACCATTACATATAGAGAAGAATTGCAGTTCCATAATGCTTTCCTTACTCCAGTGTTTGAAGCGAGATCCTTTTTGAAGATTCTTTTTGCAGCTTGTGCAATATTGTGGAATTTTGGTTGGTCCTAATAAAAGCCAAATTGTAGATTCCAGATTTCTTTCCCATGGATCAGCATAGCTAATCTTTGTGGAGGTTTTTTTTTAACGTCAGGATAATGTTTGTATCTAAAGCAAAATCCATTTTGCTCCATGTGGCTATTGTTCGTCGCAAAAAAATAGGAATCAGTTAATGTTTTGTGAACTCAGAAGTCAAAACGGCTTAATCTGATAGTACCTTTGCCTTCAGGTACTGCTCTGAGGGTTTCCAATAAGAATGTCTAGCATGTTTATGCTTAGGGTGATGGTTGCTGAGAAGGAAACAGCCTTTTCCCGATAGATACGAGACTCTCTCTGTCATGTACATTTATTAGCATGTATCTGCACAAGGTTCCTGACTCGTAGAACTCCCCCCACACTTTTTCTTCATGATCCAGGGTTTTCCTTGAGGGGAGCACAGGAGAATGATGCAATTTATTCTGTCAGCCTGAGAGAAGCCGATCTCTACTGCAGCCTTATTAGTGAAGGGGAGTTTGAGAGATGTACTCAGGCAGACATACTGACTGAAGTGGTTAGAGGAGAGGCTTATTTGTACTTCCTGCTATCACAGAATCAGTTAAGCCAAGGGGTGTGTGGTGTGTGTTTTTCCAGTCTGGAAAATGGCTTGTTTCTCTTCCCCTCCATCAATTCAAGGCAGCTGAATTGAGCACACTTCGTCTTGTACATCAGCTTCAGCTTACACAACTGTGTTATATCAGAAAAGTTCTCTTGTTGGAAAGGCATTAATTGACGCTTAACATATAGTGACTCCAGTCAGGATAATTTTACTCTGTTGGGTTACATGCACATTTTTTTGGTCAGAGCTGTCCTCATAACTGAGGAGCAGTACTCCAGATGCAGAAGGATCTTGGCAGACTATGGAGTGGGCAGGGGACAACAGGATGGAGTTCAATGCAGATAAGTGCAAGGTCTTGCACTTGGGGCATAGGAATGGACATCTTAAGTACAGGGGACAAGTGGCTGGAGAACAGCACCTGTGAAAGGAATCTCGGGGTGCTGGTTGACTGCAGTCTAAACATGAGTCACCAGTGTGGTGCAGCAGCCAAGAGGGCAAATGCCACCCTTGGTTGAATAGCCAGAAGCGTGGCTTCTAGATCGAGAGAGGTGTTGCTGCCACTCTGTATGACTCTGGTGCACCCACAGCTGGAGCATTGTGTTCCATTCTGGGCCCCTCATTATAAGAGAGATATAGCAAGGCTGGAAACAGTGCAGCAAAGGGCCACTAGGATGGTAGCTGGTTTGCAGGGTAAGCCATATGAGGAGAGAGTGAGGGAACTGGGTCTTTTCAGCCTTGAGAGAAGGAGACTCGGAGGGGACCTGTTAGCGACATACAGGTACGTGAGCAGATGCCACACAGAGGTGGGTCATGATGTTTTTTCCCCCTGCAGTGGATGTGTTCCAGTGGAGCAAAGCTCAGGGAACCAAGATTTCGGGTGCCAGGAAGTACTTCCTGATGGTTAGGACCCCTTGGGCATGGAATGGGCTTCCACCAGAGGTGATTGAAGCCCCAGTGGTGAGGCTGTTTAAGGATAGGAGGGACAGGCACATGGTAGTCATGTTATGAGTGAAGTCGGCTGGAACTGGGAGTCAGACTAGATGGCCCAGGAGGCTCCTTCTGACTCACTCTGTTCCTGTGTTTATCTGTGCTCTTGTGAACCACCCAGACAGTTTCAGCTGTTGGGTGGTATAGAAATTAAATAAGTAGCAAGTAGAATTTTACTATGTTGTTTGTTTGTACCCCACTTTGGAATTACTCCATAAAGAGAAGTGAGCAACAAAATGACACATGTTGTGAAGCTGAGTATAACTTGTAACATTTCTAAATGTCTGGTAGGAAAAGGTGCATTAGAATTTAATAAGCTTAATAGGGAATCAATGTAATAATTGTTTTGGAAATTTAAAAAATCCCCCAGCTTTAAAAAGTCCAGGGATGTTTCATCTTAAATCTTCTTAAAAAGTGTTCTAATTGTGTAATTTTTACAAATAATTTTGAGGGCATAAAGTTTAGGTAGCAATGTATGCACCCCTTTTTCTGAACATTTTGTTCACCATTCTAAAAGAAAATATTTAACAATCCAAAACTATTCAGTTGGAGTGGGGGGCAAAAAGGTTAATGGGGGGGCATAACCTTATTTTTTCCTAATTTTTTCTTCATACTTTCACATCTCTAGTCCAGCAACATCAGAATGGCTACGCATCCTCTGTTTTGTTTTAAAATGTCCAGAAGAGCTAGGCAAAATGAGGCACGGTTCAATTAGCTTACGGAAAAAGGACAGAAATAAATGTGGTATGGCTTCAGCTCTATTTTTCACCTGCAGTCCTTTTTTAAAATGAGCAGCCCAGCATGAGTACGCCTACCGTCCCTGAAAGCCACTGTTTGATGATGACTGTTGTAGTCACTTCATGTTACTTTCTATTTCATTTTACTTTCTGTTTCCCTGAATATAAATCCATCTGCCAGGCAGCAGCCCAGTTTCACTGAAGGAAGGACGAATCTTCGTAATCAGAAAACAGAACTGGCTTAAAATGCTCTTTTTACTTAATACATGGTATCCAAGCTAAATTGAGTTAATATCTCATTTCAGTAATGATTGGTCTTTTGCCTCAGTACAATAGAACACCAGTGAGTAATTGGGGTTTTCTCCTTTTTATTTTAATCTAGCCGACCTAGTGTGCATGTTCTATGGAAGCCTGCAAATAGGAAGCATAGCCATCTTGTGCATATATGGCATCTGCATCTTTCTTTAGAGAGAGTATTTTTAAAATTTGTTTTCATGCTCTCTCTGGATGTCTGCAGAAGCATTTCTATGTGAAGAAATTGATAATGAAACGCTAGTTTGTTTGGGGCAAGTTCTGAGCTTTCTGGTGCCGATGGAATTTTCTTTGTTGATGCTTCAGCAACTGAACTTGCATTTTGAGATCAAACTTGTCTGATTTGGTTGTAGCACTAGCTAGGCCTATGCCACAGCCAGCATCTCTAACATTTTTTTTTAATGCTATGTTTGCTTCCCTGCTTTGAATGTGCGTTGTGATTGACATTTGTGAGGGGGCTGGAAGGAACTGTAACTATATGCTCCTTCACCCTCTGTGATTTCTCAACAATTGATCAGCTGAGGAAATGCTATTTAGATTGTGAACTTGATGTGTATCAAAGCTATGTGCTTTCCCTCCTCCTCTGGTTCAGGCTAATATTTAGGACTCTTTATCTTCTGAGTATACGTGAGACACATCTAGTTGTGGGCTCTTAGCTACCAATCAAAGGAGACTGTGTAGCCCTTCTGTCTTTTCCTACCCAGTGGATTTTCAGCTGTGAGGAAAAAGATGTCAGAAGTGGTGGGAAAACATGGAAGAGCACTGTGGTTTTGGACTGCCCCCTCACTCTCCGCAGGATAGTTCTATGAATGAGAGAGGGTGAAGATACTGTAAATAGACTCATCGAAACACACCCATAGTCTCAGTAGTACACAAAAGTTGCAAACCTTAGTTCAGGTGAGGAACTTGATGATCTGGTTGGATTCCAGCTCCCGTCATTTCCAGCATAGGATTGCTTTTGAAGCCAGTTGAACGCTAAGCAGAACATCTGTGATCAGATTGGAGTTTTAACTGTTGCTGCTTCATTCTGTATATAATCTTATTAAATTTACCAGCTGAATTGTTAGAAAGCCATGGCAACACACAGTAAAATCAAAATTTGAGTCCATGATGTAAAATACAACAAAATTATACAATTATAAAATCCATATCCATTGCCCAGGTTCACCCGATGACTCTTCCATTCTTCCATAGTTCTTCCATTCTCTAACGGTTTAATAGATTTTTCCAACTTCCTTAAAAACCTGTTCTTTATAAATTAGAGCAAATCAATCAGTCACCTGCATAGAGCTCTTAAATCATACACATCATACATGCATGCATTTTCATTTCAATAAAGCATTAGTTTTGACGAAGGCATTCAGTTATTGTTGTGGCAGCAGTGTAGGTAAAGCGTTTCCTCTGATGTGAGGCAGGATGGAGGATGCCTCTTAGAAAATTATCCTTCTGACCTTTATTTTTATTAGTCTTATGTTCTGGATGAGTTGCTAGTTTTCCGTTTACTTCTTTGCCACGTGTTGTTGCATGTCATCTCCACCTTACCTGTTAAAACTGTATCTTTCTAAATTCTCAAATGCAGTTGTAGCTCAGTTTCTTAATAAAGCACCTTCCTCCTTTGTTTCCTTCCTACTCTTAGAGGTTGATTGAATTTGTATCACATAAACCAGGCAGCCATGGTGGGGTACCATCCAGAATGACAACCTGCCATTTGGTTGTCAACTGAATCCACACTGTTTCCCATGGGGTGTTTTAATGTTCTGGAACAAGCTAACAGAGAACCCATGGCTTGTTGTAGGGTCATTCTTGCCCATGATGACTGGTCATGTCAGACCATTCAAATGCAGTGGGCTGATTAAAAGAGAGATACAGAGAGAGGAAAGGAGAGAAAAAGGAAAAAGCATGTGCTGTTTGTTTTCATGACCTCATTAGTGACTGCCCTGCCATTGATGCTGAAATGGCACTTTGGGAGGACCGTTGCTTATTCCCCCTTTTTACATTTATTTTTTGGAGCCCCAGACATGCACAAATAGGATTGTAATCTTTTTTGCTAGCTATTTGCAAGTGTGCTCTTCAATATGGGTAGTCTTTTCTGGTCAATTTCTTTGTTGGTTTCAGCTGTCAATGGGAGCAGGAAGAAGGAGTAGATAACATAAAAGTTATAACTGAGGTTATCTGTTGCCTAATTTGTGCAGGGTTGCAAAAGACTGAGGGAGAAATAATAGGCAGAAGAGAGAGACAGTAGTGGACGTGATTATAGATGTGTGTGCGGGGGGGCTGGAAAAATGGGGAAAAACCCTGAATTTTGCTTTTTTTAAAAAGGCCCCCATTTTTTCCATGGAACCCCCCCCCCCCACCACACATACACACCACCTTCAGTCTCTACTCACAATAAGCCAGCATTCTTCAGAATTCTGGCTTACCATTGTGTGTTTACATAGTCATTACAATTTGTGCTCGGCCCTGCCCTGCCCTGGAAGTTTTATTGCAAATAGAAGGGCAAATAAATATATAAATGCTGGAAATATATAATACACCTCATTGCTTTCCTTTGTCTTGCATTGTGATTGTATTGCTGTCCTCAGTCCTTACCCAGGAGAGAGCGGTGAGGGCTAGAATGGCCTTGCTGATTTGTTTCTCTCTGTTTTTCAGGTTTCTGTGGACATTGGCAGTAATTCAATTCATGTGGCGGTGGTGGAGGGAAATGGGTATCGGGTGCTCATGGAAGGCACGCTTACCCACAAGATCAACACTGAGAACTCTGTCTGGAGTATGGAACCAGGAAAGTGCATCCTGGTAAGCACTATCTAATCTTTTCCCTCTGAATGTGTGCGCAGGTGCGTATGCACACTCTACATATTTTAGAAAGGCTTTAGGTTGATGGGGGAGGGCCAAGCTTTTCTTATTAAAGACTGTAATTAATACATTGCTTAGCTCTGCTATGCAGATTACCAGTTAACCGTACAGAATACGCAAGATAGTTATTTTTTGACATTTGATACTCTGTATTTCCTCCAAGCCCTGTGGTCTCTCATCAAGGCAGTAACCAGATCCTGCCAGTTTAGCTTCAGTACAATTGCTACACCATATGACTTTGTATCATATATTTCCATGCGCTTTGTTTCCCTTCTGGTTCTTAGATCAGTCCTTATTCTCCACTGTTGGTATGTTTTTCTTGTCCTTACTTTCATCAGCCCTTCTAAGGCTTTGAAGTTCAGTGGATGACCTTGGTGTGTCCCCCCCCCCCCCTTACAACCTAACCTAACAGAGTAGTTATAAGTGGTAAAAGACAACGTATGCCACCTTGAACACTTTGGAGGGAGGGCAAGATAAAACCATAGTAAATGAAGAATAAAATAAACACTTCCAGTTTCATATATGGGTGGCCTGATGGGGCAATGGGAGTAGAAGAAGCAACTCTTCCCAGTGTACAAAAGACTATCTGCTTGCCTGTCTGTACCTGTCTACATCATGTGTCTTTTTAATGCAGTATTGCCTTCTCTGGTGGCAGCTCTCTGTGGTTGTACAGGCTGGGATATGGGTGGTGGCTGGGGCAGGCAGAACACTGGGACCAGGGATACCTGTAGCTTAGTAGGGCTAGTGGCTGGCGGTGTGGTCAGCAGTCCAGGGTCAGGGCCAAGGCAGCAGGCAGTCCAATGTTATACAGGTGAGAGAGAGCGCACAGTCCAGAAAAGTCCAGTGGTCTGATGCCAGGAAAGCAGTCACACAAAGGTGGTCCAGACAAGAGGGGGCTGGAGCAGGGCAGGAGCAGCTGGAGCAAGCAAGCAAGAACACACAGGAGCAGGGCTGGAGCAGACTAGCACACACAGGATCAAACACGAGCAAGTCAGGAACAGGCTGGAATTAGGCAGGGTTAGGGTTAGGGTGAAGGTGGATGAGTTGTGCCTGCTGTTTCTATCCTATACTGATTCAGCAGCCCTCTCCTCTTGGCTGAGTGGAAGGTAACTTCCAGTGATTCAGATGCATTAAAAGCCATGTACTTGAAAGAAAACAAGATAAAACAGGATAAGCAGCAACAGAGACCCAGTGTTTTCTTTATCTGTGCTCCCTCCATCCAATTCCTTCCTATAAAGTGGGGGAGTGCAAAGTTCAGCTGGAGTTGTTCTCTTATTGGCTTCATCATCTGTTTACGAGCACAGGGACAAGAACAGGAGACATCTAGATGTGCAGTGAAGCTTGCTTTAAGTCCCCAAAATAGTTTTGGTGCTGTTTTCTGATATGATGAAAGCCCCATTGAACAGGAAGGGAGCAATACAAACCCAGGGGTACTTCAAGAGGAAAGTGCATTTCTCAAATTGATTAGAATATTTCTACTCTTCCAAAACCAACCACTTTGGGCAATAGTGCCCTTCTTCCAAAAGCTATGACCAAGGAAACATGATAACATTTCTCCACACACTTGGCCTTGAATATAATGCTTTTGTGTTAGACCTTTTGCTATTACACTAGTTAGTGTGTCAGCCTCTGAGATTAAAATAGATTCATAGGAGCTGTTTTTAGATAACCGTGTTGGGTGTTGGGCACAACACTTTGTTCCCCCTCCAGGCTCCCAGAAACAGGCTGCCTGTTTTCACTATCATCTTGTTCTGTATTGATATGAAGAGTTCCTTCCCGTCTTATGGGACAAAGACAGCTGTACCACAGTTAAGTTTTGCAGGAGGAACCTTGAAATGATATAAAGTGTGGAAGCATGAGCACTTGGTTGGTTTGTGATGATGACTGAGTGAAAAGTTGACTAAAGGAAAAAACTTAATCTGAAATCTTTTCAATCAACCTTTTTGAAAATTTATACATGATATGGCACATTACTGTCATTTTCTGGAAACAGTTTAAATAATCCCTTCTGTGCACTATATATTTGCTTTGAAAGGAACGATTTGACAGGACAATTATGGGTGGTATCTGTGAGTAAAAACATTATGCAAGTTGTTAGTATTTATAGAAGCATGTGAATTGAGGAAAAAGCTGTGAGGAAGTTAGGTTGCTATCCAGATTATTTTTCAGAATTCAAAACTGTATTATTTAAATGTGAAAGAAGTTATTTCTTGCTGTTTGGTTGAGATCAGCTTGGTACATATATAACCCTGTGTTTGTGCACTCTCCTCTCTAGTTTCTGTCTTCCTTAGCATGCTCAGATTCAATTACTGCTGTAGCACAAACCATAGTGGTTTGCAATCCAGGTTTGGAGGTTTGGTTCAGATGCAGGCACATACACACACACACACACACAATTCTGCCCCTGCCCCCCTGTATGCATGTGTGTGCACATGATATCTCTGGCTTGACCTCAGACATGTACCAGATAGCTATATCTTGTATAGAAGGAGGACAAAATTGAAATATTTTAATAAAGCAGAAGCAACTAAAAAAATCACAGAAGAGCAAGCAGCAAGTTTTTAATTTCTCTGGAACCTTGCTCCAGGCTAGACTTTAAACAAAATGTAGGAAGGTGCGGACGGAGGATTGGACAGGTCTTGAAACCCCAATCTTGTGATGAAATTCAGAATTAGAAACACTGTGTTCAGTGAGTCTCTGCTAGGTATAAAAAAATTTCCAGGATGCAGAGGCTGGGAGCAAGAACAACAATGGCTGTTGCTGCATATTTTGAAAACATAAAATTTAGCAGTTGGTCAGATCCCCCTCCAGTATAGATCCAAAAATATTACTAAATCTATAATATAGATCAGTGCAGACCAGAAAATATTGTTACATTGCATTTATATATCCCGCTTTGCTTACTTTTGTAAGGAACCCAAGGCAGCTTGCATAATTCTTCTCCACTCTATTTTATTCTTACAACAACAAACCTGTAAGGTGGGCTGAGCTGAGATTGAGTGACTGTTCCCAAACACCAAGTGAACTTCATGGCCAGCCCAGATCTCCCATGTTCCCAGTCCAGCACTCTAACCACTGTACCAAACTGTCTGTATGAAACATGGCACTGGCATACAGACCTCTGGCAAAGCAGAGAACAGGATAATGAGAAACATGTTGGTTTTTATTGGCAAAACTAAAGGTTAATATTAGGTAGTGCACCAAAAACAGGGATGGTCAAATTGATCTGGTCCTTGTCAGTTCTACATGTATTCAGGGATAAGGCCATTCTGTCCATTTTTATTTCAGCCTGGATTTCTTTTTAAAACTGCATGAACATTGTGTGTGCTACTTTCCATAACGTGCACATTTTGGGCACAACTTGCCCTAACTTTCAGTTTCTGAGCCAAGAATTTCGCCACAAATTTTGGAAAAATTATAATAGTGTTCTAGTGCACAATTTAATCCAGGAAGTATAAATTAGATTAGTTTCCCTAGAAATGCAGACCAAACAAAATTCTCCCTTATCCCTAAGTAGAAACCAAACTGAGTAATATTCCCCAGTAGTTGGAGTGGCCCAACCCTCTCCCTACATTGAAGACAGAACTTGATAGGAGACTATCAATAGTTGACAGGAGACTATCTTCCTCCAGTTTTAAGATCACTGTTATGGATGGCTATGCCATTAATTGAATTGGAACATGTGAGAGGAGAAGGTGGGGGAAGTGTGCAGGCATAAGGCTTGTTCATGGAGTGCGAAATCACACTAGACCATCTTGTGCCACAGATGGGATGGTGTGTTGTTTGATTGGAATGGTGACAGCACAAGCCTAACTTTTCACAGTGCTGCAGTCACCAACTTTGGCTTTTGACAATCCACTCAACATAATGAGTGGTTTAGCTATTGGGACACTTCAGTAAAAGTGCACTATATTAAATGTATTTGCAATTTCCAGAGAAAAGGGAAAAAGTAGTTTCAGGAAACATTTAAATTGTACCTTATTATAGGCTTGGAATTGACCTGCAAATGTGCCAGCTGGCAGTGTATACATCATAGGGCTGGGTACGAGAAAGGCATAGTAAGAGTAACACATTTCATGATTCAGTTATCATTTCTTTGCTTTTAAAGAAGCTGGATTTTGAAAAATAGTAGACTCTATTAGTGGAAGAGGGTACTGCTGAGATATTACCTAAAGCTATTCAGCATTTTCTTGGTCCTTTATTCATATTCTTTCTGTTCTTTCTGCTCTCAGTTTCTCAGCTTCTCTGCTGTTCACCTGCAGCATGCTATTTTTCCTTCCTTTGTCAGTATACGTCTCTCTGTCTTCATTAAGATCTGCATTTACCATAATACTAAACTATGAGAGACATGTGAGTGCATGTGTTCATGCTCCCTCCATCACATATCTTTTTCTTTTCCCACCAGATCTTTAGAATTTTGCAAAAGCAACTGTATTCATGGTTAAACTGTGAATTGGGAAGTTCTCTGTTCAACTCTTGTCTGTAAAATGAACTCGTGACCTGGGAAATTGGCATGGAATGTTCAGAAACATGCCAGCTACTCTGGGAACACAACTGTCATAATATTTGAAGTTCTGTATTCATGAGGTAAAGGAAACTTGTCTGTTTGGCTGGGAGGATTTTATGTCACAGAATAGTCACTTTGTAGGGCAGGCAAGAAGAGATTCAGGAAACAGAGAAGCTAGGGAACAAGAAGTCCAAATGAAAGATGTGTGAAGGAAGAGTACAGAGTAGGCAATGAACTGAAAAATAAGAATCTGAGGAAAGGGCGGATTGAAGTAGGAGGTGTTTTGGTTTTCCATTTTTGGCTCTACATGCACAATTTTTGAGATGGGATGGTGTAAACTAAATTCAATATTCCAAATGTGGCCACAGCATATATTGTATAAGGGCTTTATGATACTCAGTTTTACAGAGCTTTTGAAGATGTAAGATTTCAAAGGAGATGTGTATGCTACAAATTAGAATCCAGGACCACCTCAAAGTTTATTGACTGCAGGGGCAGGTGGCAGTGCTGTGCAGTTTTGACATAGTTCATGTTATTGCCCATGTAGTTTATTTATCTATTTAAAACTTTTATATGCTGTCACCACATGCCTCGGTATCTCGGGACGGCTCACAAATGTACAATTAAAACAATAAAACAATAACAAATTCCATAAAATTCTATAAAAACAGAAACAAAAAAGCAACTGTTAACAATAAAATATTAATTTTTAAAATAGCAATTAAATAAAAAGGTTTTAACCTGGCGCTGAAAAGAATGTAAATAGTATAGGGCTTACTCCATCTTTGCATGCCTGGAGTTACAAAGGAGGAATCATGGTTGGAGACCGGCAGCTCTTCATGGACCAGTATCTGACTGTTTGAGGGTGGGCCAAGAAGATACTGTGCTCAGCAGTCATAACCAAGGGTTCTGTTCCTTTGACCAACCAAGATACTTATGAGATTGTCACAAAAAGGCATGCTGTGAGGTGAAAAGCCTGCGTGCTTGCTTTGTGTTGTGTTTGACTTAAACTTTTTTCAGCCTATGCAACTTCTCCTTGTTCCGTTAGGTAGTGCAAGAGCAGCCCCACAATAACATCTGCTGGGAGAACCAGAAAAAAACAGAATTATGCTGTTTTGGTCTTCTGGATTTATCCTGAGCTCTGTGAATGTGTGATGTTCAGTCTCATTCCAAAAATATGCCTGAACATTCTGGTTCCCTTTGCCTTGCCAAGGGCAAGGGATGCATCATGACCAGACTCTTGTGATGCTTTGCATGGATGCTTCTGTATAGGGATTTTGTCAGAAGGATGGTGATAAGGACTTTGGTATCCACCTCTGCAGTGGGATCCACAGTGCTGCAGGGTGAGCAAGTCACTTTTGCAAGTCACAGAGCAAACGCTGTGGACTCTACTAGCCAAAGAAATGGGGTTTTGGTTAAGCTATTGCTAGTGTGGAGAATGGATGGTAAAACACCAGCTTCTATGCCTGGTCAAGGTCATTAGTGATAGTAAGATGAGAGCTTCAGTTGCAAGGCCAAGCTGGAGTGGCAAGATTTCAGCAAAAAGACGTAGAAACATAGAAACAGAGTGAGCTAGAAGGGGCCTACAGTGTGCATGTCCAGCCTATCCTTGAACATCCTCACCACTTCCCATGGAAGCCCATTCCATACCCTAGGGGTCCTGACTGTCAGGAAGTACTTCCTGGCATGCAAATTGAACCTTGGTTCCTTGAGCTTTGCTCCATTAGAACACATCCTGCCCTCCTGCACAGGGGAAAACAGATCTCTAGCCATCTCCACGTGACACCCCTTCACTACCTGTATGTCACCAAGAGTCTCCTCTGAAAAGATCCGGTTCCCCTCGTCTCACCTCATACAGCTTTCCCTGCAATCTGGCCACCATCCTTGTGGTCCTACGCTGCACCAATTCCAACATGGCTATATCCTTCCTGTAATGTGGAGCCCAGAGTTGAATACAATACTCCAGTTATGGGTGCACCAGAGTCATATACGGTGGCAGTAGTATCTCTCTCAGTCTAGAAGCCACACTTCTCGCTATGCAACCAAGGGTGGCATTCACCCTCTTGATTGCCCGTCGCAATGTTGACTCTTGTTTAGCCTGCAGTCAACCAGTACCCTGAGATTCCTTTCAAAAGTGCTGCTCACCAGCCACTTGTCCCCCAACCTGTACTTATGACACCATTCCTATGCACCAAGTGCAAGACCTTGGCCCCCTGGCCACATCTGGCCTCAGGCTGGAGTTCCCAATCAAGCCGGTTCCCCAGGCCATCATCAGCTCCAGTCTCCCCAAGCAAAGAAAAATTGTTTCCCAGCTCCAGGTCGGCAGCAGGAGTCCATGCAGGCCTCCTCCTCCTGTGGGTGACATGCCTCCATGTCTCCCCCGATGTTTCCCACTCAGCCCCTCTCATTCTTCTGCCCAGAAGAGGGCTGCTTTGGGTTGGTCTGGAGAGCTCTTTTGGCCATGTCCAGGAATCATTCGCTCTCTGTTGTCCCCCAGATGGAAGCAAGGGCATCCTCCAGACCTCTCACCTTCTCCTGCAGAAGGGACACCGGCTTGCACCTAGGGCAAATGCATCCCTGCTGTTCCTGAGAGATGGAAAAACATGGCACAGGCATCACATTTGACAGCAACACCTGTGGCTCCCGCCATGGTGGTCTCCTGGCCTGACACAGGCCACCTCTCGCAGGCCCTAACTTCTTCTCCTGTCTTGTCTGTCTACACTACCCTTACTTGACTATTCTCTCCTAGTCCTCCCAGACAGAATAATACAAGAAAAATAGAGCAGTCTATTTAAAAACAAAAACAAAACCCAAACATGACCTAAGGAAAGAGAGTCCCCGGGCAGCCTGGGCTGCAGCTAAGGGACACAGACAAGGGACAACGCTCCGCTGAGCATGGCCTAATAAGCCTCAGAGGCTGCTGGCCTCGCCCCCTCTGCTTCCTCCTGGGCCTCTCTGGCCAGTGGAAAGACCCCTTTCCATTGATGAAATGGAAATAAATTTAACACATGACACCGAGGTAATGGATTGGACAATCTACACTGTCAAAGTAATGCACAAGTAACTTTGTTTATAGGGTCCTTCTCTAAGGGAATTGTTTTGAAAACTTTGCTTTGGGGTGGGGAGTGAGGAAAAACACACTGAACACTCAAAGTTGGCAGGATAACAAGTTCCTTTAAAAATTACTTCTGTAAATTACACACAGCTGACTAACATGGGCTAGAAAAAACTTCTTCATGGTCTCTGTGCATCACACACATGGGTGCTGCCCCTGTGCAGTGCCCATGTTCGGGAAGATTCTCCTAGCTGAACGGTTTTGACAGGAGCTCTACCTCTCCCCATCCCTGGTATAAATAGGTTGAGCTCCTGCCCTTCATCAGTTTGCTTTTGGCTGCCGATCACTGTGCCTCAAGGCTTCTCCTCTCTTGCTGTCTTCAGAAAAATATTTTACCTCAACTTTTCTACTTGTTAAATCTCTTTTTGATTTCCTTCCATCCTTTATCTCACTCATAACTTCTTTTTTAAATCCTTTCTGCATTCCTTCCCACTCCCCTCCAACTTCCCCCAAATATGTATATATCTACTGTCATCCTCTTGTTCAACTCTGTTTCCAACTTTGTCGAAGCTTACCTCTTCTTGATGGTTTAGTGACCAGCCTTCCAAAAGTGTATGAAGTGCGGTGTGAAAATGCCCTCAACTGACAATTATTGTATCTCTTATGCCTGGGCAAAGGACACCAAGTTGACGCGTGTCCCCAGTGCCAGACCTTCACTAATCAGGCCAGGAAGAATAGAGAGGGATGCCTGGAAAAAGAGCTCTAGGACAGAACTGTTGCAGTAATGCATGAGAAAATCGGTCGGTAAAACCTTACCCACAATGCACCCCTGCTGATCTAGTGGCTTCAAAATCTGTCTTAAAGGCTCTGACTCAGCCTGTGAAAAAAACAGACTCCTGTAATTCTCCTTAAAAAAATGCAAGGAGAAAAGGAAACAGGAAACCATGATGAAATAACAAAGCAGGACAAATATCTGGGCTTGACAAATCAGAGAAAAAACGGAAGCGCCATTTCAGGGTCCTGTTTAATGAATCCTCCCTGGGATGTGGAACTAGTTCCTACTTCGGCACCAATGAGATCACCATACCCACCGCCAACCCCTACGGTGTCTTTCATTGACACGTGGGTTTCTATGTCATAAATGTAATCATGATGGCGATCTCAGTTTCAAACTGAGGTCTCGGCGGGAGCTCCACCCTCATGCTAACCCTGTTTGGGGCCTGACTCCTGCCAAATATTAATTAATCAGCTTTGAAATCTTCCTGAAAACCGCTCCACACACGCGCAAGGAGCCCATACATGTGAATGCACAGATGACCTCTCGAAGAATGACAGTTACAGGTAAGGTAACCTGCCTTTCTGAGAAGGGGTGCAGCAAAGGACCATGAAGGTGGGGGGTTGGCTGCTGGGGAAGGAGAGGGGGCACAAGCTGTCACAGCACAATTTGTTGCTAGACACAGTTTGGTAAGCAAGATGGTAGGTGAGAAGAGTGGCATGCTCATTGCCACACTTGCCAAGTGGTTGTGTAGCTGATCACTGTAATACACAGTAAACTCTTTCTCCTGGATTTAGGCTGCACAACAATCCATTCTGGGCAAGAACAACCCTACAGCAAGCCCTGGGTTCTCCCTGTGGCTTGTTCCTCCAAAGTAAAACACTCCACGCTCAGTGCTCCATGTTTGGAGAACCCAACACCCTGTCATGGCCAGGTGTAAATGCTCTTGTTCTCGCTCTCTCTTTTAACAAACAAGTTGTTTAAATAATACAAATATGTGCACCTTTTTTAACCTTTTCATTGCAAGCATATGGAATTTGTGACTTTTTGTTTTCCTTCCAGCAGCCTTTCAAAGAGCAGTTTTCTTTTCTTGCTGACCACTTCCAAAGACAGTTTCTTTCTGTCATGGAACAGATTCCTTTATCCCTAGGTGTACACAAGCCATGTGACCCGATCAAGCAGGGGTGGCAGCTAAATGTGTAACCTGTTTTATCTACATTCCCTCCTACTCCTTTGTACTTTAGATGAAACTTGGTGGAATTTAGTTTCTTTCTAGGTTACTGAAATGTGAAGTCCTGCTCTTTGTGCAAACCATTCCAGCACTATGCATGAGCTGAGATCGTAATAATTTCTTAGGCAAGATTCTCTTTTCATCTCTTCTTGTCTCTTCGAGCTGCACTGCTAGATAGCGCCAACAGTTCTAGCCCAGCAGGTGGCCTGAGAAATGCCCTTTGGGAGCCTGGAAGGTTTTCGTTGCAACAGCAATGCCCCAACTTCATTGTGCATTGCCAGCATACTTGGAGGTGTTCTTCCTCTGAACATAGAAGTTTTATTCCATTTCTATGGCTATTAGTTTTATGTTTCTCAATTATCAATTAATTTGTCTGATCCTTTTTGAAAAGTAATCTATAAGTAGGCATCCCTGCATCCTGCAGCGCTTGACTCTTCTAAGTTGGCTACAGGCTGTTTGGTGAAGAACTTCATTTTGTCTTTCCCAATCTACACTTTATTGGGTAACCCCTAGTAATATGAGGAAAGGAGAAATTACTTTTCCACACTGTTCACCATTTTGCAGATTGGCTATGTTTCTCTAGCCATTTTCACTCTAAACAACCACAAATGTTAACCTTTCCTCACAGAGAAAGTGCTGAAACCTCTGGATGCCTTTCTGTACCGTTTCCCAGTTTGTGATATGTTTTATTAGGTCACCCAAGTAAGAAGTGGGTTATGTTACCAACTGAAGCCAAGAGCCAATTGGCTGTGTCCATTTGCAGCTCAATAATAGTTGAAATGCTTGGCCTTCTGCCATCATAATTTATGGCTATATATTATCTATGCAAATTAATCACAGTCTTGAGTTTCTGGGCTATATGGAATGGGGGATGATGTCACTGGGAACCAATCAAGCTGCTTGGATTGAAGTGCCCAACTGTTGTCTGGAAGTTAAGATTAGTACAGTTTATTGAGATAGTGTGCTTGTTGTTAATGCTGTGGAAACATGGAGGGCTGGGCCTGCAAGGGTTTCTGCATTGGCATAGACAATCTGGTGCCTTCCAGATACTTTGGATCACAACTCCTATTAAACCCAACCAAGATGATTAAATATCCGAGGTAATAGGAGTTGGAGTATGAAAATATGAAGGAAAGAAGGCTACTTAACCTTGCTTTTCTTCTGCTGCTGCTGCTGCTTCCTCTTCATCATTTCTATACTGGCCCACAGTTGAAGTTCCATATATACCTCGTATCCAGGATGAGCTTTCTTTTATCTGTTAAGGGCCATGTTCCTTTGTAAGTGATCTTTAGGGGCTGAAACCAGCAATGGGCAAAGCCATGGGCAAAAATGACCCCTTTTCTCCTTTCTCCACTTTCTTCCACGGCTGCCACCTCCTCTCTGCCCCTCCTGCTTTCTGCTCAGTAGACAGCCAGGAAAGGAGCAGAGTGTGCTTGCCATAGGCCTGGAGGCTTTTGAAATGAGGATGCAGGGTGCATTTAATTGGACCAAGGGCCTCAAGTTGCTCACTTCTGCTCTGTATTTTTGGTTTCAGGATGTAGTACTTAAATGGAAGCCTGGGAGTTGCCCACTTCTGCCAGCAGAGACAAGAGGATGCATGCTGGCATCGTGCTAGTGATAATTGTTTATACTGATCTCACAGTTGTTCGCACTGACCCTACAGATAGGGTGGGAAAATCACTCCCACAGTTACGTGCGTTGTAATCAAATGAATAAAACTTCTTTTTGGAAGATTTTTTGGGTGGGGACATATGAGGATCGGCAGTGTCTATGGATGTTGTAACATGTTCTTTTGAACACTTTTCATTGTGTAAGCTTGCTGTGCCTCCTTCTGGAAGTTTCAGGTATTCAGCACTAGTAGAGCAATATGCGACAAATACTTTGGTCTGCTGTGGCAGAGGCATGTAAATCTGATGCTAATCCATACGCCAAACAACTGGTAGTTAGCATCTCTTTCAGCAGGTTTTCCTAAGGCCTCCGTGTTACATCCATTTATATTATGCCTACCTGTGTGTGATGCCTATGGAATGAATTGCACTTGCTCCAATGTAAAATGCAGGAGCTGGGCTTGGCTGCACTCTGCATACCTAAATCTCTTTTAAAACTGGATCCCATCAAAGGAGTCTACTTTTGAACTCCATCCCAGAGTCATAAAAGAGCTAATGGAGGAACTCTCAGAACCACTGGCTATTATCGTCAATAAATCTTGGAAAACAGGAGAAGTGCCAGATGACTGGAGAAGGGCTAATGTTGTCCCTATCTTCAAAAAGGGGAAAAAAGATGAACCTGGGAACTATAGACCAGTTAGTCTGACATTAATCCCTGAAAAAATTCTGGACCAAATTATTAAAAAATCCATCTGCAAGCATCTTGAAGAAAATACAGTGATTAACAGAAGCCAGCATGGATTTATCAAAAATAATTCCTGTCAGACTAATTTAATCTCCTTTTTTGACTGGGTAACCTCCCAAATGAACAAAGGGAGCACTGTGGACATAATCTACCTAGACTTTAGCAAAGCTTTCGTCATAGTGCCACACAACATTCTGATAAGCAAATTAGCAAAAACTGGACTAGATGGAAAAACTATTGGGTGGATCCAAAATTGGCTGCTTAATCAGACACAATAGCATATTCTCAAATTGGATGGAGGTAACTAGTGGGGTGCCACAAGGTTCAGTCCTGGACCCAGTGCTGTTCAACATCTTTATCAATGATTTAGATGAGGAAGTACAAGGAAAGATAATCAGATTTGCAGATGATACAAAACTGGGTAGAATAGCAAACACCCTGAAAGACAGGATAAAGATTCTGGGCAATCTTGATAAACGAACACTGGGCTGAAAGCAACAGAATGAGATTCAATAAGGACAAGTTCCCCACCTGGGAAAAAGAAACCAAATGCATCGGTACAAGATGGGGAATACGTGGCCCAACAGAACTGGACAAGAAAAAGATCTTGGAGTAATCATGGACAATAGGCTAAACATGAGCCAACAATGCGATGCAGCCGCCAAATGGCAAATGCTATTTTGGGATGCATCAACAGAAGTATTGCTTCCAAATCACGAGAAGTAGTAGTTCCTCTATACTCCTCACTAGTCAGACCTCGTCTGGAATGCTGTGTCCAGGTCTGGGCACCAAAATTTAAGAAAGATACAGGAAAATTAGAAAGTGTCCTGAAGAGGACAACACAAATGATCCAGGGTTTGAAAACACTGCCCTCTGAGGAGAGACTGACGGAGCTGGCCATGTTCAGCCTTGAGAAGAGATAATTGCGGGGGGACATGATATCCCTCTGTAAATACCTCAAAGACTGCCACAAAGAGGAAGGTCAAGATCTCTTCTTGCTGATGCCAGAGTGTAGGACATGGAATCATCAATTCGATCAGGCTAGATATCAGGAAATACGATAGTGGAACCAGCTGCCTAGAGAGGTGGTGGGCTCTCCCACACTGGAGACATTCAAGAAGAAACTGGACAGCCATCTGAGTGGGATGGTGTAACTTGGTGTCCTGCAACAGCAGGGAGTTGGACTGGATGGCCTTCATGACCCCTTCCAACTCTACTATTTTATGATTCTATTTCTTTGAAATATCCCTCCCATTTTACCAGACTGTTGAATGATCCTGGCATCTTCTAATGAGGAATGTACTTTTAAAAATTGTATTGGTCTGATTATATTAGCAGCAGGCAGATCCTTTTCTGTTGATCACATTCCCCTAGAGATAATCTCTTGGGACTGCATGCTGGTGGTGAGCAGAGCTGAACATGGAAATGGGTGGAGACAAAATGGACAAAGCCACCTTTCTTATCATTCTCTTCTCTGTGAGGGCAATTGAAATTAGGGCCCTGGCTTATATAGTAAAAGAAACATTTCTGAAGTGGTCTGTCCACCAGCTAATCTTTGGGCAGAAATGACATGAAAAACTTGCCTTGAGATTGTGTTTACTTTCAGACTGGTCACGACCAAGAAGGAAATAGGTTCAGTGGTCAAAAGTTTAGGAAATTAACAAGTGTGTGCACAATAAATGTAGCCTAGATAGCATAATACAAACTAGAACAGGAGGGATAGTGATACTAATGTCAATTTATATATGGCTTCAACCATGTTATATGACTTGATACCAGGCTACCTGCAAGACCACCTTCTGCCATCCTTCTCTGAGCAGGTCAGGCTGCTGCTGGTTGTCTGGCTCTGAGCTAATGCTGCGTCTGTCTTCTTCCCAGATTAACCTGAGCAAGGTAGGCGAATACTGGTGGAGTGCCATTTTAGAAGGAGAAGAGCAGATTGACATTGATAAAATCAATAAGGAGCGATCTATGGCAACAGTGGATGAAGAAGAGCATGCTGTACTTGACAGACTATCTTTTGACTACCATCAGAAGCTGCAGGGCAAGCCACAAAGCCACGAGATGGTACGTGTCCTAAAACCCACTGTACTGTGCTGTGTTCTGGTAATAATTTGGCTTGCTGACTGTACAGTTTCTTGGTTCTTTTAAAAATGTGCTTCATGTTGAGCAATCGCAATATGAACTGTTGGATAACAGGAACACTTTGGTTGTTCCCTTCTGTAAGAGCAATTGCTAGGCTTAAATGAAATCTGGTGCTTTGATCCTTAAAGGCATTTCCCAGTTTCATTCTTGACTGCTTAGGGAAGTGTGAGGCAGATGGGTAAATATGGGGTGGGGAGATTAGTAGGCAAAAGTCCTAATTACTACTTGCACAATGCAAGTTTTGGGATCCTTTAATTCAGCTCCAGGAAAACTGTATTCATGGGGATACAAGGGCAAATATCCTAAATGTGGCTTGAATTTTGTAGAACTAATTAAATCAAACTTATAAATGCCCACTTATCCAACTGCTGCCTCTTCTTACTGGGGGGAGGCCACAAGTAAGAATCTTTTCCAGATTACTAGCTTTATGAGGAATGTTTTTCCCTGTAAACCAAAATAAAATTAGCTTCTGCAGAAACTAATTCATTTGCAAGCTTGATTCTTACATCCTATTTTTAGCACTCCACATGACATGTACTTGCTCAACATCTTAATGGGTAACTTTTCTGAGGCAGTTGCAGTGGTGCTTCTGGTGTGTTATAACAGTAGCCAACTGATATTTATTGTCATAATCTTGGGCATGCAGGCTATTTCCGGTAAAGCTCTGCTCATAGCAAAAGAGCTGCAAGCTATATGGAAAGTATCCACTTCTGGACAAATCACGTTTTACATTCCCACTTGAATGTTTTCTCATTTGGGCTGTGACACTACTAACCTTAAGCCTCTATGCAGAGTAAATCAGTTGATCTTAGCATTTGTTATATTTACATCTGTTTAACAAGACCTTCTGTTGTATTTGAGCATTGGTATTCTTTTCAGCTCAACTAATTCAGAAAGCAGAAGCCAGTAGTTTGAAAATCAAGAAAAATTACATTAAAACATCCAGATAAAAATGCAGAATAAATCAGTTTTATTTTAACATTATGAAGAATAATTCCAACCAAACTTGTATCCATTATACTCAGAACGTAAATGCCTGCTTAATAAAACCCCAGCCCCTCTATGTAAACTAAGTTTCCAAAACAGGTGTATGTTAAACACAGGTTGGCAACTGAGAACACTATATTAATTGCCAAAGACAGTTTGTTCTCTGAAGAAGTCAGCATGTGCAGCAAAGATTCATTGCACTGACCTCCAGCAATCAAGGAAGTTCTTGTAGGAATAGGTTCTTTCTACACACTTAACTGTTTTCTCCTACATCACTGTAAAGTCCAAAGTGGGCACCCTTGAGGCTCAAGAGACTAAGTCCTTATCCATGCTTTGCAGGTTACTTGATTTTGTTTAAAGTCTGTTCTGGTTGGTCATGTGCTAATTGCTTATCTCAATCTCTGTGCTCCTCACCTATAAAATTTGAGCATTAATTAGTTACCTATGAAGCTCTGCTAACCAATTTTAGAGTTTTCTGTTAGAATTCCTGATCTATAGTAATTCAGTTATAGATTTGTATATGCTGGCCACCCCAGTGCAGTAGGTAACAGCTTCAGGCCCTGGGTTTCTGTTTTGAACCTGGATCTGCATCCTGCCCATATTTTGTACCTGTCTCTGGGTGGTAGACCTCAGGTTTCCAATAAAAACAAAATATATCCTGCAAACCTGAAGTCCTGCTGTATCATAATTAATTCTTCACTAGATAGTAAGTCCTGCTAGTTTTTTCTTTGCTTCTTTGGTATAATCTGCAGCACACAATTGTCTTGATGCACACTTTCTGTTGCTACCTAGCATGAATGTTCCTCCATATTGCTTGTACCCACAAACACACTTATGCAACTGGTTTGGCAGGAATATGCTTGGAGCTCCAGTGCATTTGAAGTGCACTGGTTGCTGCTATTTTTGATCACTTCCAGTAGCACACTTAAAGGTACCATGCTGCTGCTAAGTCACCCTGATCTGAGAAATTCAGGGGAAAGAAAAGAAAGATGGCCAGGTATCCTTTAACCCACTACTGAGATGGTATGTAAAAATACCACAGCTGTGTTTGTCAGAACTAGACAGAAGGTGCTTGATTCCCAGAGGAGGAGGGGAAGAGGTCAGTAAAGTAAAGTAGCAGACAAATAATCAAATATATTATTAAAGCATTCACCTTATTAGAACAACATTTTATTGCCCAATGTTTTTGTGGGAATGAAAAATACTTCAGTCAGCATTTTTCATACTTATGCTAATTAGACAAATACATTAGTTAACTGTAATAGTGAATCAGTGAAATTAATGAAGTATAATAATTTAACCATGTCAGAGGTTTTGTTGTTTTTAATAAGTGTGAACTATTGCCCTTTTTTGTTTTTAACCTGGAATGCCAGAGTTAGAAAATTACAGTTAGAAAATTAGGAAGAAGCAAAGAAATGGAAATGGAAATGGGTATACTTTAAAAAAAAAATCCATGTTTAAAGGCATTAAGTAAGCAAAACCCCCCCACCAAACAGTTCTTCAAGCTTGTGGCTTTGCTGTGTGGACCGACTTGACCACTGCAAGGCCTGGAGAGCCAACAGCTTTCACTCCTACCTTTATTAGGATACAATAAAAAGGTAAGCTGCTACTTCTACCGTGACTGCATTCAGATATCATTGTAACTCATGGTTTATCTCAGCCGCCATGATGTATCATGATGGGGACAGGTCTGGCCTCAGCACACACATGCTGCTGCATATATGCCTTTTTGCTTTTTCTCTCCTCCTCTTGGGATATCCAGAAGGAATAGTTCAGAAGCATTCTCCATTTTGGTTTTCCAAACCCTATACATTGTAAACATGGACTCTTTGAAAGAAACCTCTTCCAAACTATGGCCGATGACGCTGTTCAAGATCTGCAGTCAAGATTAAGAGAAGCCATGATCAGCTGACAGGCAGTCAGTGCACCAACCCAAGTCAGGATTAATCTGGTTAGCTGGTCTCTGTATATTGCATGACCTAAACATAACTGTGTTGCAATTACAGAAAGTCCATGAGATGCTCAAGAAGGGCTGGGATGCTGAAGGCTCCCCATTCCGAGGCCAGAAGTTTGATCCCTCCATGTTCAACATCTCTCCTGGGGCCGTGCACTTTTGATGATGGCACCGAGGACGAGAGACTTGCCTACTGTCTGGCAGAAAGGATGAACTGATGCCACTGCCAGGCCCCTCCTGCTGCCGTCGCCGTCATGTGACTTCAAGGAGCTCTTTTGATCCTGCACTGTTACCTGGGCATATGTGTAAAACGACAGATGTTAAAATGACCAGAGTGTGGGTTTGGTTTTCGGGAGGGGGGCAGAGAGGGAGCTGAGGTGTCAGTGTGGGTGAGTCCTTCTCTCCATCACCAGGTTGGTGCATTTGATATGTATGTGGGGGAAACCTAGTGAAAGCAGCATTACGTACTGTGTCGCCACGGCAACCAGCAGCTGCTGGTAGCATTTCCTCTTCTCTCTTGTTAATGGATTCATTTGCTATTGGTCGGGAGAAGATTGCTTAAAGGCAGTTTTCTATCCTCCCCCACCCCTACCCCTTTTTTCAGATATAGATGCAGTTTGCAGTTCGGAAAAATTATGGCAACTTCTCTGTTGCTTCTTTGAAGCTGCCTTCCGCTTTTCTTATACCAACCCCTTCCAGTTTTAGGAAACCCAAACTCCTAATGCCACTGGGCAGTATAGCCTTCTCTAAACATTGACAATCTGCAATCATTGTCATTTCAGTGGTATCCAGAATGTTAGGTTGGTCTTTGAGGCCCTGCCAGGGGGATGGAAATGTTGCAAGGCTTCATCAAATTATCTGAAAAAGAGCTAAACAGAAGGTGACGCTTGATAGCTATATAGTTGGAGTGGTCTGTGAAGTCCAGGGATGGCATAAAAAGAAAAAGAAACCAGGTGGCCCCCATCCTGCTTTCTGTGAATGGGTGACTTGGTGTTCCCAAAGCTGCAGTTTGCTTACAAAGCTTATCTTCTTCTTGCTTTTGTCCAAATGTCCTTGCCATTAAGTTTCTAAACTTGGGTATCCTTTTTCATCCTCCCGATGAAATATAAAATGTTTGACTGCATGTTATGTGTATCTGTTTAAAAAAAAGAAAAGAAAAAGCAAGGAAGAGCAAACAGGAGAGGCGGTAGTGACCATGGAGCAAGGGGTTTGTGCTTATGTATACATGCAGTTCCTGAAAGATCCTGCCTTCGGCTCCAAAACTGCTATTTGCACAAAAAGGAAAGCTGCTGACACCAGTTATAGCTTGAGGGTATTTTGTCCCCCCACTTCCATAACTGCTTTCCTCTCTCTTCCTTGCAGATCTGGCTGACTTTTTCTTGCATAGCCGCTATTTAAAAAATAATACAGTCCCATATATCTCTTATGAACTAGTTGGCTCTTAAGTGCATACAATTAATGTGGTTTCAGGTAAACTGAGCTGATGGCAGTGCTTAAGGTGATAAAGCTAATGTAGGGCAATCTTCTGGACTCCTTATTTGAATCCTGTAATATATAGGAGGCAAAGAGTGAGGGCGTCATTCAACTTTGTCTGGTTCCAGATAGACCATGTGTGTTTTCCAAGAGAGAGCAGGTTTTATTCTTGATTCTTGTCCAGTTCTTCAAAGGAAGTGTCATGATGCCAAAAGGGCGGGGTTAGGGGAATGGTGGCCTTACTATATTAACTGATTGTCTGAATCAACTTCCAATGTACTGTTTCAAGGATCCTGTTTTTGCATATTTTAATTTCAGCTGACAATCTCATACCAAAGGTAGGGAGAGATACTGTTGAGGAAACAAAGATCGTTGCACTTATTATGTTCCCTCTTCCTACTTTGGCAAGGCTTGTTAGAACCTCTTAGCAAGTATAGATCTTATCCCTGTTGTTGTGGCAGCTCCATAACTTTTATCCTAGAACAAATAAGAAATATGGTCACAACAAACTGATTGGGAAGATAGCCGTGTCAGATTTAATAATAGGTACTTGTCTGGTGGCCATTAACAATTAACAAAGGCAGTGGTTCTGGAGCAGCTTCACTTAGCTTTCCTCAACCTAGAAGATTAAGATAGTTGTAGCCCAACATTTGGGAAACACCAGGTTGGGGAAGTCTTTTCTAACCCTGTCAAAATGGAAGACTTTTTAGGTGTGTTCATAACTGCTGGATGGGCCCTCCGAGAGCAGAAAGCTTTATCTACAGTGTTCTCTGATGAAAAGGGAATCATCGTCTATAATAACACTGGTGCAACACTGTCAGCAACTCGCTATCCCCTATAGAATCATAACATACATGACTGACTGAAGGGGCAGTAGTGTCCATCAGGGAACCTGGGATTCATTTTCATTGAGGAGGAGGACTTCATTCTGCACTCTTCAGCACTTGGTTGAATTTTCTCATTCCTGCTATTAATTACCAAAAATCAGGCACAGGATTAATAAAGGCCCTTGACTTGTGATACCTGCTTGGCATTTGAAAATCCAATGCAGTAAAGAGTATCTGGTACTTTCCTCCTCTGCCCCTTCGTCACCCTCTTCCAGGCAAGGTGTAACACACAGCTGAGCGCTCACCCATTAGAAAACAGGGAGGACTTACTTTTTGGGGAGGTGCAACGCCAAGAAAGACACTCAGGATCCAAATTGGCTCAGATGATTTCTTCATTGCCTCAGTTGTATTGAGAACGTGGTAAGTATTGAGGTTCCACAAAAGGAGTGGAAAGCTTGCTAGCCTTTTATCAAATATTAGCTTGTGTTAGCTCCTGAACATAGTTGGCATCTGCTGCCATTAGAAACAGAAGTTCTGTTTGTCAGCTACTGCTAAGTAGATCTTGATTATCTGATCCCTAAGTAGAGGACAAGGAAGTTGATTGGCTCAGCTTGGCTGTAGAAGGATCAGCAGGTAATCTTTGCTATCTCGTTTCTGGCAAATTTTTGTGTTTTTAGTAATCCGGTCACTTTCTAGGTATAAAAGTAGAAAGAAACATGTCAGACAATGTGATTACTCCCTGCCAAGATAATGGTGGTTATTCACATGCACCATTTTGTGTGTTTTCAGTTTTGCCTAAAATAATGTGAGTGGTAGCTCACTTGCTGTGAAGAGCATAGTGAGACTTGGCAAGACATTAGCCCTCCTTTGGTGCACTGCATTTGTTTCTCCTCCCGCAGCCTTAAATTATTGAAAGCAACCATAGATCTTAGAAGTATGCTTGAAGGCATCCAGCAGCAACTCCCTGGGTTTTGTCCCTTGCAGAAATGGAGCACTCGCAGCTCCAGTGCTAGAATAGGAGCACCGAGACTCCTTTGTCGGATCTCAAGTGCAGATCTCAAGTAGGATGATCCAAATGGATGGCTTTGTTTAGGGCTGTGCTTTAGGAATTAAGACACCCAGCTGCAAGAGATTTGTCCAGTCCGACCTTTCATGCTCTGTTTGGACATCTTAGTGAAGACAACAGTTCAAGACTGGGTAAATTGGGCCTAGAAGAAAATGCCTAACCCTTTCCTCAGAATACCAGTTGTAGCCATACATGATACCAAATAGGAAAGGCAAAGGATGTTGGGGAAACCCACAGAGGTAGGTTGGGAAAGTGTAAGGACTACTTAATATTTGATTTTTGTCCTGCATATGTCTGAGGGATGTTGGCATGTTGCCTCTTGACAGATTTATGTCCAAAGAGCTGACTGTTTTTTATCACACAAAATACCTTCTCCTAGAAAAACAAAACAAAAGTGAGATCGGCTCACTCCAGGTCGGCAACTAAAGTTAACCGACAAAGATCAGGGCAGGTGGTGAAAAGCAGCTTGCTTCCAGTGCCTGATCGCCAGCCTAAGCATTGTGCCCCGCCAGTTTGTTAAGCTATGCATTTATGTAAAACTGTGTCACTGGCCAGCTTTCCACATGTAGCAGACATTTCCACAGATTATTCTTTTCTAATTAGAAATGCTTCCTCCTGAACATGCGTCCAGTCCGTGTCTTTTGAGGACTCTGCTTGCTTTCTATTCCTCTTGAGGTCAGAAACTGCAACGTTGTCATTAAGCAGGACAGAGTAAAACTAGGGTAAGTCTGCACATTTTGTTACCTTCAGGTGAACCCAGCCTTCCTGATTTGTATGGTGATGGTCAAGGACTTGATAAACTCCCCAGTTCTGCTATTCTGCTGCAAAAATGGGGCAAGAGTAGAAAGAGGGTTTGTCAAGCATTCGATATGCTTACAATCCATGAAATGGTGGGCCACCAATCATTTTAAGTTTGGAGTAAGCTGACTGTTAATTTTTTAATTTCCTGTTGTATCTTTCCTCTCGTGCATGGAAAAAGGCTGATCACTTTTGATGTCAGCATTTTGTTTATTTCTGGTTGTCTAGAGCTATAAGTTACAATTTGCATACAAAGCAGGACAGTGTTGGCGTTGTTTGAGCTGAACTAAGGGACTGTGGACCTGTGGCACAGACACTCTACCTGCTTGCAATAAACGAGTTTCCTCTAAGCCGGTGTGTGTGCCTGTATGCATGCATTTGTGCCTCTGAATCTTAATGAGAAGGAACCTTTTTCTATATTTTGTGCTGGCATAGCTTTCCGCTCTCTGCCGATATGGCTTAGAGTTCTTTCTCTAGTACTCTGAGGAAAAAAAAGTGTTAGATCTTTGACTACTGGACCAGCATTTGTTAAGCTTGTGCAGAGTGTCAAGCTCAAAGAAGTCTCTTTAATAGAGTGCCTGAAAATGCTTAAAGATGAATCAAGGGAGTTGAATTCATCTATCAGTTGCCCTCCCTCCCAGCTGTAAGAGAATCTATACATGAGGCTTGATGATACAAAACTGCCTTACACTGTACGCCGTACTTTGGTTCGTACATTGCTTCTCTGAGTACAATATTTTCTCTCCTGCGTGGCAACCAGTTGCCAGGACCCCTGGGGTGGAGAGAATTTCTTCACTTGCTACCTGATCCTTTAAGCTGGAGATGCCTTAGTTTGAACCTGGCAGAACATGTGACCTGCCCTGAGCAGTGGAGAAAGTGGCTGCCAGGGGAAGGTAGCATCAGGCTGCGGTTGCAGCATCAATGTGTCCTCTCCATTCTGCTGTCTAGTCCCAGGGATACAATAAGCAAGAGATTAAGAAGTGCCTTTTGGGTGCATGTTGTCCTGCCCTTCTCCTTTTACAAGTGTGGTTTTTCCTGGAAATCTTAAGCGAGACCAGCATGCCCTTTCCACCTTGTTTACTAAGGCTGCATGTTCAGTTTGGAGGCAGTCACAAATACTTCCTGGACACATGGAGTATAGTTTGCTGCCCATGTTCACTGTGAATTGTGGTTGATATTTAAGCAGCTGATGTGCTTGAAAAATTTACTGGGATAAATCATTTTCAAGCCACATACAGATCATGGTTATAATGCTTCACATTCTTGACTGGCAAGCGATTTAATGTGGGAGGCATGGCATTACCTCAGCAAGCCAAGCCCTTGTGTGCCCCTTATCCCTTGAACAGCACAGGGTAGACTTCAACCGAAGGTCCACACCGGATGCTTTTCTCTTTTCTTTATCATGTCCCAGGTGTAGGCTCCTGATACACTTAATGAAGGTAATTCCTTGGCTATGTGAGGATGTAGCTAATTATTCCTGAGTAGTCAGTGGAATGCTCCTAGTGATAGCGCACTCAGGCTGCCAGTCACTATTTCTGCATAATATCAAAATCTTTTATCCTAAATCACTTCGGGAGGTAGCTACAGTAAGCTGATTTTCTTTATGCAGTACTTTAAAAGTGGGACTTGCAACAAAACGTTTCAGTGAGTGCTCCCACTGAACCCATTCTGTTCCATTCCATTCCTGCCTGGGTTTCTCCATTGAGTATGCTTAGTCTTCAGTGGGCTGTTTTGGGGTCCTCCCCGTTAGGGCTTCTTGTTTTTCTAAATAGTTTAGAATTTCTGCAAACCTTACATATAAAGAGCCTTGCTGGATCAGATCAAAGACTGATAAAATTATTTCCCACATTGGCCAAGAAGATGCTCTGAAAGCAGAATATGAGGACAGAAAAGATATTCCACTCTTGTTCTTCAGCAGCCAGCATTTCAAATCATGCTTCCTCTGATTCTGGAAATAATATACAGCTCTCAGCCATTGATACAGTATTCTCCATGAATTTGCCCCTTTAAACCCATCCAAGTTGATGTCCAATCACTACATATCATGGTGGAGAATCCCATAGGTTGACCATGTGTTTCATAAATATTTTTTTAATCTATCCTGTCCCTCCCACAGTATAGTCTCATTGGATGATCCTAAGTTCTAGTATGAAAGAGGAAATCCAAACACCATATTTTGCCCTTTCTTCAACTCAATAGTCACAAACATAACTTCAAAGTGTTAGATGTTTAAGAAATAATTACTTACTCTCCCCTTCCCCTTGATGTTGGAAACTGTAAAGTGTTCAAACATTTTAACATCCTGATTTAAAAAAACAACAACACCCAGTTGCTTTTGGAAAAGTAGCTTTTGAGATCTCTATAATCTATACTTTTTCATGATAGTAGATAGCGTTCCTGATTGCATTAGCCATGGCTCATCAGCACAAAAGCATCAACACAGATCAATACTGAAAATGCACAACAGATCACCATCCAAGCAGCAATGAAATGGAGCAGGACGTGTGCCAGTAAATGCCAGTAAATACACACACAAGACTGTGATTACTTGTACTATGTGCATAGTATTCCTACTGGTGCAAGAAAATCGCTGGGTATTAATGGCATATATACGTTACAGTCTGAGTCAGTTTATTGTCATAAACTCTTCAAAAAAACCTTGGCAAATTTGCTGAGAATTCTGTTAATGATCCCCAGCTTTCTTACACAAGTACTCTTAGACTTTTAGAGAAGATGTGTATTATAGAATAGTTATGGCATTTTTGTGGCTCTTTATACAATGGTGGGCCTGTTATGTGAGGGCAGTTCTGGATTTTTCAGAGGGTTATGAGAAGCCTTTATCTGCAGGTGTGTAATGAGTCCTACAAAACCTAGGGGAAATTAACCAGTTAGCCCTAATTTCATTTTTAGCCCTGATTTGTTTCCATATTCAAGGAGGAAGTTCAAGTGAGCTGAAAGGAAAAGCTGCAGCTGCTGGCAAGGAAGCTTCTGACTCACCTATGGGTGAAGGGATCATACAGAATATCAGGAATGCTGTGGATACCATTGTGTAGGGATAACTGTCCATTAAATTTGGCTTTAGAAGAAGAGAAACTTGTGAATGGCGGGTATGGGTGGTGAGAAAGTGATAGTATTTAAAATAGAAGGGGTTGTCAGAGTAGAAATCATTAGATAATTACCTCATGGCCCTGTGAATGCATCCTCCATTATTCCATTTTTATATTAATATTTTATACAATTCCTTCCTGCAGCATAACACTCAAAGCAGTTTACAAGAAGCAAAATAAATCCAGCTAGACTGATTTAAAAACTTATAAAACCACCAAATATTTTTTAATGCAGAGACAAAACCAAGAATAAGGAAATTCTAGTCCAGCAACATCTGGAGGGCCACAGCTTCCAGCATCCCTGCCCTCTGCCTGCACTGCTGGGGCCAGTGGGAGGTAGAGTCCCAATTACATCTGCAGGCCCACAGATTCCATACTGCCAGACTGAACAATTCATTGTTCAAGTTCATATATATAACTTCCATGTCAGCCTGGGACAATGACAAAAGCCTGCTAAATGTGGTAGAGCACCTATCTGATTTGCATGCAGAAAGTACTAGATTCAGCCTGAGGTGTTAAACATAGATTGCCTG
Organism: Varanus komodoensis; assembly: GCF_004798865.1. Lineage (NCBI taxonomy): Eukaryota > Metazoa > Chordata > Lepidosauria > Squamata > Varanidae > Varanus > Varanus komodoensis. Next base: position 9,932,920 of record NW_025335762.1, read on the forward strand.
CAAGCTTGACTTGTTCTTTGCTTCAGACCTCGGAGGGCAGCTGCCAGTCAAACTAGACTGTCCTGGGCTGGCTGGCCCATGGTCTGGTCTGACTCTCATTCTCCTTGGGGAAATTTCACATTGATGCAATCGCCACAAAGGACCTGCTTCAGGATCTCTTTTATCTTGAACTCCTTGAAGACCCTGTTCTGAAGTTCCCTGTAGAAAAGGGAGGAATAGGAAGAGTAAGGTGCTCCTTTAGAGAGCAGATTACATGTTGGAAATCAGAAAGTTGATCAGCTCTCGAGAGATAAATGTCTCAAAGTGTATGTTTGCCAAAGCAGCGTGAGGATATAGGGGCAGGTGAAAAGACTTTTTGAGTCCATGGGACTGTGGTTTTACCAAAACAAGAGCTGGAAAGGGGGGGGGGGGGAGTGGCATTAGTTAGGAAAGGAAGTCCTTTGACTGACCTGAGAGAACACTAAACGATTTCCACTGATTTCTACCCTCTCCTCTTCTGGAAAAGACGTGGAGTGGACTGGTACTCATGTTAAGCCTTGTGCTAGTCTGGTTATACCCAGCTGTGCAGAGTTATCTCCCAGAAACCCAACTGATGATCATTCCTTTCTGGTTAGTTAGAACAAAAATATCTGTCAGCAACATACAACCCCCACAATCGCCCACGGTGCCCATGGCAACAGCAGCACCAGGCAGTCATGGGCAGGGATGCTGTGGGACTGTGTTTGCTCTGGCTTGGAAGGTGCTGTCTTCTGCTACATGGAGAGATTTTGCATCTCTCTCGGCTCCATTCTCTCCCTCCTGCTTTGTGCTGCTCAGCTGACATCCAAAATCTTAAGTTCAAACAACTTCCTTTGATGGCACCTTGGCAGTTTAATTGAACACAGTGACATTAAACTCACAATTCAATGCTTCTCTGTCTCTTAGACAATGTCACCTTTGAGCCAAGCAAGGGGCTGCATCAGCAGGCATCATCAGACATCAGAACCTTTAGCTTAGCTACCTCATTGCACAATTCTTTTCCTCCCCTCACTTCCTCCTTGTGATTGCAATGAACAAATACACCATTCCCCCCAGCACTAGCTTCCCAAGCAAAATGAGGCAACACTGGAGTGATGGACAATGCATCATCATGGTCCCTCGCGTCTCAGACTCTCTAGGTTTCTAGAATTTGTGTGAAGTGATGGCTGCAGGACTGCCTCTTCCTACAGTTCAACTGTAGGACCAATCAGGGCTCAGATTACGCTGTAAGGTCATTAGAGGCTGCATTTACAAGTTCAGGCGGTTTGGTAGCACTTATTGCAGAAGACAGCATCTCTGCTGGGGGTCTGTCATATCACCTGGACCTTGTAGCTGGCAATGCCAGAGGTGACCCTGCCATGTTTTACACGCAAGACAAATTCTCTACTAGTCGACTCATCCACTATGTGAAGTTACAAGGACAGTAGCCCACTCTGTGGCCCTGCTTCACAGAGGATGCTTTACTGCAATATAGCTTCTTGGTGTGTTCCAAGCTCTCCCTGGCTTCTCAGTGTATTTTCCTTCATAATTTTAAATAGTTACAGTCTTACAGTGCAAACAGAGGCGCATCTTGGTAATTTCAGACCTGTGTGTAGGAGTTAGCGCTTTCAGGCACACAAGTAGCATTTATCTTTTCCATCGTTGCCACTCTGTTCCTTAAAACTGCTTTTGCCTCTCTAATTTACTGTAGGACCGTCCTGAGATGCTAGTAGTTGGAGAGTATATAAAAGCTTTAAATAAGCAAATTAATCATCAGAGCAAAAACCAAACTAAATCCCTGTTTAGCAACCTTAATTTAAAAAAATAGTCTGAGAATATTCAAACATTTAAATCTTAGCACCATCCAGAATAAAATGGTGTGGTAGCTGCTGTTCTGATACAAAACACTGTAACTTGGGCATGAGCACCATTTTGTTGCAGGAAGAGATAATATGTATTTAAAGGGAAAATAATTAGCATGTGTAGCTGTGTGCCTGCATGGCTGCCCTCCCACAGGCGGTTTCCTTTTTATTAAATAAGAAGTGATGCAGTATCACTCACGGGGAGGGGACGTGGCGTGCCTACGCTGGCCCAGGTGGCGATGCCACGATTGTTGCCTCGTCCTCTGCACCGGCCACTCTCTGGGTGATCATTTGAGTGGCCCTGGGCTACAGACTCCTAGTCTTTGGACCCAGGCCTAGCCCTAGTTTCAGCACTGAATGAGAACATGCCCATTTTATGGCTTGGACAGGATTCAGGGGAATCCTGGTAAAGCCCAGCAGAGGACAAGCAAACTACCCTTGTAAACCTTCAAATTCTCTTTTAACTGGCAATGTAAGGGAATAAAAACATTGTTCAATCTTCTGCGAATGTTTGATACTTCCTCCAAGCAAATGAGGGGATGGCCAATCCTTTCCCTTTGTTGATGGTGCCATTTTGGCTCCATAAAGATTGATACTTGAAGAATGAGTTTGTTGGTAGAATACAAGATTCTATGGGAAACAGACAAGAGTCCCAAGACTTAGAGAAATCCAGCCTTCCTGTCTCTTTGCTTCTGCCCCATATGGCAGATTATTTTGGAGAACTTCACTGCAGTAAATGGGTGATGGATGAATTAGTGCAGTTGGTAGTTCTGGTTTAGGACTGCCTCCTAAAAGACCTGAACTAGAAAACCTGAGTAAGCCATTTATTTATTTATTTATTAAAACATTTGTATGCCGCCCCATTCGCCAAAGCCTCGGGGCGGCTCACAACATGAAGAGATCACCACTCACTCTATTCAGACATATCCAACACTCATAGCGTCATAGTCTCCTATAGCTGATAACAGAACTCCAGAGATTTCCAGAGCACCAACACCTTGGCTAGCTAAGCAAAGCAAGAGCTAATGGAATGTTTTCAGAACGATCAGGCAGTGTTAAAAAGGGCAAGTCATTCTCCAAGAGATGCAATGATTGGCAGCTACAGAAAGAGGAGTTTTTGTTGTTTATGTGGAGCCTACACAACATAGCCATAGTCTCATGTTTTTTCTCCAGTTCTGTAAGCTTGGAAGTATTTAACATTTTAGAAGAGGAACAAACCCTGGTGTTGTGATTTGATTAATGAATCTAAGATAAAGACTTAAACCTCTGAAACCGTATGCGTATAAAATTGCCCGTTGCTAGTACTCTGTATTCAAGAATGTAGGTTTGGGAAAGCAATTATTTCAAGCAATAGGTTAGGAAACAGCGAACAGTGGCAATTACAGCTGGTCCACTCAGTATATTTTTTATCTCTTACAAGTATTTCCAGCAGCCCCCAGAAGTGTGTCTGTGTATGCAAATGTGTGACCAGTAAACCTGGCAATTTTGAATAAAGTTGCTGCGTAAATAGATGGTAATTCTACCTTGTAGGTGGGAAAATATTCGTATGGTACATAGATTTTGGATCTCAGAGTATTTTGCTGAAGTGTGTTCTGGTGAGCATTAACATAGGAAATGGGACCAATGATCACATGTAGGAGGGTACTAAAGTCCCTGATGTGGCTTGCGAGAAGGAAAAAAAAGGTGTGGGTGGACTAAGGAGCAGAAAACTGAAAACCTAAACAGCAGTTGTAAACACTCTTCTTGTAGTAGAAGTAAGCATGTGTCACACTAATGGACTTTTAAAAACTTGATCAAGTGTGAGTCTGATGCAAAGAATGTACAAGTTGAATTAAACATTTCTGAGCCAAGGAATTGGTTTTGAGCATGGGACAGCATAGAGATTGCTCTCTTTTTGCACAAAAATCTACTCCTGGTTATTTACCTCAGTAGTATAATCTAAAGTGGGTTTGGTGATGTTCTGTTACTGTCAGTTAATATGGAATCAGAAATGGACTGCTCATGGGATGAAAGTCATAAGGAGATCTCCCTGAAGATCCAGTATTAGCTTCTGTTCACCTCTCTTAGTTACTTTGAAGCAGGAAACCTGTTAAATTCAGTGTGGCTCTGCATCTCAGTAGGGCTCTCCATGTAAGCACAGAACAGTGGAAATAGGTGTAGAGTATTAATTTCCATATTGCCTCCAAATGGACACTTTCTGGGCAGTTTACAACAGTTCATAAAACCAGGATTGCTCATTCACTTTTATTATGCCTTTCCTCGAAGTAGCTCAAGATACCATACTTCGTTCCCTCCCTGCCCCACTTTTCAATCTTAACAACAACCCTGCAAGACAGGTTAGAACTAAGCGAGCTACAGGGTGGGCTTGGGACGTGTTGCGTGCCGTTGCCCCGCTGGCGCTCTCCAGATACTCCGGGCGCCAGTCCCCGTAAGGCGCAGCCCTCGCGGGCGATTCCCAGGGCGATGGGGATGCCGAGCAAAGGAGCCGAGCCGGACGCACGGGCTGGAGGAGGAGGAGGCCCGGCCGCGCTCTGTCGAGGAAAGGGGCTGGTTCTGAGGCGGCGGAGCGCGAGGCGCACGTGCGCTCGGGCGCGCCTCCACCGCATGCGGAGCCGCCGCGGGCAGGTGCCCCTGCGCTGGACAGGGCCGGGAGCCCCGCGGGAAGCGAGCCCGGCCTCCGACCCGCCTGCTGAGGAGGGGGCGGCGTGATCCGTCCAGGACTCCGCACTTCCGCACCGGCGCCGAAGGCGAGGGGCGCGCTGCCGGCGAGGCGAGGCGAGGCGAGGGTGGAGAGGCGCCTCTGCCCGCGGCGAGGTGGTCCGGAGGCGGCGGGTGCGCGCTGGGGTGGATCGCCCTCCCGCGAAGCTGCTGCCGGCGGCGGCGCCCCTCCCCTGGCAACTCTCCCGGGCTCTGCCCAGCGCCGGGATCGCCGCTCGCTCGCGCTGCAGGGGCCGCGTTCCGTAGCGGGCTGCTGGGCGTCGCTCGCTGCGCTCTCGCTCGCTCGCTCGCTCGCCCCCGAGCCGAGCCGAGCCTCGCCTGCCTGCCTGCCTGCCTCGCCTCGCCCCCTCCCCCGCCCGCCAGCTCGCCCGCCCGCCCCTCCTTCCCGCTGCCAGCCCGAGCCGAAGCGGAGCGGAGCCCGGGCGGCTCATTGCGGAGCAGCGCTGCAGCCGCGATGGCCACGACTGTGACCTGCACCCGCTTCACCGACGAGTACCAGCTGTACGAGGAAATTGGCAAGTAAGGAGCCGGCGCCGCGCCTAGCGCGGGACCAGAGAGGGGCGCGGGCAGCGCGGGGACCGCGCCCTGCGCCCGGAGCGGGGCCGCCCCAGCCTGGCCCCGAGCGGGGGCTGCGCCGGGCCTGCGGACCGGCCGCTGCTTCTCGGAGAGCCGCGCGGGGAGGAGGCCCAGCTGGTGCCCGGGCGGGCGCAGCAGCCTCCCCGTCCCACGGACGTGGCTCCATGGGCCGGCGCGGGGGCGCCCGAGGAGGACGGGGCTCCCGGAGAGAGGCTCGCCCGCAGCGCAGCGCAGACATGACGCACCTTGCGGAGCCATGGACGGCGATAACGTGGGAGCGGGCAGGCCAGGGCGCGCGCGGCTCGCCCGACGCTGCCGCTTGCTCCGCGCGGGCGAAGCCCCCCGTTTCTGGCCCAGCCAAGCGCCCTCCTTGCCCAGCCGTCGCCGCCACCCCCCGCGGCGGCTTGCCCCTCACTCCGCCGCCGGAGCGCCTTTTTCTCGCCGTGCCTGGAGCAGCGACACCAACTTGCTCGCTCCCGGTGGAGATTTATTTTCGGGCGCCCGAGAGAAGGGGGCAGGCTGCGGCTGCGGCGGCGGCAGCTGGAGGGGCGCTGCCGCGGCCGGTCCCAGTCTCCTCACTGCAGTGGCGGCGGCGGCAGCCCAGCCGCTTGCCCTGCCCCGGGATCGGGAGGGCGCTCGCCTGGCTCGCGGGCCTGCAGGGGAAGCACATGGCCCGGGAGGGACGGGGGGACGAGGACTGCTGTGGCCCGGCCCGTGCCGCTGGCGCTGCGGGCGAGGGAGCACCGGCGCCGCGGCTCCAGCCCGAGCGGGGCTCCGCGGCGAGCGAGCGAGCGCGCCCGCCCGCCTTGCGCACTCGCCGCGGGCGCCGCGTGCGTGGGCTGCGCCGGGGGCGGGAGGCTCGCGAGCAGGTTGCTGGGCTGCACGCCGTGCAGCGGGGGCGGCTGGCAGCGTGTCTGCCTGGCGAGGAAGCTGCTGGGAGGGGCGGCATCTGAGTAATTGGTGGAGGGTGAGGTAGGTGAAGCGGGTGACGGGCAGCCCGCGTCCTGCCAGGAGAGGAGAGGAGAGGAGCGCGCTGGCGGGGGCCGGCTTATTTCCCGGTTCCTAGAGCCGGGGAGCGCCTGGGAACGGGCCATTGCGTAACGCCGGGAGGGGGTGAACCCGCTGCCCCGTTGCTGCAAAGCTCGCTTTTTTCTCTCTCATTGGGAGAGGTGCTGAAGCACAAACCTCCTTGGAAGCCCTGCTCTCCTTTTTCTCCCCGTCCCTGCCCCTGACGTGTGAGATTTGGCAATAGTTGCTCCATGGTGGGGGACTCTGCTCATGCTCAGGGGCATTCTCCAGGTTTGTGTGGGATGGAGGAGTAGTGGCTCACTGAGAGTGGAGACTGGCTATTGAAACCATCTGGACCGAACCTTCATTCCTAATAATTGAGCCCTTTATTGGTGGCATCAGTGCTAATGGGCATGAGACAAATCTAGGCAGCCTTTGCTAGGTGTCGTGAGCATTTACCTAGTGATCTGGCTGGTGGCCAGGAACTCTAAGTGCACTCTCTCTCTCTCTGTGACCTTTCTGCACAGTCCCAGAGCAGAGTTGTTTACCTTTCTTCTTTGTGTCTTGCTGCTGAGCAGCTCCGTGGCCCGTGTGGCACGCTCAAGACACCAGGCTGCAATGGGCTGGCCTTGGAATGAACGTGCTGCCGTGAGCAGATCCTGGATGCGGGGCAGCAGTTACTGTTTCCCAGCAACTGGTACTCGGAAGCACACAGTTTTTAAATTTGGAGGTTGCATCAAGCTATCACTCCGAGTAGCTGCATCTTCCATAAATACGCCTGATTGCCCTTTAAAGGTGGCTACTCACCGAGTAGCCCTCGCCACATGTGCCGGCAATTTCCATAAATGCGTTAAGTACGATGTGGAGGAGCTCTCCCTCTTGTTTGCTCTGAATCTCTTCTTGATCAGCTTCACCTGACCTGAGTTTCTGGTATTATCAGAGGAGACAAAAGATGTCTCTGTCCATTGCCTCCACAGCATGCGTAGTTTTATTAGGAACATTGTCAAACCTTGTGTTATACTGATTGGCAGCTCTGTCAGGTTCCAGGCAGGAGTTTTTCTAGCCCATCCTGTAGGTGCTGGAGATTTAGCTTGTGACCTCCTGCATGCAAAACAGGTGTTCTCTTCCTGAGCTATAGTTCTTTAATCTCATGCTGTTCCTGTTAGTTTTCATTTTTCTACAATACAAAGTACAGAGCATGGGATACTCCAGTGCTCAAGCTGATGAACACAGGCCTGTAGCTGTATAATGTATGGAGCAACCTGCTCAGGCATGCCTGGTCTAACTTTTGAACTGAAGCAGTGCCTACACCTTAGTTTGGTTTGCAGAAGCTGGCAGGTAAGGCTTTTTAATGCAATGACCACAAAGAATGCAGATTAATGGATAAAAGCACAGACTAGGCTGTGATATTTTTCTGGGTGGTTGCTAATCATAGGCCTAAGGTACCAGTATACATTAATCAATAAAAGGCATTTATTTTAGAGATAGTATTAATAAGTTTTTTGGTCTGTCAGGTGCTACAAGATTCTTGTTTATTTTTTACCCTGTACCTTTGTTAATGGCAGGGTTCAGTCCTGGGATATCTGAAGCTTTGGCTATTGGGTAATTCATAAACAAAGTAAATAGGTAAAGTAACCATGAAGGCGAGAGTGTTGCTCAGTTTATGCAAAGTGCCCTTTTCTGACTGCATATCTATAGGCAGCCTTCTCAAATTGGACTCTGGCAGAAAGAAGTCCCATGTTTAGTGAGTCTGAGCTGCAGGGCAGAAACTCAAGCACTGGCACATAGGAGCCTGAACATCTAATTTTGCAACTGTGCATCAGAGAGGTTCCCAAAAGCGGATGGGCAGCTGTTCTCCCAAGAGATTGCGGGGAAGCATTATGACCCTGAATACACTAGATCTTCCTCTCTCTTAATGCCCCCTTTATGATGCAGTTTCTTTCCCTTCCTCATTTTAATTGATGTCTTGTACCTTACACTTGAGAAGATTTTGGAAATACCAATGATTTAGGGGCCTTTAGGGGGTAGGATCCTCTTGGCAGGATATATGCCCCACTTATGGATTTCGCCTATGTATAAACACTCTTCTCTGAATTGCTGAGCTATTTCATAATGTCAGTAGGACCAGCAAGAGTTTCAGATTTATATATTATAAATCTTATAAGGATAACTAGGTCATATACTTGATAACTGGATTCAGTTGAGGATCCATGAAATAACCCTCAGTATTCCAATATTCACTCCCATCAGCACTTTTGTTCTGCTAGCAGCTGGAGAGGGCTAGCTGTGTTTGTCTGATCTAGCAAACCCAAAAAGAGCCATGCAACCTTGTAAATTAATAGATCTGTTGTGGCATAAACTACCATGGCCTGGAGCCACTTCATTTAATACATGCTACCCGCTTCCTCCTTGCAATAGCATTGCTGATCGAGCAGTTTCCTCTCTTCCCTACTCCCTTAAATCAGACTCTCCTTGATTATTTTTCTATAATTATCTTTGATTCAAAGCCAGGTATGTTTTTCTTTTCTTTTTCTTTTAGTTTGCCATTATGCTGCTGCTGCTGCTGGCTGCATCTGTCACTGAGTGAATTTCCCTATAGTTCTGTGCTTTTATCCAAAAAGACATTCCTTTACCCAACATTAAAAGTTTCTTTGCATTTTCTAGACAGGGGTGGGTAGGGGGACTGTGATGGGCGAGTGATTTGGACCGAGAGTAGGCCTGGCCCAAGACATCTTGCTGCCTGAAGAGATGATCAAAAAGTTTCCCCACCTCAGTCCATTCCAAGTACAGCAGCTCATCAGACTAACAATTGAATGTATTGTGACACCGATCATAGGATAAGCTTTTCCGCAGAGCGGCAGGCTGCCTTCCGAGGCACCGAGCTGGCTGTGTGGCCCTTCCAGCTGTGCCCTGTACTGACTGGTTGCTATTCCCTACCCTCCTGCCATCTGTTGCCTGAAGCACCTGCTTCACTTTGTCTAGCGGTGGGTCTGTCCCTAAGCAGCATTTGTCAGATCCGTAAAGATAAGCATGTAAGAAGAGCCATGCTGGATCAGAGCAAAGTTCCACCTAGTCCAGTTTGCATAGTGGCCAACCAGCTGTCATGGAAAATCTGCAAGTAGGACATGAGTGAGACAACACATGCCCAGTCGTGTTCTCATCATCCGGTATACCTAGATATTCTATCTCTGATACTGGACCAGCAACCATTCCTAGCCGCCTTCTCCATACATTTGGCCCTTTTAAATTCACCCAAATTGGTGGCCAGTTTTGTGGCAGTGAATTCCATCGTTTAACTATAAAGAAGCCCTTCCTTTTACCTGGCCGGAATCTTCCACCAGTCAGCTTCATGAAATGACCCTTTGGTTGGCACCTTTCTTTGCTTTCTCCACGTCTGTGCTCCTCTGCCATGTCTTCCTCACTTGCCATTCCTCAAAGTGTAACGCTTCTAACCTTTCCTCCTAGGACAGTTTCTCTTGATATTGTGAATTGCCTTTTCCTGCATGGTTTTCAACACTACAATATCAATTTTTAAGTTCAGTGTCTACAGCTGGGCAGAATATTCCAACTGCGGCATTCCTTTCCCAATTATGTAAAACATGTATGATGTACGGACTTGCAAGCTTAGATCTCATCAGCATATATGTGAAGTTAGGATTTTTTGCCTCAGTGTACCTCACTTTATGTTTGCTTACATTGAAACACAATTGCCATTTTGATGTCCGTTTACCTATTTTGGAGACAACCTTTCGGGGGTCTTCATTCTCCCACTCTGTTCTGACCACCCTAAATGCTGTGGTGTCACTTGCAAACATGGCCATCTCAGTCACTCCTAGTTCCAGATTATCTATGAACAAGTTGAAAAGCACCAATCCTAATTCAGATTCCTGTAGGATCCCACTCCTTACATTCCTCCATTGAGGGAATTCTCTGCATTTATTCTCTGCTTTTTCTTCTTTGACAAGTTGCTGATTCGTAAGAGAACCTCTTCTTTTGTTCCATGACTGTTAAGTTTGCTCAGGTGTCTGTGATAAGGGACTTTGGAAGTCCAAGCAAGCAAAATACTGGGTCGCCTGTGTTCATATTTGAGACTCTTTTACACTGAGAACCCTGAAAGTTTTGTGAAGCAGGATTTACCTTTGCGGAAGCCATGTTGATTTATTTCAGCAGAGTTTGTCCTTCTGTCTGCTTACTAATTTTATCTTTAATAATGTTTTCAACCCATTTACTCAGAACAGATGTTAAGTTAATTAGCCTATGATTTTCTGAATCCCCCTTTAAAGATTGGTGTTGTCCATTTCTGTCAGAGAGGGGCCTATCTTGTCAGATGATCAGCAGTTTCACACTTGTGTTCTGGGCCTAGTGGTGTATTAGTTTACAATTTGTTGATAAGTTTGAGTACTTCACTTTGAGCAAAACAGCAATGATGCAATCCCCTGAATCCCTTCTTGAAAATATCATTTCAGGCATAAGTATCTGTCCTACCTCTTCTGTAGTGGAGATACTGAGTGTGTCTGCAAACTTTTTATTCTCCACTGAGAACCAGGGTGCTATAGGGGTCTCCCAAGTCCTAGTCAAGCATAAGAATACAAGAGCCCTGCTGGATTAGACTAAGGGCCCAGCTAATCTAGCTTTCTGTCCACACAGTGGCCAGCCGGCTGCCCACAGAATACAGGATAAAAATGTAGCAGCAGCTTCCTGCTCAAGTCCCCAGTAACTGGTGACATGGACATACTGCTTATGATCTTGAAGTGGCATATAACCCCCAGGACCAGGAGCCATTGATAGCCTTCTCTCGGAATGTGTTAAATCCTTTCTTTTAAGCCATCCAAATTGGTAGCCATCGCTCTGTCTCATGCATGCCAATTCCACAGCTATGCTCTGTGTACCTTTTATCTGTGCAAAGAAGTATTTCCATTCATTTATGGCATTTCTAAACTGTTCAATAGCTCATGTTCTTTAGGAGGATTACAAACAGTTAAAAAACTAAAATGGCTCAGAACATTTCAGATACCTTTAAAAATATAAAATGAAATGTAATGCAATAAAATACAATGCAAGAAACAGTACAAGAATCAGTAAAACAACAATAATCTAGAACAGGGTCTCTAAAATGCCTGGGGGGAAAAGGGAACCAAAGAGATAATAAATCAGGTGCCAAATGAACCTCTTTGAGGAGTTGTTTCCATAAGTGGGGTGCCATGACTAAGGTTCCTGTGGCCACCCACCTAATTTTCTTTGGCAGGAACCCCAGAGGAGGGTTTTCATATAGTTTGATACTTATACCTACTTTTCCGCTAAAGAGCTTAAGGCAGGATAAATGGTTCTCCCATTTTATATGCATACCAGTCCTGTGAGGTAAGCTAGTCTGAGAGAGACCAGGGGCTCCAGGTCACCAAAAAGGCTTCACATGGCTGAGTAATTTGCAGCTTGGTCTTTCCTAGAGAGTTTGATGCTCTCACCTCGTCTTTCCCAGCCTAGCTGATGCTGAGAGTTGTAGCCCTGATATATCGGTTGGGGAAGGCTGCTCTAACCATTTCATCACACTGGCTCTCAAATACGAAGCTTTGAAAGGACCACTTCTGGGAAATCAGAGCCCTTCTGTCCAAGTCTGGTTCTGACCCTTCAGTACATTGACTTGCTCTTTTACTGGAATCACGTCCCTGTGTTTGTACATTATTTTTCCTTTTTGTGGGATTTGGGAATGCGAAAGGTGCTCAAAGATAGGCCAATTCTGACTGGGACTTTTAAACCTAATTCTGTTACTCCAGCATTGAGAAAAGTGTGAGTGGAAGAGGGCAGGCCTCTGCAGAGGCCCCGATTCCTTAGAAGGGTGCATTACCGACCCCATGCAACTGATTTTTGCAGTTGTGACAGCACAAGCAGCTCCATTCATTGTTGTGAGCAAAGGAGCAAAGCAGGGTCCTGTTCAGCTTCTTGCTGAAAATGACTTGTGTTGATATATTAAATACGATGTTTGATGCCGATAGAGTTATAGACTCTTTTGAAGTCCATTGATTTCGGTTGGTGGCAATGAAAGCATTTGCTTAACTGTTCTGAGGAGATCGATGGCACTCAAAGTGCTCAGGGTAAGGCTGAATTCTGCCCTTACTATGCAGTTTCTTGCACTCGGTATTGTGACTATCTATTATCAACAGCCAGCCAGGATGGAATTTGAATCTGTAATTGTCACTGTATTCTGGAGTTAAACAGAAGAGGAAGATTGGAGGGAATTTAATGGTGTTATTGGAGCTGTGCTGAAATCCTGGATTGGTGGATATTTTCAGCATTGTCATCTAGAAGTCAAAATTCTGGGTTTCATTTATTGCTCAGTAGCCCAACCAGGCTTTGCACTGATAATGAACTAAAACACAAGAAAGATACAGAGTGTCAAAATACAAGAGGAACTAATAAGAGGGAAACGATTTAACACACAGCAACTGATTGTTGCAGGCACTCGATTCATGGGGAGGCAAAACAGCAACAACAAACCAAAAGTTACTGGTGCAACATTGTGGAAGCATTCTGCCTTGGCCTCAGTTGCAGCAGCAGCAACAACAAAAACCCTTCTCCCCTGAAGCCAAGCAGACGCATTTAACGGGGTGATATGCCAACAAAATAATCTGTTCCAGCCAATAAAAATAAGAAGTTACCTGTAAATCTAGCAGTAAGACAATGAGCAACCAAATCCTCAAATCTAGTTACAGTAGGCATTTTAGGACAAAGAAACCCAAGTCCTCTACTTTGAAGGATTCAACTGTTTGCACTACATTGGCCCTTACAGTGCCCATTAACTGCAGCACAATTAATCTGCATGTAGTTAAAAAGCCACCGAAAACCGTATGTGTAGATTAAAGGAAAGAAAGGGGGGCAGTTTCCCAGGAGAACTGAGCAACACTTGGCCAGCAGTACCCTCGTAGTCTGGAAGGCCACGTCGTTAGGCATCCTGAGACTTCTCTACGATTGGAAGGCCCAGTGTAAAGCCCAGCTTAGAAAAGCTTCCACTTGTCTTGGTGGTTGAGTATTCTGCCCCAGTGCCTTCAAATGGCAACGAAAGCAAAGGAGAGGCTTGTTGAAAAATATCCTAAACCAAAAATAAGTAACTGCTTTTGGAGCTAAAGCTCAGGCTGTGTCTCCTTAGACCATGGGTCTGCAAACTACAGCCCAGGGGCCGGATCCGGCCCGCCATGTCCCTTTATCCGGCCCATTTGGACCCGCTGCCGCCCACCTTGCCCCACACGTGGGGAGGCAGCAGTTTGCTCACTCAGAGAAAACGATCTCCAAGCGAGCAAGCCACTGCCTCGTGCGCTCACCTTGCGGCACATGCCCACCCCGCCTCGCCTCGCCTCCCCGCGTGCCCCGCCCCCACCTCAGCACGCCCCCCCGCATGCACCCCCCCCGTCCCTGCACTGGCCCGTGTGCACCGCCGGCACTGGCAGCTTGGCACTGGCCCCCTGGTGAAAAAGTTTGAGGACCCCTGCCTTAGACAGTTGCCTTGGAAAACTCAGACAGGCACGGCCAAATGGTGCTGCCAGGGCCGTGGGCAGGAGCCCAGGTGGGCACGTTCCCCTGAAAACAATTGGAGTAGCGTTCTGGTAGACACATTTCAAGACTATATCCTGTAGGAAAAAGTGAGTGACATGAGCTGTTCCTACTCTGGTATGTTATCTTCCAGTTTAGCCTGAGTACGTCTGGTGGTGGGGGGGAAAATATAATGAATTCTTGGCACCCCTTTCTCTCTTCTAGAGTGGAGAGTTATTTATCTCTTTGTATGCGATGTTATGCAAGCTACCTAATGGCATATTTTCAAATATGTATAGTACATCTCCCTCCTCCATATATAAACATGGTGATGGATGCATTAAATTTGGCTGTCCTAAGAGTGATGCCTGGAATTAGAGTATATCATATATACATACAGAGAGAGTGGGGTGGGAGAGAGAAGGCAACCAGGGAAAGAAAACATGCCCAGAATTAGGAAATATGGAGATTACAGAGATCTACTGAAGTAAGGTTTGACTCTGAGGGACTGGAAACTTTCATTCACTGTGTATTTAAGGCAATATCAGATTGCACACCTGGGCCCTTGGAAGTTTTGAAGCATGACGGTCCCGCAGTGTCTCAGCATGCATACGGTGCCGCCTCACTCCCTTTCTTCCAATCTCTCTTCAAAACCTTGCCTTTGGCATATTATTTGTCACAGTAGCCAGTTGGGTTAGTACTATGGGGAAAATGAGGAGGGTCCTGCTTAGTAGAAGGAAGGGCCCTCAAATACAGGAGGGCTGGCTTACTACATGGTTAAGTGGAGTAGTACACATTACTGTCTAAAGCCACCTCCACCCCAAGCCTGAACTCCAGAGTTTAAAATTACCTAGCTCTTGACAGCTCTATGTCTCTGCAGCGTGTGCTCCCCCGTGGTTCCCCTCCTATTGACCATTGCAGAGTGTGACCTGTTTGCAAGAAAGTTGGCTCTTGGTGGATGGAATGCTGGCTGAGGTGTGGGCACATCCGCGACGGTCTTGGTGGTCAGTCAGTCACTCTCACCCAAGCCTACCGAAATGGAGGGGCGTGGGAGAACAGTGTGGGCTGCCTTGAGTTCGTTCGAGGGAAGGTGGGATATAAATCAAATACATAATCAAACTATGCATTTCTAAAAAGTAAGGTGCAACACTGTGAGCCAGTGTGGTGTAGTGGTTAACAGCATGGGACTGGGACTCAGACGACCTGGGTTCGAGTCCCCGCTCGGCCATGGAGCCAGCTGGGTGACTTTGGGCCAGTCACAGACTCTCAGCCCAACCTACCTCACAGGGTCGTTGTTGTGGGGATAAGATGGAGGAGGAGAGTGATGTAAGCTGCCTTGAGCCCTTTGTAGGAAAAAAGGCAGGATATAAATTGAAAAAAAAATAATAAAACATACAAGGAATGGTGGAATATTGGCAATGCTACAGCCAATCTAGGGTTATGAGAGCTGCAGGGATATGGAGAAGATGCAGAGCACAAGTTCAAGTGAATGCTGTTCCAAGAGTCTTTGGAGTGGGGGGAAGTTTAAAGGAAGGCCTGTGAAGGAGGCAGGAGAGATAGCCAGGCATAAGGTTGCTGAAAATATGACCCTGGTTGTGATGACATGCCTGTCTGAGCAATTCTCCTTTTCTATGTAAGGTGCTTAAGTCCAGGGTACCAAGACAAGCTTCTTTTTATCTCAGGCTTTTAATGGATGATGTATTTTTGTTCTTCCTGCTGTTTTACTGTTGTGCGTTAGCTGTTTTATTGTGCTTTTGTTAGGGTTGTTGTTGTTTATTGAAATGTTAAGTTATTGTTTTAATTGTTATTGAATCTTGCTTTCTCTAACATAATTAAAATGGTTTACACTCTTCCCCTGATCCTCCTGCAGTACACACTGATGAAAAAAGACACACAGTTACTATGACCTAATAAACTAAAAGGGGTGAAGGGCAGAAAACAAATAAAACAAACTTAGGAAATAGTTCATCTAAATATTTGAGAAGGCAAGAGAGATTCAGAGGTTACATAACCAGACACATGGTATTTATTTGACAGACACAAGTATCTCTATTGTCAGTCACTATACATAGTAGTTATTGATATATTCCAAATTAATAGCCAACACAAATCTTGGAGATGGAATTGTTCCTGGAATTAGTCTGGGTCCTTCTAAACTGGCTTGAGCTCTTATTACTTCAGATTATGAAAAGTACAGGGGACAGCAGGCAAAAGATACTATTATAGTCCCAAAGTTATTGTAACCTGATGCATCTTTTCTACTAATTAGCCACATGTGATGTCCAGGACCTCCTAATTATATTGCATTTATTAAAGCATTTATACCCCACTTTGTGATAAACTTCCAAGGAAGCTAATGAAAAGTAACAGTAGTAGCTTCTCTTGGGAGTGTGTGTCTGTGTTTAACCACCAGTCTCCTTGTATATACAATACAATTTCAATACAGCACCTATCTGAAAAAAACTCAGAACAAAAAGGGTTTGGCCTGAGTTATTCATGTTCTAGGTATCTAGAACACTGTATTGTGTTCTGCAGGGGGCTACCCTTGAAGACAGTCTGGAAACTGTAATGTGCCTTCCAGAGCTGCTCCCCACCCCACCCCACCCCACCCTGAGCCAGTCAATTAGAGCCCATTACATCAGACTCGTGCTAGCTTCTTGGTTGTCTATCTGCTTTGGCTTTGTTCTCAAGGGTACCATTTTTAAGCTTAAATTTTCTGGAGCCTAGAATATCTCAAGAAATTCTTCTGTAAGAACCTGCCCCAAAACTTAATTCTGCCTTCAAGGCCCTATTTTTATTCTACCAAGAAACGGAAATATAGCAGATCTTTTCAACTGTGACCCCCCCCCAAAAAAAAAGAAAGAAAGAAAGAAAGAAAGAAAGAAAGAAAGAAAGAAAAGGGAACAGCATCACTAGAAGGTCTGTTTGTGACTCCAGTGCTGTTTGTTTTAAACTTCTGAGAATTTAGAGTTCATGATGCATTCTTCTAAACCAAAGAAGGATTTCGTGATAGCTCAGAACTTAATAACAGAGTTAAGTGTGAAGTCTGGAAATTGCTCATTTTTCCATCTCCACAAACTGATCCCCTGCCTTTTTTACATGTGCCTGAAGTAGCATGGTCTAGATCAGTGGTTTTCAACCTTTCCGCAGCTGG
The DNA here is from genome assembly GCF_004798865.1 of Varanus komodoensis. Lineage (NCBI taxonomy): Eukaryota > Metazoa > Chordata > Lepidosauria > Squamata > Varanidae > Varanus > Varanus komodoensis. The sequence goes on from NW_025335762.1 coordinate 9,949,756, forward strand.
GGACTGGTGAAAACAGGAAAACCACCTCGGGAACCGCTGAGGCAGAAACAAAAAGCACCATGCACATAATACAGTATTCTGTGTATTAATTTCCAAACACAATTAAAAAGAGAGAAAATGCTCCAAAACAACTAGAAACTGAGCAACTATAAATGCCAACAAAAGAACAAAATGCCAACATTGGCACAACGTGACTCTAGCCAGCTCCCGCAGAACCGTCTCTCCCCTCCCTGCCCTCCCCCCAGTGGTACCAGCACACCCCTGCGAACACAGTGCCAACTGAGGAAGAGGTGGTGGAGCACAGCCAGCCCCCACACCCGTCCAGCATTAGTGGGATGCACCCTCCCCACCATGGACTGGCCGGAAATCTCCCACGGAGATTTCCTGGTCCACGGACTAGTGGGTGAAAACCACTGCTCTAGATAATTGACTGGTACTTTTGATCGGACCCCCGCAAGCTACCAGCTCTTCATCTTTGCTCTGCACACCTCCTATTTAGGGGCCATTCTGTATTCCAGGAATTGGCTTGGGGACCATTTCCAGTTTGCAAACCACCCAGAGAGCCCTCTGGGCTATTGGGGTGGTATATAAATGCAATCAATCAATCAATCAATCAATATTTGAACAATTCATGAATGGTCATGTTCCATAATAAAGTTGTCATCACGCAGCAGCAGCAAAGGCTTTCTAGACACAGAGCACAGGCATTTGGCTAGCATGAGGTCCATGTGCAAGTATACACACCCTGGATTTGTATTTCCAGTGTGTGTGTGAGAAAGCGGTGCAATCAAATGTGTATGAAATAACATGTGTAGACTTGCTTCTTTTCTTTGTAAGTGAACCTGTGAGCAAAATGTTTACCACACCTTTATTAAAACTTTATAAGGCCAGGTCCTGCTGGGGAGGCTTCGTAGCTCAGGAGTATGTACATGTTCTTCCTGTAGAAAGGACAGTCCTTGGCGTCGTCTGCATTTAAAAAGGTTCAGAGAGCAGCTCAGGGGAAAGAAACAGGAAAAGGGCCTGTGATCCTGGAGAACTACTCATGAGCAATACTGGGCTGGAAAAATAAGCCAAGTCACCTGGTCTAAGGCAGCTTCCTAAGTATCGGGTTGCTTAGAGGGCTGGAACTTGGACTGTGAGCCAGCTCTGCTTTGGATTAATGCACAGGGACATTTGGGTGCGATACCTGATGCACAAAGATTCACATGGCTGGTAAGGCCGGTAACTGCGGGCCTTTTTACCATGTCCAGCTGATGCAGTTCCATAGATTAACCGCAGACTTTCAAGTGGTGGTTTTTAGAACAGCTGTTTTTAGAGGTTTAAGAAAAACCTTCGGAGGTACTGTTCAGCAGCATCTTCCCTTTCCAGCTGTCTGGGAATTGTCTCTTAAGAATAATAGCTGTATTATAGCATTGCAAAAGGAATGTTGTTTTGAAACGCAAAGCAGCTCAGCCAATGGCAGTCGATGCCCAGGCTTTGATGGCGTACCAAAGAACTTGGTACACCATCTGCCCTGCAAATGTGTGGGGCATAACTCCAGTGCTATGCTGTCTGTGCCCGGGTGGGTGTGTAATTAATTTCCTGGGCTGGTATAATTAATAATAAGGGTGAACACTGAAGTGAATAAGGCTGAAGGAATCTGTGCCTCCCTGAGTGGTCTTTTTCTTTTCTTACATTGGGCTTGGAAAGGCCTGTTAAGCTGGCGAAGAGCCGTGAGCACAACTTACAAGCACTGTTCAAACCAACTGCCCATATATCATGGCTGGTTGTACTGAAGTGAAGGACTTTACTGCAAACTCGAGGATGGTTTTCTGAAACCAGCAATATACATTTCCTGGGAATGGTGCATTTAGTGGTTGTCATAACACCTGAAGGAAGATGTACAAATGAGTGATCTTTCAAAACTGAGGAATCTGATTGACAAAGTACTGTGGGGTGGGGGGTGGGGGGAGATGCCTCTCTGTGAGACTAGAATGGTCTGCTTAGAAGGGAGTATTGCAAAAAAGAAAGAGGCGGAAGACAGAAGAAAAATGGGAAAATGTGCCAATTTCTATCTTAATACATGAACAGATGGAAGCTGATGCTTAAAGAATCTCACCTTTGCCCCTATTTTTAAGAGTGGGGATAATTAACAAAACCATTTTTAAGGAATATGCCATTCACAGTGTTTTGAAATTGCAGTGAGATTAAGATTAGAGTCCTGTGCACTCTGATTAAGTGGGACTGATGTCTGAGTAAACATGTCTAGGATGCACCACACATGTGTTTTTTTTAACAAAAATATACTAGCTTTTTGTGCATATAAATCGGGCTTTAAGGAAAGACCCCCGCTTGCCGGTAGTGCACCTGCTTTACATGTAGAAGGTCCTATGTTCAGTCCGTTGCATCACCACTTAAAAGGTTTGGGTAGCAGGTGAAAGGAAAGGCTTAGAGCTGGCAGTTCATCCTCGAGATGCCAGTCGGACAGGACAATACTGCACTAGATGGACCAATAGTCTGACCTGGTGTAAGGCAGCTTCTTGTGCCATGAGCAGAGTAGGGCCAGCCACTTGCTTCTCTCTCTCTGACATGACTTCTCCACCCTACTTCTGCCTGGGTTCAATGCTATGAGCAGTTTGTCACTCCTATATGGAGGATCCTGGGATGCTTCCAGGCACCCATTTTGACCAAAGACTGCAACCCCAACTGAGCAGAGGAGAAATTTGTGGATGAAAAGGAAGAGGGAGCTCCTGTGCCCACCTATTAAACTCTTAATTCAGCTTTTGGTCTAGACTTGAGTCTTGCAAAAGCGATTCTGGGGTTGGAAAGGAATATTACTTCATTTTTAAAGGTTTATTATATTTTATTAATATTAAGTCATACAGAGTCTAAGGTGTGATCACAAGTTTTATAAGGGATGCGAAACAGCATAATTTGTTCACTGTCTGTTACATCCTTGGAGATCCTCTGCAGGGGAAGGAAGGCCTGTGAAAGGATTGGAGGGGTTTCCATGGTAGAAAAGTAGCTCTTTCTGGGGCCATTGTACTGGTATGGAAACCTTTTACATGTATCTGCCTCTAAACCTGGTGCAGTAGAAATTGCCATGGGTACATCTAACAAGTAGCATTTTCCCATCTCCTGTGAATTTAGTACATTGTTAAATTTAAACCATTAAAATAAAGATAGGTCTGTGAGTGTGTGTGAGAGAGAGAGCACATGCTCTTATGCATATGTGCCTGCAGAGGGGGTGGGTAAAGATTATTTAGGATTAAATAGTTTGGAATGAAAGAATGTAATATTGTGCCCAAATGTACACTCTTTAAATAAAAATTAATTGCTGCTTAGTTCTGTACACAGAACTTGTAATATGAATTTGCCAGTTTGCATGAGAAGGGATGTTGAATCTGTTTTACCAGATCTTGGAGATGCACCTTAAACCGTGTTTAAGGCTGCTGCCCTATTCGTGCTTACCCAGGAGTGAGTCCCACTGAATATGGCATAGGATCTTACTGTTAAAAATAAATTCTAGAAAAACAGACCTGCTTTTTGTATGTATTTTTGGAGTTATAGACTTGAAGATTTAGTTTAAGTCAGAACTTTCCAGCTATTGAGAGACTATTCATGAACTCATAAGCTCATCTGTTGCATTCCATTATCATGAAGACTCAGACCCTGAGTAATGGATCCGCACCTTTCTGATTGGCTATAGTGCAGGAAGTACTCTGGGCTAGCTAACTAAATACCTCATGGTAAACTTTGAATTCCTGCAGGGACTATGCAGCAACTTTATAATTGTGTATTGTGTATTGGATTGTTGTAGCAGTGATTGTGTATTGGGCTGAATGGCCTGTCTGCTCTGGCTTACAGTTAGAGGGGAGAAGAACCAATTTCTTAAGGCAACAGTAATATTAAATAGTGGCTTGGCTTGGAAAGCTGGTGCTTTTGAGAAAGAGTGCAGGTTTGGTTTTATAACACAAAGGCATATATAAGCAACGTTTTTCTGCCAGGATTTATCCAAATTTTCCCAACAATGACAGCCCCAAAGCATGTTGCCTCAATGGAATAAGAAACGTTTTTTGACATTTTAATATCACCAAGGAGTTCCATGTACATGGCTCTGCCTCTCTCTCATGATCACAGCAACATGTGATGTGGGTTGTGTCTAGAGGAAGGTACTAGGCCAAGGTTGAGCTTGAGAGTGGGGATGTGAATCCAGGCCTCCTCAATCCTTGTCCAGTTGCAAAACTCTTGCTTTTTTAAAAGGGCCCCCTCTTCTTCGGTTGAATCAAATCCTTTCCTTTAGTCCTGCATAATTTATATGAGTTCCAATATCAGAGTCTCTGGATTTGAGCTTCTTCAGGCTGAGCTGGCACACTGCTTGCCCACTGCTTTCTTAGTGGCCTGGAAACCTTGTGCCCAGGAGCTGTAACCCTAATTTGCAGAAACCCATGTTTAGATTTCCAATTTGGACAGGCAGCCCATTTTTTGCCCACCCTTCTTTGGTGTAGTGCCCTTGCAGCAATGCCAGTTGGACCTGCTGGCAGGTTCCAGCCTTCCTCTAATGCTGTACTGTGCCAGCACTATGGCAGATGGCTCCTCTCTTAATCTCCTCCCTTTGGATTTCCTTTGCCTCTCTTTGAGCAAAATGACACTCTCCCCTGGAAATGGGTATCTCCCAATTCCTTCGGCAGTTGGCATGTCTGCCCAAGTTATCCTAACAAGTATTGAAACTGGAGCTTTTTGAACAGGATTTAATACTCTGCTCGTCCTGGAAAAAATCTTCTTCTCCTCATAACCTTCTACATTTACAAAGAGGACTCTTGTTTGTGTTGTTTACTCTTGAAACATGAACAAACAACTCTAAAATCACCTTTTCTGCAAGCAAAGTTATTCTAAATGTCCAAGGTAGTTAAAGAAGATTGATTTTGGCCCACATATTTAGAGAGAAGAATGCAGATTTACAGAGAAAAAGACAGGGAAGATACTTGAATCTAGAAGATGGTTTCATAACTACACACTGGATTTTAAACAATCTAGGATGGTGCGTTGAGGTTTTGCAGGGTAAGCTGTTGCTGCTATACACTGAGATGAATTCTGCATTCAAGGCAGCCCACTTGGCATTTACTGCAGTAGTCTCCAAGGCTAGATATCTGGAATTAACTATTCAAGCTAGGCTTTCCTCATCAGAATTCAAATGCTGTGTTCATTTTAAGGTGGGGAGCAGACTTTTAAATCAATACTATACAGCTTACTTCATCTGAATGGAGAAGAGTGAAGAGACATGCCAAATGCAATGTTTGTGAAACCAATTTCCAAGATGCCGTCAGTCTAGAATGCCTAAGAACCAGAACCAGAATGGGGCTATTTAGGCTGGCTTTGCCCTCAGTGGCCCAGTTATGTTCTGTGGGAAGATGAAAACATTCTGCAATTTGGGACACAGCTGGTGTGGGGTAGGGATAAAACCTGCCCTAAATAGTGAGATCATTAGATCAATGGACAGATTTCATCCTTTATCAGTGAAGTCTCTAGTCTGCATCCTTTTAATTTCTCCAGGTTGGCGAATGGCTGCTTTTCATTACTATGAAGAAAAGTAAAACAACATAGCGGGGGAATAAAAGGGAGAAACATTCTGGTCCCTGCAATCTTAACATGGGGTAGCCTGGCCTCAGCAGTAGGGTGTGTGAAATGCATCCTTATGAAAAACACCCAAATATGCATCCTTGTTTCCATTTATTGCAGTATATTCCCCCCCTCTCCTGCCCACCCTGTCATAATAAGCATTTTGATAGCATTTGTTAAATAAGATTATGTTGGCAAAAGTGCTGATATATTCATTTCAGTGCTGAATTCTGTGGTATAGAATTTCAGCAGTATTTCTGCTTTTTGTTATGAATACTTTATTTCATCTAATCACTTGAATTTAATCTTAGTGGAGTACCTTTTCCGTCTGATTGTTTTCTGTCTTGCTTTATGTGCTTTAAAATGTATTAACAATTTGAAGCATCTAGAGTTAACAGGAGAAAAAAATTACAGGGATCTATGAACAGATGAATAAAGGTATGCCACATGCTGAATTTGGTTAAGGAGGAGACTCTTCCTTGGTGGAAATAGCACAGACGAGGGGCTCAGAAGCTCTTTCATCTTGAGGACCCAGTTCCATTTTAGTTAAGTTTTTGGGGTCCACATTCCAGTAGTCCTCCAGCCAAATGCAAGATAGATGAAAAATACCAGTATATTTTAGCTGGAGATAGCAATCCTATAGTCCCTTAAGATTGTCTGAGAGGGTCATAGGAAATGCTTTTCTCTTGGTGCTTGGAATCTGAGCCATCCTGGAAACTAGTCAAACAATATTTTAGAGTATATTTTACTTACAAAAGTAAATGTTGGGTTTAAAGTTTGGCAATAACTTGGATTTTGGAACTTTGCTGGATTTCACCCAAGTTTTGTGTGTAGATGCAGTCTAGATACAGTGCCACACTATCAGGATCATGCACTGCTATGTGGGGTTACAAATCAGACAGCACAGCTCTCTTTTTGCAGGTGGCCACGTAGGAGAGGGCAGGTTTCTAGTAACTTGGGTGTTGCCTAGTGGTTAGAAGGTTGGACTAGGACCCAGGAGACGCAGGTTCCAATCTCTGCAGATCCATGAAGCTCTTGGAATGCCTTTGGGCCCTCACTCTCTCTCAACCTAACTGACCACCTAATTTTATCAGACTTCATGGACCTCTAAGCTGATCTGGGTGGTGTCACAATATTATCCAGGCAGTGAAGAACCGTTAAAAATTACATGGCACAGGCCTTGTAGAGCAATAAGGGGGTGGAGGCAACTTAAGTTTGGTTGCATAACATGGTGTTCTTGCATGCCCAAAGCAGATGCTACAGACTTGAACTACTGCTGTGGTCTGGGCTACAAACCAAGTAGTTGGCAGTTGGTTGCAGAGCTTGAAGATACGGCTACTGGGTATCATTTGGCTCTCTGTAAGGTGTCAATCTGAGTGGCTTTCATACATTAGTGTGACTTGAGAGGGAGAATAAAACCTGCACATATTTACAGGCCTTGTCAGTTTTAACATGCACTTCCTGGCACTTTCATCCAGATGAAGACCGAGTTGTGGAGTCACTTTTAGTGCAATTGGTAGGACTTATTTTTAAGAAAATGTATTTATAATTGGTTGTTAGAAATGCAGTGCAACAGAATCCTGGCCTTATTTCCTTGGGTACAGTTAAGGGAAAGATGCTACAGAGTCAAAGTAACGTCCTTCCTTGGAGAAGGCTTTTCCTCACTGATCGCAGAACTCAGAAGGGCCATCTCAGTGACTTTGATTAGTATTGTAAAAATTGGGGTGTGGAGAGACGAACACATGAAATCTGTAGCCATGATGCGGAAAAATGATTTTATTTTTTTCCCCTTTCACTTGGTATGAAAAACAATTGAAACATTAGTGGATCGGAAAGAAATGAAAATATGATGATGCATTTTATCTCACTATTTTCCCCTTGCAAGGAACCCAAAGTGGGTTACGCAAGTCCAATTGTATTCTCAGAAGAACCCTGTGAAGTAACTTAGGCTGAGAGTGAGTAACTGGCCCAAAGTCATGGATGAGCTACAAGATGTCCATTCCAACACTCATGACCACAGCACACTGGCTGTCTCATCAACATGGAAAAATATTTGTTTCATGAAGTATTTTCCTCATATTTTTTCCTCTACAAACACGAATGGCCTTTGTCTGTGTGTGTTAATGCCAGGACTAATATATTTTAAAAATAATCACATTTGATCACATTTTGTATCAGTAGTTAAGCAAGCCTACAAGATAGTTTAGTGTTGAGCAACTTGCTGTTTGAAAAGGAAAAACAATGAAAAAACAAGTATTTCCATTTCTTCTTTCAAAAGTTTTGGAACACACTTTTCTAGGCAAGGATAGAAACTAGTTTAGCCTCTATTAACTATCTGTAAAATGTTCAGAGTATGATGTCCCCTAGAATACTAAATTAGGGCAAGGAAAAATGGGTCTGATCTTGTAGCTGTGAATACGGAAAAATATTGTTGTTTCTATTGCTTGGTTCTCGGGGCTTTGAATTCATGCTCCATTTAGTGCAGGTCTGTGCAAAGAACTCTGTGATATAGGTTAACCTAAGGAACTGCTGTGGATATATGTTGCCAGTGAACTTTGTGGATGAGTAAGAGTTTGATCTGGAGTCTCTCCTATACCCAAGGCCATTGCAGGTGGAGTATGCACCATGATTCGCCTATATTGTAAAATAGTGTTGTGCTGTCCGTTCTCTAGCTTTGCCACTCCCACAGGCTCTGTGGTTTCTTTCATTGTAAGCTTCTGACGCCCTTCTTCAAGATTTTCTCAATATCACCCCTCCACCCACAATACATTCTCTTTATGTCGTGAGTTTTATGACATGGACAGAAAACCCAAGCACTTTCCGTACGCAAGTGTATTTACTACAGGATAGCAAACCACAAATTGTACGTCTCACGGTCTTCATAACCTCAGTGGATCCACTTTGACAGTTTTAGCTGAAGAATCAGCAGTGGAATCATTTGTGATGCAGCCAGAGACCGGCCTGGTGGTCAGAACCCAGGGCTGAGCAGGGTTACAGGCCTGGCCACACTGTTTCGCTGTGGTTTGTGGATACTGCATTGCCTCGAGGGAAATGTTTTTTCTCCGAATAGAAAGACCATGACTCATCCAGACAGAAACCAAGGAACAAGATGGACTAAGATTGCAGGTTTTTGTTTTATTCTCCCTTTTTTCTTTGTTCTGCACTCTAGGAACTTTTTTTGGCAGAAGTTCTGGCACAACTGGCAGTGTTCTCTCTGCAGTGTTTCCCTCTTCTTTGACCTCTGGCAAAGCTCTCATGCTGAGGTTGCTGTGAAGTCGAGTTACAATGCCTAGATTGCAGCTAGTTTCAAACACCAGGAGAATGTGGCATCCAAAGGACCCCCTCCTACTTGTCATCTTGGCATTTTAATCCACACTCTGGGTCCTCTTTCTTCTCCTCTTTTCTCCCCTCATTCTCTTGCTTATGGCCGCTTTGTTTCTTGATCCTGCCCTGCACTAATTATCCCTGTTATCAATCCAGGACACCTATTGTTTCCATGGAAACAGGCTGTGATGTCAAACACAAGATCATGACTTCTTCATGCACTTGTGAAGGAGAAGCCTTAGCTGAGGGGGAGACAGCTGCTCTCATTCTGCATAATTTTCAAGGGAGGGATTTCTTATATCCCAGCAATAAGTTCAAAGCTGGGGGATGCTGGCTTATTGCCACTATCCTCCCCAGCTGCCTGTTAGTTCATAAAAGCAGGAAGAGCAAGTTGGGTGGGTAGGAAGATACAATCTCCTGTGATAGGGGGGACTGGATACCATATGGATTTCTCATGCAGGGCCTCCCAGATATCCTAGTAGAACAGTTGACTTCAAATTTCTGGTCAGGATTTCAGATGGTGGATAAGTTCTGCAGGTTATTCAGCCACTCAGCTGGGTTTAATTTGAGCCCTAAGAATAGTAAAAAGCTGCCTTTTACTGAGGTAGATCACTGGTTCATCTAACTTGGTTTTGTCTACCATGAGGTCAAGATCTTTTCTCATTGATACCAGAATAATCAGCTCAAGTTGTGACAATCTAGGTTCCGGCTAGATAGCAGGAAAAGTTTCCTCACCGTCAAGAGCAATACAGCAGTGGGATCTGTTGCCTAGAGAGGTTGTGGGCTCCACCTCACTAGGGACATTCAAGGTGAAACTGGACAGCCATCTGAGTGGGATGGTGTAAATTGGTGTCCTGCAACAGCAGGGGGTTGGACTCGATGGCCTTCATGGCCCCTTCCAACTCTTCTATGATTTTATGAAAATAATGTTTATCGAGGACTGGGTCTGTGAGGCTGATGGAATAAGAAGCTGTTTTGGGGATATGGAAGCTGTATAGGGAAATAATGTGAATTCTTCCACATCCTTAGGAGTGATGATGATCTTGAATGAATTCAGAGTGTTGCACCCCAATTTTCGTTTCATGGAGTTAGACACAGCAAGTAGGCATATAATGCCTGCATCTTAAAAGTCCCTTCAAACTTCTTTACAGGGTTTATGAGCAGGGCTACAGGCCAACATTCTCTGTGGTGGACAAACAAATTATGCAACCTGTGCGAATTACGGAGGTCTGCAAAAGTTTGCTTCTTTTCTGTTTTGCTGCTGCAAGCCGTGGAGAGGGAGAAACAGCCACAAGGGATCAACACAGTGCTGTCCTGCCACGGACTGTTCCGCTTTGTGTCTAACTCTCCTCCCTCAATTACTGCATTTCTCAGATGTCACCAAAAATTGCCAACTCATATTCAGGTATGTTTTATAACCTTAAGGGCTAGAAATTCATCGCCACCCTGCATCTCCCCCTTAAAACTGATATGTGGTGTTTGTTTATTTTTATCTATTTTTGGATTTATATCCTGCCTGTTTCCTACAAAGGGCTCAAGGCAGCTTGCATCATTCTCCTCCTCCATCTTATCCCCACAACAACCACCCTGTGAGGTAGGCTGGGCTGAGAGTCTGTGACTGGCCCAAAGTCACCCAGTTGGCTCCATGGCTGAGCAGGGACTAGAACCCAGATCACCTGAGTCCCAGTCCAATGCTCTTAACCACTATGCCACACTGGCTCTCCTCCACCACACTGTTTATCAGGATATCATTTGGCTGCTGAATTGTCTAGGGTATCATCTTGGGATGCTTGGCGTTCTCTAAAGGAGTGAGACTGTGGCCTTCCAGATGCTGTTGAGCACCAAATTCTGTTAGGTCCCTTACTTCTGGTTTAGTGGCACTAATGAAAACATTGGGTGATTTTCAGAGAGCCTAACAGATTATAGCTCACCAGAAGCTGATGTCATTTGCAAAAGATCCCTGATCCAGTCTCTGGCAGCTTTAGTTAAGGAGAGCATCATGCTGCACATGATGAGAGAGATTTCTGCATGAGACTCTGTAGGAAGGAGCCAGTCAGAGTAAGCAATATTGGTCTAGCTAGCTGAACCAAATAATCTGAGATGGCTAAAGGCAGGTTTATATATTCAGCCTACAACTGAAAGTAGAGGTTGCCTCTTTGTAGAGACATGCAGTGACACTGTCTTGGCTTGTCTTGTGATGGGAGCGTTATAAAATGCTGGATTGCTCTTTACTATGTTGCTCTTCTTTAAATGGGTTCATTTTATTCAAAATAGTTCATCACTCAAGATTGACAGGGCAGCCACAAGTGATGAAGCCATGTGTCTTTTCCGCTGCCTAGTGAAACGAAGCCTTTAAAGGAAGCTTTTGGTAGAGCTGCCTACCAATTATTGTTGGCTTTTGCTGTTTCCCTCCTAGAACCCCTCTTGTGGATAGTTTTGTATCCGCTGCTGTTTTGTTTTTGTTTATTGGTGTATTTTGAGTCTGTATTTGCTGAATTGTTTAAGTGTTAGCCACTCTTTATTTTATTTGAAACATCAAGCTATGAGGAGCTGGACATTGGATGGGCAATCCAGCAATAGGCTATCTTGGTTCAAGGGAAAAGGCAGAGCTCAGCCAATCGAGTTGGGATGAAAAGATACTAACCAGTTCAAGAGAAAGTGGCTATTGAAATGATAAGAGCAAAAAGCAGCTGTTCTGGGAGAGCCTTTACCATCCAGGAATCCAAGGGCAGCAGGGCATGTCTGATTACTTGGCAGGCAGAGGCTGTGTGTACTTTATTATTAGAATGCAATGGCAAAAACTAAAGCACAAGGTTAGGCTGATTCAGCTGCCAGAAAGCAACACACAACAAAATGTAAAATGGAAGGATTTCCTGTCTTCCGTGGCTAATGCAGCAGTCTTAACACTTGTTCCACAACTTGTTCCATAAATTACTTATTAATTGGACACCACAGTGAAGGTTCACACATGATTAAAGTAAACTATCTTTTCATTTTCCCTTCCCCAAAATGTGCATCAGCTAGATTTTAGCTGAGTTAAGTAAAAGAATGTTTTTACATAGTTCTTGACAGCTATTCGGCAGGTATCCTCTTACAAATTTTGCAGATACTGAATTTTCTTTTACCTGTAATTGTAGAGCAGAATTAATGGTTCTTCTTCCTGGTCTCTGGGCATCACACACATGGGTTCCGAATCTGTGCGGGGTCTATTCTTGGGAAGATTTTCCAAGGTAGACTTGTTCCAGTGGAAGCCCCTCCCCTCCTCCCCAGTATATGTAGGAGGAGCTCCCGCCATTTCCCCCAGTTCTTTTCCAGACACTGTTGTGGGTCCCTCAGGTCTTTCCCCAAGGGATCTCCCAGTGTTAGTATTGACTCTTTCTTCTATCTTTCTATTGACCTCTTTCTATCTCTTGTTCTCCCGTTTGCTCTGTTCTCGATCTTTCCTGGAAAACCCTGCTCTATCCCTCATTACACTCTTTAAAAATCAACAACAACGACTCCTCTTACAATCCCTCCTCCTATCATAGTCTATTTTTGGATTCTTCCTCTTATTTCTTTTTCTGTTTTCGCTTTTGCACGATGGCACTGGAGGTGCCTGTTTGGAACTGTGTCCACTGTGAAAGTTGCTTGCCTGCCATGGACAGGCAACCATTGTGCTGCTTTTGTTTGGGAGAGGACCAGCGTGCGGATGCCTGTGCACACTGCCACACTTGCCCTGGAAAACTGAGCGGGCCAACTTCAGACCGAGTTTTGGAGCCATGCCCTTTTGGCTATTGACTCGGTGTAGTGGTTAAGAGCCTGGGACTGGAACTCAGACGATCTGGGTTCTAGTCCCCACTCGGCCATGGAGCCAACTGGGAGACTTTGGGCCAGTCACAGACTCTCAGCCCAACCTACCTCAAAGGGTTGTTGTGGGGATAAGATGGACGAGGAGAATGATGTAAGCTGCCTTGAGTCCTTTGAGGAAAAAGGCAGGATATAAATTGAAAAATAAATAAATAAAAAAATGGTGGTGTCATCCACCTGGTGCGCGGCCTCCCCGTCCCACCCTCCACTGGCCACTGTGCTGTCAGCTGTCCTATCCATGCTGCCATTTTTCCTCCGAGCATGCCGAGGAGGAACATTGGGCCAGGAAGGCCGAAAAGATGGTGGAGACTCAAAAGGGCAAGCACAGAAAATGGCTTGGGTGCCATTTTCCACTAGCTCTTTCAGACCTGGGGGGCCTTGTTGTTTACCCAGGCTGACCAACGCAGTGTGTGATGCCTTCTGCTCTCAAGCTCGGGTCAGCCAGGGTTCAATGGGAGACACACTCCTTTTCCTTTGGGAAGGAACTCTGTTCTGTCTGTTCCCATCATTCCCACTGATCACTAGGGTGCCGGTGAAGATCTGGGGGGAAGGCACCTCCTGTATCCTCATCATGCCATGATCTGGAAGGCTTTGTTTGTCCGCCTCCTCTGCCTGTCCAACCACAACTTCATCCAGCTCTTCATCGGACCTCGTCTCTTGGGACTGAGGGATGATCTTGCACCTGGACAGCGGTACCTCACCGTGTGGAGAAACAGTTGGTAGAGTGGGAGATTGCTCTCTGTCCCTCGATACAGGTGATTCTGGATGTGGCCCTGTGACTGAACACGAGGCATTGCTACATAGTAAAATGCGCCAGGATTAGTAGGATATATGTGTATGCATGTACACATACATGTGGCCCCCCAGCTGAGCCTTGGGGCTAGAAAGGTTATGCATGCTGATTCTATACCATGGTCATTCTGCTCCCATCCAGGTATGACACAGAGCCCATCTGCCTGGACTGTTCATGCCATTCATGCCAATGGACCATTTGGTCATCTGTGTACTCAGGACAGAGCATGTTCCTTGCTGCATTTTAGCTCATGAATGTTTTATCACAGGATCCATATTGGGAGAAACATACGGAAGAATTCTGCATACCCTCCCTCATATTATAGGCATTGTGTGCTGCAGGTTTTTGTAGCTTTATGTTCCACAACTCTTATGCCAGCTCCCTAAATAAAAGATGGAGCAACTGGAAATGTCATGATTGGGAAAACTTTGGAGCCCAAAGGGTCCAAAACTGCCCTTGCTAGACTTGCTGCCCTTGCTAACAGGTATGTCTCTGAAAAATCCCCACATAGCAGAGCACAGCATCGCTTTGATCTTTGTAAGTGAGGAGCTTCCCTTCCTCTCACTATGGGGAAGACACCCTAGGGCGAGTTGGTTATCACTGTACGTGGTGGCAGTGGGCTTTTCCTTCATTCTGCTTGCTGGGGACAGTGACCCCCCCCCCCCATAATCACGAATTCATATTTGGGTAGTGCTTCCCTCTCACTGGCTTTGCTCATCTTTTTCACTGCTGCCTTGTATCGAAGTTGCTTAGCAACCATCCCACTATTAGTTCCTCTCTCTCACTTGCTTATTTGTAGACCTCATGCTGTCCTGTAGCTCTCCCACAGTTACATGTGCAGGAGCTGGGAGTAGCGGGCTGTTGTAGGCCTCTAGTAACTGGGCCAAGGGTGACCGCGAACGAACACGCTCTGAACGGCTTCTGCTCTGTGGGTTTTGCAGTGCAGATGTGGCCACCCTCGGATTCGATCAGCAACTGCTCTCCATGGTCCGCTTGGTGGACAAGGAGCTTGGTATTTGCAGAAAAGACAGGGCATCTGGCTTTGCTTCATGGCTTCGTGTATTTGATGTTTGATTTCATGACTCCAGCCACAATAACTGCATGGGGAATGATTGGCACTTCTTCTTTCCTTCCTGTGTGCTGTCGATATATACACTTCCATGAACTCTGTGTGCAGTGCTGGAAGCAGAGAAAGGTTCACAGTATGATTTTGATACAGAGCCAGGATCCTTTTTAAGATGGGTCTCTGTGCTGGTTTCAGCATTAGAAGAAATGCATGATGCCACTCATGTTGAAGGTCTCTCGATGGCACAATACTGAGTCATAACTGCTTCCAGGTGCAGCTCTGGCAAGCTGGTTTGTGCTTTTGTCTGTGGCACTTCTATCATTCTTTGTTCTCAGGGAAAGTTGAGGTGGTCTTAAAGCACTTTTAAAACACTTCTAAACACCAACTCTAAAGTCATTTACCTTCCTTTTTGTATTATGGTAATATTCTTGTAAGCTACGCTGTATACTTCTCAAAAAAGGCAACTCTGTCTGTGAAGAAGCGTGGCTAAGAACTTGCGCTGGAGGCTTTTTGTGCCTGCGCTGGAGAATACAGTATTCAGACCCGTTCTTTTCCTATGTGACTCCTCCATCCCCACTGTTCTCGAGAATATTAAGGCTGGTTTGGATGCCATGACAACCCAGGCTTCTTTTTTTTAAATTCTGGGCTTGTGAGCAAGGGAGTGTGATAGTGCACATTACTTGCTCACACCCCATGCAAGCAGGAACTGTTGTTCCTTTGTGTCCTTTGTCTGGAATCACAAAAGTACCCCACGAAACTATTCTTTTGCAGATATGGGGGGCCTTCTGTTACCCTAGCTACGTGTTCAGAAGAAAAGGTTTACAGAAAGAAAACCATGAAAGGCTGGAGACCTAATCTGTGGGCTTTTTTGGGTAGGCAGATTTTGACAATTTCCTAGAAGGACCCAGATGTGAGCCAGGGGTACTCCGGAGCCCCCAGCACAGGAGGTGAAGGTTAAAAAGGAACTCTGCCATGCTGGGGGGCAAGTCACAGCTGAAGCCTGGAGTTAAACTCTGAGTTCTAACTGTGGGATGTGTCTCCTCCAACATGCCAGAATTCATGGTTCATTTCAAGTCTGTGTTGTTTCTTTCTTAAAAAGCCAGGGACAGAGCGTTTACCTGGAAATGATGCTTACCATGGAAATGATGGGGTAGCATTTCCTAGGACCACGAAAGCAATCATTTCTGGATCACTGCCGTTGTATCTCCAATAAGGCCTAGATGGCATTCTCCAAGTAAGTTGGGAGCATCCTACAGACACTGTGAAACAGCTCTAAAATTAAATTGAATTACTGGATACTGCCAACTCTGATCTGGAGAGACCAGTGGTGACAGCTGTAACTTTCGAACAAGGATCAACATTAGCCCACTTATCTTAGGGTGGAAGGGCAGATGAACAGATGTCTTTGTTTCTCCTTATGTTCTTAATATGAATCAGTAGGTCTTGCAGAGTTATAACAACAGTGATTCACAGTTAACAGTGTCAAGAACTCCACCCAGATCAGATCTATCTGGGACTTCATTGTATTTTCTTTCACTGGGTTGGAATGTAATTGAGTGACTCCTGGCTTCCTGTTTCTGAAAAGAACACTTCCTATTTTCTTTTTGACAGTTTAGTCATTTTTCTTTAGATAAACCTTTCTCTCTGTGTAATTTCCCCCACTGATTTACATGAAGGGAGTGCTTTTGCTGTGTGCAGAGAAGCACCCCTTTCCTGTTAGGGAATTGCTTGGCTCCCTTGCCTCTCCTGATGGCATTTTATGTGATTCTGCATTTCCAACAGCAGGATCTCCCAGTTGGAACACCGAGTAGCTGCAGTTTGCCTTGTCCGAGCTGGCAGATGAAGGCTGCATCACCTGGAATAGACACGAAGTTCAAAGTTCAGACTAGTATGAGACCCTTTGGACTCATGGCTCAGAATATCTAGTTGCAGTGTAGTTCTGGCAGGATTTTGCATATGGGAATTTTATTTATACATACATACATACTACATACATACATCCTGCCTGTAGCAGAAGCTTTCTGGGCAGTTCACAACATTTAAATCACCCATCCAGATTTCCTTCAGGCCTGACCCTGCTCAGCTTCCAAGATTAGGCAGGATCAGGCACTTCAGGCTATATGGATTTATTTATTTATTTATTTCAGATATTTGTATGTCGTTCTTTGCAACAGCCTCAGGACAGATTACATGAATAAAATTCCAACATAGATAAAGGTATAATATTATAAATAACATAAAAACATTCACAATACATCCTCTCTTAATTAATAAAAATAATAAGAATAAAGAATAAAACATGACTGTATACAAATTAACAGTATTATTAAAATTGAATCAGTTGTTAAAATGAAGGTTAAATAAAAAGGTCTTTATCTCGCGCCGAAAAGAATAGAAGGTTGGCGCCAGGCAGACCTCTCTGGGGAGCGTGTTCCATAGTCTTCCGTTATGGACACTACCTTGTCTTCCCAGGAGCTGCGGCCGCCTCTGTAAAGGGATGATGACACCTAAATGAATGATTAATTCTAATGCCACATTTTTCATATGTTTTGTTGTTTGGCCATTCTTAAAGCAGTCCCAAGCCTTTCTGCATTGGATGTTCTATAGCACCGGATTCTTCTGCACCTCACATTCTGTCAGGAAAAACATAATGTGTGAGAAACTTGGACTCCTTTTTGCTGCTTATTGCTGTGTGCAAAAGGTATTGTTGCATGTTTTCCATGTAGTGAGGTGTGCAGGCTGTACAGTAAGGCTGCAGTCATATTCATGCTGGGAGTACATTGTGTTTGACTCAGTGGGGCTTTCTGCCGGGTAGGCATGCATGGAATTTAGATATTATCCAACCTCTGTTCATGGATTTATTCATTTGTGTGGCGGCAGGTGGGGTAGTGGAGAACGGGACAAGATGGTGTGCCGTAAGACTCAGGATTGCAAGACATGCTTGTGCTTTTCTCCTGTGTGTAGTAATGTGCAAAATGTCCTCTCAAGCAATCCTATTACTTTAAAACTGTCCAGAGAGCTTTAGCTATAGGGTGGTATAGGGATGGGATGGGATGAATAGGATGCGGCCAAGCCAGCCAGCAGTTTATAACACTGCTCAGCTTGATCAGTGAAATGGGACCTGAGAAGGAGGCTGGGGCTGAATGTTGACTTACAGTTGCCTTGCAGATTGAAAGTTTGGTTTTGTGAACAGATGTGTTGCTTGTCTTTGGTGGGGAAGTACAAAATAAAAACCGGAGTTCAGCAGAGTTGAAATTGTGCTGGAAGTCACAAAAGCAGGGGTCCTCAAACTTTTTAAATGGGGGGCCAGTTCACTGTCCCTCAGACTGTTGCAGAGCTGGACTATAGTTAAAATGCGCACTGCACGTTAAAAATTAATTAAAATTAAAATAAATTTCAGAGTAATTAAAATTTAAAAATTAATTGAATTTAAAAATGTTTGCTCCACTTGCTTGGGCTGCAGCAGAAGCCCAAGATGGTACTGCACCACCCGCCAAAAGGGAGAGCACGGCACGAGGGCGTGCTCACCTCAGTTGGGCCTTCCTGGCTCCTCGCTGCTGCCTCACTTCTGAGCCGGAGGAAGGTCCCCTCGCAGGTCCCCTCGCCCGGCTCTGGGAGGGGAGGGAGCGGGAGGCCGGAGAGGTGAGCATGGGGCAGCTTCCCCGGCCTGGAGAGGACCGCGAGGAGGGATGTAATGGCTGCTTTCTGAGGGGAGGGGAGGGGAGGGATGGGGCTGCGACTGGCTGAGGGGGTGCCTCCCGTCTCTCCCCGCCACAGGGGGGAAGGAGCATGGCAGCTGCTCGATGGTGGCAGCTTGCCCAGAGAAGGCCGTGGCAGAGGTGTGGGAGCCATGGCCCACACCGCCTCAGCCTGTCTGCCCCGGGGACGTAGCTCACATAGTTAAAAATAGATTTAACAAGTTATATTTTTCTTACCTTCTATCCTTTTTTAGTCTCTCTCTCTCTCTCTCTTCCTTCCACCCTCCTTTCTTCTGTATTCCCGCTCCGCATTCCCGCTCTGCATTCAGAGCCAGTGCATGCGTGCAATAGGGGGAAGAGCCAGTGCACGTGCAGTTGAAAGGAGCTGTTACAATTTGGCGCATGCACCGGCTCTCTGCTAGTTTCTGAAACTGAAAGTTTCAGAGAATGCATGCGCCGGCTCAGAGCTTTCGGACTCGCTCGGGCTGTAGTTTGAGGACCCATGCAGCAGAGCCCCTGTGAGCAGAATGTATTCCATTGTCCATACTTTTAAGAAGCTGCTAGTTTTTCATGTAAACTTGGGGTTAAATTGAGCAGTTAAATTAAGCTCCTATTTACCTTCTTCTTCCCTTTACTCAGCCAACTCTTTCCATGCTTACATCCTGCTCTCCTGTGTGGCTGCTGAAAGATCCAGAAAAAACAAAGTTAATCTCAAGGTGCTGGGAAAATAATTTGATTATAAAAGCATTCCAATAAATGTTTTCGGCCATCAGGGCACAAAAACATTTATTTGAGTGATTTGCCAATTAAACTGTGTTCCCAGCATCTTGAGGTTTTCCTTTGTTTTTTCCAGCTAGTTGGTGCTCTACCCCCCTCTTTGTTGCCGCTGAAAGGCACCAATGCAGGAAACCCAGTGGCATTTTTGGAGAAAAAGGAATGCACCTGGGAATCTGTTAGCTTATTTATATATGATCTGCCTTTGTTGCATGTTGGTTTTCTTGTTTTGCTTGTTTCATTTTTATGTTTGTAAAGCCAACTTGGAAAACAGTTCTTCTTGAAGGGCAGGATAAAAGCCTCATATACAAATAAATGAAAAATCCCTCATTCCCTATGATTCCTTGAATTGCTAGGGTAAACATTCCTCACACTTTCAGGGATCCTAGAGAGATTATTGAAGTACACACCCTCCTAGGCTGTTTTCTCCTCCATTCCATTAAACTGTGATGGGGAAGCCTAAGTACAATTTAACGGATGCTCCACTGGGGATAAACCTCAGGGAAAGTCATGTCTGACAATTATTCTCTTTCAGGCCACAGCTGCAAGTCAGGAACTAAGGCAGGGATGGGCAACTTGTGTCCCTCCAAATATTTTGGTTGACATTTCCTATCATCCCTCAGCAATGGCTATGCTGGCTGGGGCTGATAGGAAATGTAGGTCAAAACTGCTGGAGGGCATCAGGTCATCCACCCCTGAACAAAAGCTCGTGTTTGCATGATGCTCTGTTCTAGCAGTGATTCCATAGCAGCAAACCAGCAGTGCAGACACACAGTTCACATTCTCTAGGCAGCTTGGGGTCTGTTAGGTTGTGTCGTTTTGTAAAATGTGATTACATGTGGTGTTCTCTAATACACTGGGACCCCCAGTTGCTCTTTCCCATGGCTTGTCTGGGCATTTTCCTGGTCCATTCATGGTAGTTGATGCACGATAAATGTACTTTGTTTAGGAAGGACAGGAAGGGAAAGAGGGGAGGGGGATGTAGCACTATATGTTAAGGAAGGGATAGGGTGCATGAGATGGGGAGTGGGGTAGAAGGGGATCAGGTAGAGGTGGTGTGGGTAGGATGATGGAAGGGCTCATAATAGGGAAAGCTCCAGAAACTCTAGACTGGAAAGGGAGGTTGGCAGCCACGCAGCACAGATCCTGTGAGAACAGATCCTACCAGACGAACCTTGTGGAATTCTATGATACGGTCTTGAGGTGGCTTGACAGAGGGGGCACGGAGGATGTGGTTTGCCTGGATTTCAACTAGGACTTTGACAAGTTATTATATCTTGGTCAAGAAATGGTTGAGCTTTGGGATAGAGTGATGCACTGTCCATTGGGTTAGGGCATGGTTGATGGACCGCAATCTGAGGGGTGACTATCAGTGGGGAATCATCAGGATGGCAGCTGGTGGGGAGTGGGGTCCCCCAGGGCTCAGTTCTGGGACCAATTCTGTCCAACCTTTTTATCAATGACCTGGGGATGGGTAACCTGTCTGCTGTCTAAATTTGTGGACGATACCAAAGTGGGGACAGTGTCCACAGCTGAGGAGCAGGTGATCCAGATCCAGAAGGATCTGGAAAGGCTGTGAAAGTAGGAGGGGGGACAACAGGATGGCATTCATCACTGACAAGTGCAAGGTCTTGTACTTGGGACACAGGAATAGAAGTCACAGGTACAGGATGGGGGACGAGTGGCTGGAGAGGAGCACTTGTGAAAGAGATCTCGGGGTACTTGTTGACAGCAGACTGAACATGAACTGGCAGTGTGGCGTGGGGGTTAAGAAGGCAAACTCCACCCTTGGATGCATAGCCAGAAGCATGGCTTTCAGATCTAGGGGGGGTGTTGATACCGCTCTACATTACTCTGGTGCACCAGCTGGAAAACTGCATCCAAATTCATAGAAACAAAGAAACAGAGTGAGTCAGAAGGGACCTTCTGGGCCATCTGGTCTGACCCCTGGCTCTAGCTGGCTCCACTCACAACATGCCTACCAATTCTGGGCTCCACATTATAGAAGAGAGATAGCTAGGTTAAAATTGGTTCAGCACAGGGTCACAAGAATGGTAGCTGAGCAGATCTTTTAGTGAATTATAGGTGTGTGAGAGTTTGCCATGTGGAGAGGGCTGTGACCTGTTTTTCCTGAAGTGGAGGGCAGGACATGTTCCTGTGGGGCAAACCTCAAGGAACCAGGCTTCAGGCTGGATATCGGGAAGTACTTTCTGATGTTTAGGACCCGTAGGATACGGAATGAGCTTCCAAGTGAGAGTGTTCAAGAAACGATTGGACAATCACATGCTGGAATTACATGAGCGAAGCTGGCTGGATCCGGGGGTTAGAATCGATGGTCTGGGAGGCCCCTTCTGACCCGCTTTGTTTCTATGTTTCTATTTTAGGAAGTAATTTTAAATAAATGTGACCTTTTGGTTTTCAGTAGTTCTGTAACCTGGAGCTCTTTAATATTCCATACCTATATCTTTTCATTTCTCTGTGGAATCACATTAGTTAAGCTTTGCTAGCGTATGTGTCCAATACATACTAATATGTGTGGATAGGAGGCAATCCCCTCCCCTCAGAGCGCATCAGAGCATCCGTTGGTACGCTGTGAGAAGACTTTTGCAAATTGTGCACGTTTGTAAAGGTTTTATAAGCTGTCATTCTTTTATTTAATGACCAAAGGCAGTTAATTTCTCATCACTGGGTAGTTCAGGAGGAAGTTCTATATAGTGTAGGAAAAACTCTTTATTTGGAAACTAATTTAAAATTGAAAATGGAGGTCCTAATGAGAGTCATGAATCTTTGCCAGAAGTGCCTTCAAGAGGGTCAGGCTCTTTTGTCCCCCAGGCAGTGTCAGAAAGAACTATGCCAGCCATATCTTCAAGGTTGTCAGTGTAATATTGGAAAAAGGGTAAAGAGCATATTTTGGGGGCGGAGGAAGGAAGGGGAGTATGTCTGCTAGGATTTGGCATACCTTGCCTGGGCTCCAGGCTCCTCCCTATCCATCCCAAACACCTCAGCTTGCATGATGGGAGGAGAGCAAGAGCCCTCCTCTTGCCTTGCATAGGAAGTCCATCATCTTCCAAGTCCACTTTATGGCCATTCCCGTTGGACTGGGCCTTAGGCTGGGGTTCTCTGTGTCACAGCCAGAGAAGGAACTCGCCCATTGCCTGCTCTGTGATCCTTTTACATAGAGATGCCTGACACCTTTTGTACGTATGCTCTTTCACAGAGCTATGGCTTTTCCCACAGCAATTATTCGTTAATCCAGCATTTTAAGGTTACAGTACGATGCAGATTTGTTCACAAATAATTGCTGTTGCTCTAGAATAGAGATCCTATCCAGGTTCCCCATTCAGCCACTGCAACACGAAAACAGGGCGAGTCAGAAGGGGCCTCCCGGGCCATCTAGTCTGACTCCCGGCACCAGCCGGCTCTGCTCACGACATGCCCACCATGTGGACGTCCAGCCTATCCTTGAACACCCACACCGAGGGGCCTCAATGACCTCTTGTGGAAGCCCATTCCACACCCTCGGGGTCCTGATTGTCAGGAAGTGCTTCCTGGCACCCTAATTGAACCTTGGTTCCCTGAGCTTTGCTCCCTTGGAGTGCGTCCTGCCTTCCTCTGCAGGGGAGAACAGGTCTCTACCCATCTCCATGTGACATCCCCAGCCGTGGATTCTCCTCCGAAATCCTCTCCTGTCTCCTAGTGCTAGTGGAACACATGCTTTCTGTTCACTGAAAGGCATTTCTCTGTGCAGAAAGTGCCATGGAGTGATTGCTTCTGCCTATCTCTGTACAGAGAAAAGGAGGGTGCCACTTTGGGCTATGGTCCTGCCCATGGTTGGCTTGCAGTCCCTGACACCCAATGGAATACAGCCCTCAGTAGAGAAAGGGTTAATCACAGCAGGTAGAAGGGATTTTTCTTTTGTGGTGCTTCTTTTGTTGTCTTGGAGAATATGTTTCTGGGTAAATGGGAGACGATGGGCTTCCCTTCTAGGCCCTGGAAAATGAACTAAGCACTGTTTCTTGTAGCTGCTACTGTATTGCTGTCCTTACCTATAGCACATAGGCTAAAGCGTCTGTCCCACCATAATTTTTGGCTAAACAATCTTTACAAGTTTTTGTAGCACTTCAAACTGTATCCTGGAAAAGCTGAATCTAGCTTCTGGAAGAATAACCACACTGGATGAAACTGGCATATATATATATATTATTATGACTTATAGGCACGTATTTATTATTAATAGTAATTTCCTTGTATATACTCTTATCATTGGCCAATAAACACAGAATTCTCTGTGCAACATACAGATTTAAGCCAGTTAAAATGACAGTCCTGATAAAACACCAGTCAGGAGCAGCAAACCCCCATGAAACAAAACAGTCATTGTCAAGAAATAGAACACAAATTCAGCAACAATCATAGAGCCAGAAAATGATCTTCACAGAGCTAATTGCCCACCGTGGGATGTGGCAATTAAGGCCTTGGAAAATAAAAATGGTTCCCACCGGGGTGGGGGGTAGCGGTGATCTTCTCTGGGGAGAGAATTTTAGACCTGGGAGGGGCTTTTTCTCTTAATCATCCACTGTATCTGAAATTATAGGGATACCTGATGATCAGTTGATGATCTCAGGGCTTGGGCACCTATAGAAAGGTGTGATCCTTCAAATACTAAACTGAGTAATAGTCACAATTAGAAACGATGCAGTTGTGAATTTTAGTTTCCCTATTTTTTCATTTTTCTTGCCTTAACATTTGGTTTGTCCCAACTTCGAGAATATTTTCAATCGTATGTTTGGTTTATACCAACCTTTTAGATTTATTTTGATAAAATTTGCACTGGCAGTTGAATGCGTTTTCGCACACATGTCCCTCAATGCATATACTTCTATAGACAATTTCACCTAATACAGATTTATTTTAAGCTGTTACCTTAATATAATGAATGTTGATTTTTGTCATGCTTGTACATGTTCATGTTGACATTTTTTAATTGGCAATGTCTACTCTAGATTCAGAGATGAGTGTATTTCAAAGGATAACAGTTTTTGTTCATTGAAAAAAGTGCAAAGGTCGGCATTTTTGCATTAAATAACAAACTGATCAAATTTCTCTTACATCCCTACTATATACTCTTTCACCCATCATTCCCAGAGTAACTTTGGAACTGTTTTTTAATGTTTAATGATGATGATGATGATGATGATGTTGTAAAAGAACAGTTGCATATACACACAGACTCTCATGTAGTTCCTGAACAAGCAAGTTTTATATTCTTTTTTCTGTCTTATGTTTCATGATGCAATAAATGCAGAAATCCTCTTGCAATAAAGTTTGCAGTGGGATTCACCCACTCTCACCCATTCTAAACCATGGAAGCCCAGAAATAGCAAGCAAAGAACGAACAAACAAGGCAGCACCATTTCCTATTTTACTTTGTGATATTAATGTTTTTACTGTGTATTGATAATGTTTGTGTGCTCTGGGCCATTTTACTGAGCCCCTCTGGGTTAACGTATTATCTGAATTGAAACAACCATGTGGCATGAATAAGTTTATCATTGGCTATTAAATGTGGAACCTTTATATGCAAGGGTAGT
Organism: Varanus komodoensis; assembly: GCF_004798865.1. NCBI lineage: Eukaryota > Metazoa > Chordata > Lepidosauria > Squamata > Varanidae > Varanus > Varanus komodoensis. The sequence goes on from NW_025335762.1 coordinate 9,974,446, forward strand.
ATTTTATTTATTGTTCTGCATTTACAGTATATCCCACATTTTCCTCTAGCGAGAAACCCAAGGTGGTTTACACATTCTTTTCCATTTTATGATGACAACAACTCTCTGAAGTAGGTTAGTCGAGGGTTGGCCCGGAGTTACTCAGTAAGCTTCAAGGCCCAACTGGGAAACAGAACCCAGATTTCCCAAGTCTAACCACTATAGCACCTTTATTGTTTTATATCACCCTTCATTCAGAGACAATAAAAAACTACTCTGTTTACCAACTTTTAAGTCCCATTTATTTCGAAGCATAGCTGAATCTGGGTCTAGTTCCTTACAATTCCAATTCACTAATATACCCAGCATATCTCCAGTAAAAAGATATTTGGCACAAATGAATAGGTGTCCTTGCCATATATGTGTGACCTTCCATAGGCTGGTGTGAAGAACAGAATCTGGACTACATGGTCCTCTCTCAGAACCAGCATGGCAGTTCTCTTCAAAATTCCCACTTATTTGCATATACAAAGAACAATGTGTACCACTGCTGTCATCAAATATACCCCATAGCTTTTGACTTTAACTATGATGTCAACACATTTATAGTTCAGCAACTTCCCCAGTCATTGGAGTTATGGAATGAGTAAGAGACAGCTGTTTGGAGTTGTTGACAGAAGAGCATCTGAGGTCACTGATAAAGCTGTGTAGCCTGAGAATTGTAGAAATATATCTTCAGAAGCTTACTATCTCATATTGGTATTAATTAGCCTAACCCCTAACAGATGTGTATGCAGTCTATCTTTAGAACTGGTCAGTTGTGCAAAATTTTAAAGCGTACTTTAAAAAAAAAATGCAAAAGCCCAAGTGCTAAACAGTGTATTGGAAGAATTCCCAGGCAAATGCCAGATAATGTGTTGGACCAGGAGACCTGGATTCAAGTTTCTATTAAGCTCTGATGCTCTCTTCAGAAGCTGTTATTTCTGTACCACCCTGCAAGAAGGATGACTTAAAGTTAACACTTTCCTGATCAAAAAATAGAAGCCACTTAACACAATGTTCTTCAGAGCGGTTTCCTGATTCTTACTGTTCAAACCATTAAGGACTATTTAACTCCTCTTCCAGATACTCTTTCATTCACTTGCTGCTCCCTTCAACAACCCTTGATAGATATCTGGGATAACCACTTCAAGATCCTATCCATCTGTCCATCCATCCAAATGGGAGAATAAAGCACAACACAATTATAAGCAACAACATTTATCTGCCGTTAGCCTACAAATACTGGTTGGCAGCCACACCTCTCACTTCCTACCAGCTCTCACCTTGGTGTAGTCCTACAATCCCTTCTCCAACTCTCACTTGAGAAGGTAAAGCTTGCCAGTCCTTCATGCCCTACAAATTTATGACCAGACACCCCTTCCAGTGCTTCTTTTCAGGGTACAAGCATTATAAGACTTCAGGGTGGCAGGTGAGAGGTGGGTGGATAGACTCCACCCCTGGATGCCAGTCCCTTTCTACCAAACACTCCTTCAGGCAACAAGCTTCTTCATCAAGTTCATTTTCATTCTGATTGCCTCTACAAGTAGCGCTGGTATGATGAACTAGGCTGGTTGGGATGCATAGAGTGGCTCGGAAGCAGAACTGATGACATCAAATCATTAAAGAGAAAGGGCAGATCATCTGCCACACTAATTTTATCCAACTGCTTAGATTGGAACATCTTGTAACAAAATGTATGTGTGTGTGAGTCAGTTACTGGACTGCACTAGATTCCAGTAAGGGGAACACGAGGTCCATTTCGAGAGGCACCTCATCTAAGAGCTTCCTTCACTCCTTGGGTGCAGCTTTGTCTTCCCTTATCTGTGGATAAATCCCACTGAATCCCCTTACTTGCATGTAAGAAGCTTGATTGACATGGAATGGAGAAAACATTTGCTCACCCACAGACAGGCACAGTTCCCTCTCACTGCCCCCACTTTTCTTTATTTTCCTCTTTTTAATTTATGATTGTTGAAGATGGTGAGTTAAGGGGCTGAGAACAGAAGGAGATATATTTATTTGAAGGATGTGTTATTTGTAACATTTTATGTAGCTATGAAATTTCTTGGCACTTCTAATGAAGTCTTAGTAACAAACACTCACAAAAGAGAGAACCAGCATCCCAAAATATGGGATTTTAGTGAATTCTAATTTATGCTGGATTAGTGAAAGGGACAGTTTCCCCTCAGTATCCAGGCAGCGGCAAAAGGTTGGCACTGGTATTACATGTATTTTATTTAATACATTGATGACTTAACATGGGTTAATCTTTAATATGCTTTTACACTGTACAGCTGAGACATCTACCTCTTCAATGACTTTGGGATCCATCAGGGTTTTGTCTTGTTTCCTGTGGTCTTTCATATTTTTATGAAGCCACTGGGAGAAATACTCCGGAAGTTTGTTCATGACCCACAGTGTTCTACCTCATATTACTGTCCATGAATCTAGGGAGACTGTGCCAGTCTTTAACAGATTTGGAAGTAGTTCTGGGACAGATGAGAGTTAACGAATTGAAGCCTTAATCCAGACAAGGCTCTTGGTGGGGAAATCTGCCCATCTGAGTGAAGGAGTGCAACTCCTTTTGGATGAGTCTTCATTCCCTTTGAAGGATCAGGTGTACAGCTCAGGAATGATTTTTACTTGTGGCACCAGTGGCCAAGAGTGCCTTTTGACTTTGCTTTGACTGATTTGCCAGCTGTGCTGCTATCTAAAGAAAAGCAGACTTTGCACTATTTATCTATGTATTGTTTCTATTCAGACTGAACTGCCGTAACACACTCTACATGGGGCTGCCTCTGAAGATGGTCTGGTAGATTCTGTTGGCATTGAACGCAGTTAACCAATTGCTTGTGGGAATCGGGGGCATGTAACATGGATTCTGTCCTAGTTGCCAGTGCACTTCTGGGCTCAATTTAAAACGCTAGTCGTTACCTCAAAGAACCTAAATGACTTGGGACCAGATTATCTGACAGATGCCTGCATTCATGTAATCCTACTGGGCCATTAAGATTGCCTCTGAGGCCCTGCTCTCAGGGCTGCTAATAAGATCCATCCGGCTGGCAGGCAGGAGAGAGAGAGAGAGAGAGTGCGCGCCTTATGAGCTGTGGTCCCATCACTGTAGGACTACTTGCTGTGGGAAATTCATCTGCTTTGTTATTGGACACTTTGAAGGTGCTTAAAGATCAGACTGTTTAAATCCACTTTTACTGATTAATTTGAAATTGGCTCCGATTCTTAAAATGAAAATTTTAATTTTTTCCTGTTATACTCTGGTATAAATCTGTTGGATACCCTGTAATAATTGACTGAGGCTCTTCTCTGCTGAAGGTGACTGGTTCTCGTTATAAAATGTTTTTCCTAGCAAGGCCCACTTGAGTTCCACTTAGTCATTGTATCAGCACCAGTTAAAGACTTCCTTCTATTTCCAGGCATTTGAAGGCATATGGTGTGCATCAGCCAAATTGTTTATAGTTGTCACTGACATTTTAGTTGCTTTGTGTGGTGATTATATTTTAGGGGATGTTTGTTTCGACTGGTTTAAATTTTGTATATTTTAATTCCATTAGAAATCACCCTGAGGTTTTTTCATTTTGGAGAAGGGTATAAGAAATAATAATAGTTATTATTTTTGTTAGTTTTAGATGATAGAATTTTTTATTATTTTATTGATTTTGTAAAATTTAAATCAATACATAAGAATGTTAATTTGTGAATTGTGTTCATGTATAAAACACTTTGAGAGGGTTATATAATAAGATGACTAATATATATTCCACCAAGTTGCACATTCAACAAACATCTTTTTTCTAAAACTCTCTGTGGAGACTATATTACCTTTGATTAATTACTCCACCTTGTACTCAAAAAAATGCTAACTGAACAAAGTTAGCAAGGGGGCATCTTCTTTCTTTGCTTGTCTCTTGATAACTCTCAGATGGGATAAGAGTGGCAAGACAGGTGGACTGAAAAGGGAACCCGTGTTAGATTTAGCTGTAGCTAGCACCATTCTGTCAGGCTGCACATCAGAGGGAAGTGAGCAGCGAGGCTATTCAGTTTCCTCCATCAGGAGAGGGACCAGGCAACTACCTGACAGCCATTCCATTATCCTGCCTGAGCTATTTCCTTTTCAGCTGGTTGTGTTCAGAACTGCACCCAAGTTTGCTTCCCCATCACTCCTCGTCGCTTACTTCTTGAACGTCCTCTCTTTTAGATTGTAAATCTGAGCACAGTGACTCAATATTGTAAGCAACTCTGGGAGCTCTTTTGGCTAAAGATGGCATAAAAATGCTTAAAAATAAATAAATGCTGAAATGCTAATAAATATGCTACAAAATAATGCATTAAAAAGAAAATATGAGTTAGGATACATCTGTGAATTGTCGACAAGATTTTCCTGAAATTCAGACCTTAATCTTCTTTTCCCTTTTCTCTTTCTTTCTGATGCCTTTTCTTTAGAGGGGCTTTTTCAGTGGTGCGACGCTGTGTCAAACTCTGCACCGGACATGAATATGCAGCAAAGATTATTAACACCAAGAAGCTCTCTGCAAGAGGTAGGCTCGGTTTTCTTCATCCAACAGGCTGGGTTTTCAAAGCTTCTGTTACAGGACAATTATCTGGTAGCAGGAGCGGCCCACTCCTGTGACAAGCCCTTGCTGTATCAATCAGGGGAGACGCAAGGTGCCACAGTGCTCAAAGAGGCCTGCTGGGGGTCAGGAGCATAATAGGTAAGAGGTCTATTGGAGAAGACACAGGGCTGCTATAGATAGTGAGCGCAGGGATCAATGCCAATCGGGGGGCTGGGCAAGCAGGTCGCAGAAAAGTTCTCAGGAATAGACATTCTCCCCTCCGTGCTATTTTTTAAGCTAGCTTGGAATTTTTCCTCACTGCAAGCAGATGGGGTAGGACAAACTATCCCAGAGCTTTTGTTCTTGGAGTCCTGAAATGTATGATGAGCTCAAAGGATGGGATATTTATACTTTACAGTTTAGAACAAACAGGTCGGTGATGGAAATTTAGGTGTGGAAGGGAATATCTGTGGGAATAATGAAGACAGAGAGACAGAAACTGAGTTTGCTGAAGCAGTGGCACTGTGAGTGATTATCTCTGGCCTTGTGATAGTAGAGCTGGGTAGAAAGTGAGGATGGGACTCATTAAGCCATGAAGTACTAATTTTAGAAAGTCTCTTAAGCCACGATGAAACACCTCCCAGTGAACTGTGAGCTGTTATACATGCTGTTGGAAAAAGAAAGTTGGGGCTTGAGAACCTAGGAGCAGCCTTACTATTAATTTAATTATTCAAGATGAGAATGGCGGTTGCTTTTCTGACAATCTGGGTTCTCTATGTGTGGACAATCTGTGCAGATTTTAGCACTAAACAAAATTAAACAAATGTCTAGGACTTATTTCTGGAAGTAGGCTCTTGTGACTGTGAATTTAGATTTTTCTGTTTGAGCAAAATGTGCACAGAATCTTGCAATGGAAGTGCCATGAATTGCTCACACTCGAGCAAGCCAAATCTCTCTATTTGTTTCAAGAACATAGGAAGCTGACTTGTACTGAATCAGACCACTCGTCAGTCTAGATGAGAATTGTGAATATAGACTAGCATCCAAGACTTCAGAAAAAGGCCTTTGCATGACCTACTTGGAAGATGCTCAGGGTTGAGACCTAGAGGTCTCTCTGTGTGCAAACCATGTGCTTCGCATAACTGGTAACAGCCTAAGAACTTGCGGGTATGATTTTACAATAATTGTGTTAGGAGTACAGTGGTACCTTGGCTCACAAACTTAATCCGTTCCACAACTCTGGTTGTGACCCAAATTGGTCGTGATCCAAGTCAAATTTCCCCAGAAGGTTCAGTGTAAATAAGGTTAATCCATTCTGTAACCATTTTTTTTTAAATCGCAAAAATTTGAAACAAAGTGACAAAAAACAACAAAGATTGCGGCCATCCCCCCCCCCCCCCCAAGCATGACCACAATTGCGCCTGTCTTCCCTGCGGTTGCGCTCGTGCAGGGAAGACGGGCATGATCGCGATTGCGATCATCACCCAATGTGGAGTTCGCAACCTGAGGCAATTTTTTCCTGAAATTTCTGTTCACAACCTGATTGGGTCGTGAACTGAGGCGTTGCTGGGCCGAGGTACCACTATATTGATTTTCAAATAATCATGCATAGGATTGGGCTGCATGTTTATTATTCCTAAAATCTGAAAACATGCACTTAGGGCTGCACCAATCCTCTCCTGGAATCTCAATACATTCCTTTTTCAGAATAGCCTATATTGTGTAGGATCCAATACTTTCATTCATTAATGTTTGATACACATCAATTCTTAATACTGAGTGGGGGCCAAAATGCATGTTTGCTTGGTCAGTTTCTAATTTGCTTCGTTCATAAGTTTTCATATGAATATGAAATCTCTTGTGTGCGATTTCGTGTGCCTCCCTTTATCACATCTGGCCAGTTCTTTTTATCACCTTGTTCATTGCTCCCATTTTGTTGAGTAAGGGAAAAGTGAAAAAACTCCCCGCTAGTCAGTAAGATGTTTTACATGGTTAGCATAGAGAAATACCAAGGAAAGAATTTAGGAGAGATTCTGCGATCTTGAACTATGAGGAGGCTATGCTTGGGATTTAGGGAGCTCCCTTGTGCTGGTTCCAGCACTTCTGGTTAAACTAGTTCCAAATTTTTGGGAAATGTTTGGAGCTTTTCTGTAATGATGGGAGTAAACAAAAGTTCTCTTCATGAAATAACATGAAGCTGCTCATAGTTTAGGAGAGATTCCATGGGTTTCTTGGCTGATATTGTACCATTTATTTATTTATTAAAACATTTTTTATGCCGCCCCATTCGCGGAAGCCTCGGGGCAGCTTACAACAATAAATTAAATAATTATAATTATAAATTAAAAATGTAAACATTAGAATAAAATACAAACATACAATATAAAATAAGCCGCCCTGGCCAGATAAAATTCAATAATATTAACATTTAAAATGCCGCTTAAATAAAAAGGTCTTCACCTGGTGCCGAAAAACAAATAACGACGGCGCCAGGTGGTCCATTTCAATATGCCTATAGTTCTGCAGACACCTCTATTGAATACAGTTGTGTCACATAACAGAGGTGGAGCTGTCAGCAAACTGGAGACATAATAGAGGTTCATACAATGGTGCTTGGTAAAAAGGAGCTAGTGGGAACTTTTTCTCCTTCTGCCAACATTAAAATTTTGGTTACCTAAAGAAATGGATCGGCATTCGCTATCCACAAGAATTTGAAGGCAAAAGAAGAAAAGAAAGATCAAACATAGATGGATTAACTGCGTAAAAGAAGCCACATCCTTGAATTTTCAAGAGCTGAGCAGGGCTGTCCTGGATAGGATATTTTGGAAGGCTTTCATAGAGTTGTCAAGCACCTCTATTGTATACCTGTTTGTCACCTCTGTTGGCAAATAGTGATGACCACATCCAGAAGAGTATCAGCTGGCTTGACTGCAGAAACATTAAAAACATCTTTTAGGGGGGAAGAACTCTAAGGGGAGAACCGTAAAACACTCCAATGAGGACTGACAACAGAATATTGAATGCCTGTTGGGAGAGATGGAAGACTAGGATGGGATGGACAGTTGCAAAATGTTGGGAAAGAAGGAATGGGATGGAATGCCTGGAATCCTGAGCAAGAAGCAGGGCATAGTGCAGTGTTTTGTTTCAAGTCCCACCTGTTGGTTTCTCTGGGAGACTCGCCTCATTGTTTCAGGTCAATGGCTAAAAGATACATTGGCGCAGAATCTAGGCAGTGTAACTAAATTGCTAATTAGTTTAGTGAGGTTTAGATGCAGGGAAGAGATTATGGAGAAGAGGTGATTAGAAAGTGACAGGACTCGGAAACGTTTAAAAGAAGCTCAAGGTTGTTACTGGGCTAAACTGTGAGAGCATGGAAGCCAGCAAGGGTCAAGTTAATGAGGCATACAAGCATTTAAGGAAGGGTGTTATGGCAATAGCAGAGAATAGCTGTAAGAGGCTGGTGGATAGAGGTGTAGGAATCACGCAGTGTTAATGCACTTAAGTCAGAGTGGGATGATGAGGCTGACAGTGAACTGTGTCCTGTAGTCAAATCCATATGGCCTATTCAGGCTCAGGGTAGAATGGGAAAAAGAAGGCCAAACCAGGTGTTTCACTCTTTCTGTTGGTTTCCCTTTTGGATCAAAGCAGGTGTATTGTATTCAGCTGGAGTGAATTAACTGTGAATTTTCCCTTGCGTACAGTAGAGTTTACTTCCCTCTCACCTTTCAGACTAGGAGCCTAATAACATGTTGCACTAATTATGTAGTATGCAATTGAGGGCCATCTTTTTATTTACTGTAGTGTAAATGTGCCTTACATGAGAGGATTAGGCCTTGCTTCCTGGAGTGGTGATGCCCATTGGGGTTGTGTGTGTAACTAATGGTAGACAGAGCCAACTAGAGTGAGTTCAAAGCAGAGGGCTGGGGGATGTCTCTAGTCCACAAAAGCATTCCTTTGAACTCACACTTCTCTTTTCTGATGCCAAGCAGTTGCTTAGAAAAGGGATGATGAGGCATGTAAATTAATTTCCACATCGGGCGTTCAGATTGCAGGATTTGGGAAGGTTAGCTGACCCAGCAGAACTACAACACCAAAGCAATCATGGGAGCACACAGTTCTCTGTTCTACCGGGAAGCCATCTGACCAAAACATAAAAATAAATGTTAACAAACCTGACAAGAGACTTTTAACATTCAAAGTGTGGGAGAGAAGTTTTACTCTGGTTTTCTGTTTTTATTTCATTCTTTTTTTCTTTCCTTTATCTCAGACTCAGGAATTCTTTGTGTGTGTGTGGGGGGGAGGTGTTGAGTCAAGACAGCGAACAGGAAGGAAACATGTTGTGTGCCCGTTGAGAACGCTCAGTTCCTATCTCCACAAAAGCTTGGCTAAGTTGTGATGCTTCATGTTAACTTTTTAAAAACAAGTCTAGAAAGTAAAGTTATATAAATGCTGAACAATTATAAGAGTCTTCCCTATTGCATTTTTGCTTCATATGAATATAGAGGAACTGAAGGTTACAACATACCCCATACACTAAGACATAATCAGCAATACTGTTTGAAAACTCAGCTATTTAAAGATACCAGAGAAATGCACAATGATTTATTTATTTATTTATTTATTTAAAATATTTCTATGCCGCCCTGTTTGCAAAAAGCCTCAGGACGGCTTATATAAGCTGTTATTGTAATTATAAAATTTCAACTCAAATCAGATAATTGAGAAGTGACAGCACTTAAGCATTCATATTATCGATAAAACGTGTGATAGCAAAAACCGTCTCCTGTATTAAAGAGATAGTTGATAATGTATTTTTTTAAAAATGGCATAAGTTGAGTGATTTTGTATTGGCTGAAGAAGTATTAAGGAATATTAATAATACGGCTCTAGGATAAAATAATGATGTAAAGGAAATGTGAGGTTAAATACGGTTTAAGAACACTATGTACATTTCATTACAGAAAGTTAAGAAGGTTTAATTGTACCATACAGTTCCTTGTGCATTTACATCCCTTTGAATCAAGTAGAATTCATAAACCTCACCTCTGTCGTATTGTGCCTGAAATGTGAAACTTTTAGGATGCATTTCCACATATACTTACCAGGGAATAAATTTGATTCAACTCAATGGAGCTTTCATTTGAGTAGATTCATACAGGTCTGCCCCACTGGACTTGATGAGAGTTGCATGGGGTAAACATGCATATGATTAGGCAAAATATCAAGAGAATTGAAAAGCACTGATCCTATGCAGGTTACCTGTGAGATTGATCCTACAGAAACCAGTTCCTCTCAGAAAAACCAAACTAGGACAGGACTGCAAACTCAGTGTGTGTAATATTATTGACTTATGAAACAATTCATTAGGGAAAGTGCCTTATTCCCCACTTTGTTGAAAGCCTCTAAAATTCTATTAAATCCATTTGCATTCTCCCCTACCCCACCTGGGAGATGTCTCTTAAAACCTGGGAATGAAAGGACACACCTGTGTGATTCAACAGGAGAAATTCAGAGCATTTAAGGATCTTTCTCCATGAACAATTTAACTTGCTATTTTATTGGGTCTCCTTATTTGTTTTCATGGTGGGACCAAAATGCATTTTTAATATGTTCTCTCCTGTCCCTGGGTTGTTTCCCCCCCGCCCCCATATATTCAGTTAATCAACCAGAAGGTGGCAATGTGGTATAGCTGCTGTATATCAGATTTGCAGTTGTACATGAGGCTTTTGTTCTCATTTGCTACAATTTAAATTGAATAATAGACTTCCTTGCTTGGAAACTTCCTCCCGACCCAAATGGCTGGAAAAACGCAGGAGAGGCTCATAAAAAGTCTCCACAACAGGAGACAACATCATGAAAAGTTCCCACAAACTTCCATAAGTGAGGGGTAAGTACCTCAGTAGAAAACCCAGTGTGAGGCTGAGAGCCAGTCAGGTGTAGTGGTTAAGAGTGAGGGACTGGAACTCAGCTGATCTGGGCTTTAGTTGCCACTTGGCTGTGGAGCCATTTGGGTGACTTTGGGCCAGTCACAGACTCTAAGCCTAATCTATTTCACAAGGTGGTTGTTGTGGGGATAAGACTGAGCAACTGGAGGAGAATGATGGAAGCCACTTTGATTTTAGAAGAAAAAAGTGGGACATAATCAAATAAAATCCCGAAGATGAGATCTGGATGCTGATGGGCAGTTTGGGATGAGTATGTGAAACCCATGGATTCCTTTCATGAAGGAAAGAGAACGTGTTTGGTCCTGGGGTGAACAGCTGTAGATGGCATTCCCAGCAGCCGGTCCCAAACCACTTGAGTGCTGCTGAACAGGAAAGGGTACAGAAGGGCACGTCCTTTTCAGAGAAAGACATTACAGGTCACTGTCACTGCAGGGATAAGGTATCTTCCTGGGCTAACCAGCAAAGGGCGATAGCCCTGTATCTTTTCAGTGTTGCTTCTTTAAGGAGGCAAGATCTGAGTGCAACCAGGGTTCCAAGACAGCAAAAATCTTTGGGTATTTTTTCCCTCTCCTGTAGATGTTCTTTCCTTCTTTTCTGAACCTGCTGTTCTTTCCTCTGCAGCCTTAATCTCACAGGCCTCAAATACTGGTATTTTGGTACAGGTCCCATTGGATGACAGCACAGAGGGAGGGAAGCAGTGCCTCCACTGCTGTATTTCAGTGTCAGGCATTTTCTTCAATGTAGGCCAAGGGGCTACGTGCGTGTCTGTCTGTTTGCAAAATTTAATCCCTGGATTAGGCCAGGCTGGCAGTATTAATACTGGAAAGCTAATGGAGGCTTTAAAGACACAGATTTAAAGTAGTAAGGTAAAGGTAAAGTACAGGGCGGGGACATGTTTCAGTGTTCCTCACCAGCTTTTGCCATTAAAAAAGTGCACCCTCCCTTGGTTTAGATGAAAAAGGATGAATATGTGGGGAGCTGTGAGAGCTGGGTCTGGTCCCCAGTCAGCAATGGCGCTTCCTAGGTGACCTTGGGCCAGTCACGGACTCTCTACTTGACCTCCCTCACAGTGTTGTTATTGTGAGGATAAAAGAGTGAAGGGGGACCTGTGTCAGCTGTCTTGTGTTCCTTGCAAGAGAAAATAAGGCAGGATATAAATGCAATATAATAACAATAATGTAATACAATAATGCTGTCTACCATTGCTGCATCTAGTTTGGCTGTCAGACTATTCTTTGCAAATAAAATCATGTTGTTTTTTAAGTAGACTGCATGGCAATTGTTCTAGATCTAAATGGGAGTATGTATTGATGAAACATGCTAAAACATAGGTCAGTATGCTTTAAAAGAAAGGGTCCCTGGTTTTCCTAAATTAATAATACTCCTACTGATGAGATTACAGTGTGGAAACCACACTAGAAGGTCTCCTGGCTCTCTGTAAGAGCTACATCATCTTGAGAGTACCACAGTCCAATAGATAAACAGCCATAGGCCTAGCCACTTGAATAACAGCTCATACACAATTTTATCAACAGTTTTGTTCATCAATTGTATTGCATGTTTTTAAAATAATTTACGGTCCCTATTTTAAAACAATTTGCTTTTTATACCCATTTTATCTATTGTTTCTGTGAATTTTTATGCAATAATGCTGCATTCTGTTATGCCGAATGAAATAAAAAATCAGACTAGAATTGGGGAGACCCATGTTCGAATTTGCACTCAGCCAGAGTTCACTTGGTGACTTTAGGACAGTCACTGTCACTCAGTCTGATCTACCCCTCAGGGTTGTTGTGAGATAAAATGAGAGGCAGTGTTCAATGTACACCACATTGAACTCCTTGGGAGAGAAAGGTAGGATATAAATGTAATGCATAATGATGAGACAGAAAAAGAATGGCAAAAATAGTTGCGATAAAGGCTCTTAAAATAACACTTCTTTTCACAGTTCAGCCTTAACTGTACCCAAATACAAGTTTTGAATCTTATTGCGCCTTGCTCTGAAAGGCTCCAGAAACTTTTAATGCTGCTTCAGTTGAACTCTGAAAGGATGCATTAGCTCATGAACCAGCGGTAGTTTTCTGCTATCTCTGAAAGACAGTGCTTTTCAAGCAGAAATAAATTGTCCTCATTCAGTTCTAAGGTTCCATTTCAGGTTTGAGAGGTGTGAGAGAGATTTCTGCAGGCAGGGTAGGGGAACATGGGATATTCCAGCAAGCCGCAACTGCTTGCTCTTGGCTGTATTGAAGATTAAGCTGCAGAAAAAGGTACTTTAATAACATTTCTTCTAGCTACTTTTTGTACCTCATAATAAGCCTTATTTATTGTAAGCTGTCCCGAGACTTTCTGTAGGGGACGGGATAGAGAAGCTTTTAATAAATAAATAATAAATAAGCACAGAGGAAGAGAGAGATGACCTTGAGGAAGAAGTACATGTAGTCAAGAACATAAGATATGAGGTGCTTCCAAAACACCTCCTTCCTTTTCTGCTTAATTCTTTCCTGGATGTCACTGTCCTGCATCTGATTTCTTCTTACCCCCAAATAATTTACTTCCATAGAAACATAGAAGCAGAGTGAGTCAGAAGGGGTCTCTGGGTCATCTAGTCTGACCCTCAGCTCCAGTCGGCTCCACTCATGACACGCCTACCATGTGCATGTCCAGCATGTCCAGCCTATCCTTGAACACCCTCACCACTGGGGCTTCAGTCACCTCCCATGGAAGCCCATGCCATACCCTCAGGGTCCTAACTGTCAGGAAGTACTTCCTGGCATCCAAACTGAACCTTTGCTTTGTTCCATTGGAAGGTGTCCTGCCCTCCTCTGCAGGGGAAAACAGGTGTCTTCCCACCTTCCATGAGAAGATGCTTCCTCCCATTTTCTCCTCACTGTCAGTCAAGTGCGCAGCCACCCTGTTAGTCCTGACTGAAGGAACTCTTGCCATGATCTGAATGCTCCTGCCTTCCCTTAAGGAGGCTGGAGCAGAGAATAGCACAGGGGAGGGGGGACAGGGGGAGGCATTTTGGTTCGAAGATGGAGTGCAAAATATTTCCTTGCCATTAGAGATCAAATGGGTGGATTGCCATGGCACTGTCATTTCTGTAGCAGCACCAGAATTGCTTTTTTCTTTACATGATTTTGATAACAGTAACATTTGATTAAAAGAGAAAGAATAAAGAATATGAATAAGAGAGGAAGAAGTAGCAAAGAAATACCAAGGGAAATTAAGCAAGTATAACCTGGAATATCAAATGTAAAAGATTCCACTACAAATCAATGGTTGCTATCCTTTCTACATCAGTCACATTTTTTGAAATTCAATTAAGATTCATTAAAAGTTTCTTCTGACTTGTGATTCTTGTTCTCTCTTCATTTTCACTCAGCTTACTATAACAAGCATTAATACAAACATTAACCTCTAATAATATTCTCTGGAGTTGTATTCTCTTTATATGTATTTTTTCCTGTTGTTGTTTTCCCCTTTAAAATGAATTATGTAAAGAACCCCACATTTCAGGGTAAAACATCCAAAGACAACACTTTATAGCCTTTGAAGCACAGTTAAACTGCACATTTAAACAAATATGAAATGCTTTCTTCTTTGAGACTTCCCCATGCACCCTCTTTTTAAATACTTAGATATTAATTAAAAACCATTTTAATGGTTTGTTTTGTGTGTTTTTTTTGTTTGAGATTTTCTGCTATTTGCAATGTGTGGCTTTTAACTAAAAAGCTTACTGTTTTGAATTTGGTTTTACCTGCTGCTGTTTTAGACTTTTTTTTTTTTCACAATCACTGTGTTTTCGGTGTTTTAATTGCCTTTATTCCTGTAAGGTGCTTCGTTACCAAAAGGTAGGGTAAAAATAATAAACCAAATGGAATGGAATGAAAAAAGGGGCAGAATTTCTAAATGTCATGTTTATTTATTTATTTATTAAACATTTCTATGCCGCCCCCATCGCAACAAAGCCTCGGGGCGGCTCACAACAGGGATAAGAAAGTTGAGGTATGCAAATGATGAGCCCCTAATCTTTGATTTACGGTATCATGACCTCATAATTTCCCTTGCTTTTTATTTGGCTATGGTCAAAGTAACTAAGAAATAGGAGGAATGTTTTCATTTTAGTTCACGAGTTCTGCATTATGATAGATTTAGGATGGACCTTGCAAAGGTGGCTTCTTACTGCATTCCTTGTTTTTAATATGCACAACTTGTAAGGCCAGATAATCATATCTTTGTTCAGTAAATGCACAGCTGTGTGAGGTCTGGACCCCTGAAGTGCTCCGGGGAAGGACTGTACCTTCATGGAGTGCCTGACTTGCCCAGGATGGGTGCTGAGACTTTTTGCCTTGCAATTCCCAAGCCGGGTAGATAAAGATTTCAAGTTTGAAATGTTGAAGACCTGCTGCTGTTGGAGACAGTGCAGAACTAGATCTGTACTGGGCATCAGGAAGCTTCCTTTGAATGCTAGGGCAAGCAAATTCTTTGTGGAGCATGGGCTATGTAAATACTGTAGGTCTCTGTTAGATGCTGCCCATATTATTTCCAGTGAAGGGGTTTATTTCTCACCCCTCTTAAGCTCACTTCAGGCACTCTGAAGAAAGAGCACTGTGTCCCAATCCTCTTCCATCACTGTACTCATCAGCTTCTTCTTACGGCGGGGGGGGGGGGGCACTGTCTGAAAAGGACATCCTTATATATCCATTGATACCCTGCATAGCAACCAGCAGACTCTTTTTCTGAGCTAGGAACTGAGTGTTCCCACAACCCCACCAGAGGGGACTTGTGTAGGAAGCAGAAATGAAAAAGGCACGAATACAGCAAGTTTACCTGCTCTGTCACCATCAGTGGCCTGCCCTCTTGTCACTCTTGTTTGGTTTCTTGACTGTGCACTCACAGCAAAAGCATCTTGTCAAGAAAGGGTTCCTCTGTTGAATTTTGGTGAATCCCGTTCAAACGAAATATTATATGAGACTTTCCTGGTTAAGATTCAATTGCTTTTCTAAAGTAATAAGCATGCTCAAGCAGCTCTTTTGAAAACAGGGAAATTGTATTGCCAAGGTGTGTGTGTGTGTGTGTGTTGAATGAATCCTTCCTCCTCAGTGCCTCTCACTCATTCTCAAAGTTTCTATTAGCTCCACAGGGGAAAATATGATGGTACTTCTATGTTTTCTCCTGTGATGCTAATATCAGCTTGGCACAGGATTCCTAGAGGGAAGCGGTGCAGAAGAGAAGGGCCCCCGTGCACTTGCGAGTTCATAGGTTGCGTCTTCAGGTTGGATGTTAAAGAAAGCAATGAGGGATGCTAGGAAAAAAGCTGCATGTTGTAGAAAAGCTCCTCAAAGTTGTAAAAGTCCTGAGATGCAGTATATGAGGAATTATGCAGCCTCTTGCAAACAGATTTCCAAACAGAGGAAGGCCTGTCACGACAGAGAAGCAACCATGATTGTTTGTTTACAGAACCAACCAGAGAGCTTCAGCGGTGGGGTAGTATAGAAATGAAATAAACAAATAAATAAAACACCTCCCATTTCAGAAACATAATAACCATTACTTGAGAAAATCTCTTGCAAGCCGTCACCCTCTTGCTGCTCTGCTCAACATCCAAGGAAGTGATCTGCGAAATCCCAAAACCTTCAGTTTTCTTTGGCTTGTTATTCCAGTAGTAGATTAGCTGCTTAAACATGTATTCCTTGTATGGACTTTGATCTGTCTAGCTTCAGTTTCCACCCACTGGCCTTTCATTTATTCTTGAGTCAAATAAATGTAATCCTTAAAACTCCTGCTACAATCCAAATTACCTCTTTGGCTTTTATTGCACAAGCCAAATTGGCATTGTCTATCATTATAAGATACATTTTCAGCACTGGGTTTTTTTCAGGTTTGAATCCTGTCCCCGTTTTTTCCTTTTCATTTTTAAAATTCGGAGTTTGAGCTTAAGAAGTTTTAACAGAGTTGCTTTGGCTCACTGGTATTGCTTAGCAACAGAATGTGTTATATTTTGGAAGCAAAATATGATGTTGCAGCAAAAGCTTTCAAAATGGCAAGTAATTACAGGCCAATTAGCAAGTTATTGATCCTGTTCAAAACAGTGGAAACAAATGATACAACACTCAGTCAATAAAATTCTAAAGAACCTATATACCACAAAGGCTAGCCACAAATATTGAGGGAAATGGGTGTCAGCAAACAATTTTGAATCTGTTTTTTATGAAGAAGTACAAAGAAATAATGAATGAGAGATTTCTGTTGATTCAATTTATATTCATCCTGTTTAGTGAGGCATTATGGTCATTGAGCTCACTGAGAAATAGGAGGAACTTTTGCCCCATCCATACTGGTTGTTTTCAGCATTATTAAGAGTATTTGCTCTAACTTTGAAAAGCCAGTCTCTCTCTCTCTCTCTCTCTCTCTCTCTCTCTCTCTCTCTCTCTCTCGGAGCAGTTCTGAAGCACAAGAATTTCTGATCCATTTTACTTATGACTCAGTCTCTCCTCCTGTATCCAGAGTTTTATTATAAAAGCTTCAGTAGCAAATTAATACGTAAACTGAGTTCATGGCTGCCTGACCAGGTCTTAATTGGCTACTGAATCTTTCATAGTAGAAGTCCCTGAAGAATCAAAAGTTCAGTCATTGAGCTTATGCTAAAAATCCAGATGTTATTCAACTGGAATGTTTCATACCCACATTTTCCCTCCTATAGTTTCTTTGCATGCTGATTTATCACGACTTTGTCTGCCTGTGCTGCAATTGCACCACAATTTATGTAGGGTGCATAGTTCAGTTTTTGCTTTTTGTACACAAATGTTTTTGCACGTTTCTCCTAAATGCATTCTGTACACAATTTGCACAATGTATTTCATATGAAACATCTATACAGTGCCTTATCTGCTAAAAACTCATGAATGCGGTGTGCTACATTATAGTCCAATAAAATCTTAAAACAATAAAGCATTTAGACTACACATTTTAAAAGTGAGAAAGTAGAATGCCGAATGCCAAGGGCCTTCAGTAACCTGGAACTGGCAATGCTGTCTGATTTTCTGGTGCTCTTCCCCCCCCCCCCCCCCCGTCCCCCAGCTGTACAGTGCTGAGTATTGACAAATGCAGCTGGTGTTTATATACAGAGTGCTTTAAAACTCCAAGAACAGAGGACTAAGACTTCAGGTGGCTTAAATTAGATGCAAAAAAGTTTAAAGAAATTAACAATTCTGTTCTGTTGGTTTTTGTTTGCAAACTCTTCTTTTCAAAATACCTTGCTGCAGATCAGGGAAGTATTTCTTTCGTGTGACTATTAAGAGGTTGTTCATAAACCAGCAATGAAATTAGAATACTTTTGTAAGACTGGATTGGAATTTTGTGTTCCTATTTGAATTATATGTCTGCTCTTCATTTTACTGTTCAGATGTTGTCCTACTTCTTTTGATTCTCAAAACACATCTTACATACTGGTCAGAAAGTAGAATTGCAGTACATCAACCATTCTTCAGGTGAATTACAGTAACAACAGCCAGTGTTTTCTGCCCCTCAGTCATTTACAATACACAGTTGTCTGGGTTGTGGAGAGGTCTTCTGTGTAATTAGAAGATTTCTTTATTTATAAGCCACTCACATTTACAGATTTTATGGAATTTACTAGATAAAGTGAAGACAGATTAACCAATATGAAGGTAATATAGATAGCCGCAGCTCTTCTTAGAAAGAGGATCCCCAGCAGAAATGACTTGCCGACTGTGAAGTCAAAAGTAATGGTAACTTTTTAGGTAGTACCTATTTTCAGTAAATTAAAACACTTAGAGAAAAAAAAAACATCAAAGGTAATGTTTCTGCATTGTACAGTTTGGTATTTACCATGTTTAAAGGTAAAGGTGAAACTGGGTTTCCTGTATAATGCTAGGAAAGTAGGAAAGCTAGATATCCTGTGGATGTGAAATGAGACTTTGGAAGCTGTGATCTTTGTTTTGATTCCTTGATCCTGTTATTGGCATGCATTAGTTGGCTGTTTAAGTAGGGAGCCGGTCAGGGTGGTATAGTGGTTAAGAGCATGGGACTGGGGCTCAGGCAATCCGGGTTCGAGTCCCCGCTCAGCCATGGAGCCAGCAGGGTGACTTTGGGCCAGGCACAGCCTCTCAGCCCAGTCTACTTAACCGGGCTGCTGTTTGAGAGCAGGAGGAGGGGAATGATATAAGCCACTTAGAGTTCATAGGAAAAAAAATGGGACCTAAATCTAATAATAAATAAATATATATCGTGCTGGTATTCATATATTCTTATAAGGAAAAAGGTGGGATATAAATCCAATAACATAATAGTGTTATCTATCTATCTATCTATCTATCTATCTATCTATCTATCTATCTATCTTGCTCTATGGTAAAACACAGGTTTTGCATGTTGAAATTTTAGATGCAGTTCCCAGAGTCTACGTTTAAAATGGATCTCTGGTAAAAAGTGATGGAAAGGACTCAGCCAAACAAACAAACACTGTTTCATTAGTGTGAACAGTACAAGAACAGATGGAAAAATAGTCTGACCTGATATAAGTCAGTTTCTTAAGCAAGCCAAACCCCTCTCCCCTTTTAATCAATATCTAAGGCAGGGATATAGAATCTCAGGCCCAGGGACCAAATTTGGCCCCCTGTGGTTCTTCAGGATTCTTTGGCCCCACCTTCTTGCCTCTGAGCAGTGACAGTTTGGTGGTTTTCTGGCTTTTATGGAGTTTTACACCGTTCCAAAATATTGAAATGTCTCTTATAATGGGTTGGTTACTAGCAGAGATAGCTATAAGGTAAAATAGGCTGGTAATTTTGCTTTGACTCCATCTCATTGGCCTTGGCTTCACTTATCACTGAATATGATCCACAAAAAATTCTTCAAAATGAGAGAGTCGTCAGTACTTTCATCCAGTTACCACACTTATAGAAAATGCTATGGATGCATGGAACAGTGCTCTCTGTGTGATTCACATTCCTGAAATCCTTCTTTTGTGGACCTTCAATGCTTCAGTGCACATCTGGTAATAAGCAAGGTGTAAGAGGTTGGCCGTTGTTTTTTCTGCTAACCATATTCCTTTCTAAACCCCCAGAAACCCATGTCCCCACTTTTGCATTTCTCATAATTGTCCGATGGGGATCCAAAACTAGTAACAATCCCTTTCACGTGCCGTGTTTTTATCCCCAAAACAGGCGAAAGGCGGGGGTAGGGAGGATCTGGGTCTTTGTTCATCTTATGTTTCACCGCTCCCCAGTTATACAGATTCAGTGGGACCTACGTTGCAATTGCCATTGTTACATCTAGATTAATTCTAAGTTCTATAGATTTAATATCAGCCAAACTAGGAGTTCAGAACAAACTACAGGACTCGGCTGTGCAGTAGGACACGGACTCATATTCAGTTGTCTCCTTTCTTCATGGTACCCGATATAAAAAAATTCACATAATTCTGGGAGTTATTTTCATGACCTGGCATTATGTTCATTACGAAGGGCCTTGACTGCACTCAGGTTTCAAACACTGGCTCAATATTTAGCTAGCTGCTGCTTCAAAATACCTGTGCATCAATGTTTATGTAAATGTGGCTCTCACACAGTGGAAAATCTACCTTGCGAGTTTTACTGTTTCATTTGTAAACAGGAGGAAACTTTGGGCTTGTCTGCTATCTGGCTTATCAAGTTTGAATAATCTGATAAAATTAAGATAATTTTGTATAACTGGTACAAACGTATTAAGTACAGCAAGGATGGAGAACTGCCAAGTTTCCTCTCCCAAGTGCATTACAAGAGGATGGCAGCCCCAGCTGGGGAGGAAAGGAGAGGCTCTGCAGTTTGCCCCAAAACTCTCCTCCCATGGGACTTACAAATATTGGGCAAAGAACAGTTTTGAGCATAGTTGTAACACAGAGAGAGAGAATTTTAATCCGGGATGGAACATGGGGTGGGTAGAGAGAAAGAGAGGACGAAACAGAAAGAGAAGAAACCCTAACTCTTTAATGCTGGTTTGGCAGTTTAGGAAGCAGCTACAGCAACCCTGACAGAGGTCTGTGTATTTTCTGTTTAACTACCTCCAGCAAAAGAAAACCCACCACCCCGCAAGGCAGTCAGTTCCACTGCTGAACAACTCTTACAATTAGGAAGTTGTTCTCCTACTGTTTGTCCTAAATCTGCTTTCCTGCGAAACACATCCGAAAGAAAACTAGGTTCATGGAACATTAAAGAACTCTGCAGTCCCAGGGTACAGGATAGGAAAGTAGTCTTTAGGTAATTGGAAAGGGTCATGTCTAACCTAAGGGAAACATGCGGCTATCTTTAGGAACTCTCTTTTGCAGCGGAAAGGATAAGGATGCGTTTTTTCTTTAATTGATTTGAAGTGGTGGGAATTGTAAGCAGATGGAAAGGGATTCGTAGACCTGAAAGTTTTGTTTTAAAATACAGGCTACTTTGAGGATCTGACAGTTGAAAACTGGAATATGGCTCTACTAGATAAATAGATGCTGTCTACCCTGCAGATTTTTGCTGTATTGTCATCTTCAATATTTTCAGAGGAATCACATTGGCTCCTAGCTCCTGGTTTGAAATTTGACAATTTTGTGTTATTTACAAAGGCAGAACCCATAACTTTTAACAAAATAGTGTTATCCTGATTTTCTTTTACCAGATCTTTATTTACTTTTGCTCTCCCTCCCTCCCTCCAACCTTATACACGCACATTCTCTTCATCATATTCAGTTTCACTTTCCTATTTTAACTCAAGTTTTCTTTAACAATCCTCAAAACTGCATCAGAGTTCTAAATTAAAGTCTTAATTTTCTCTCTCTCTCCTGCTTGTCATAGAACTTTAACTTGATGTGTCAGCTTTTCTGTTAGTAACAGTGCAGATTGTATTTTGAGCATTTACAGATATTTATAGATCTGTTGATTCTAGGATGACAGGTTTTTACCTGCAAGCTGTGCCGATTCAGAAGTTAACTTCAAGTTGCACTGTAACGTACAAAAATTTTCCACAATTAGTGGGCAAGGAATATTCAAAGCAAAAAGAACATTTTGTCACAGGGCACCAGATCTCCAAGCACACTTGATGTAATCTTTGCGTTGAAGTCCCTTCCATTCTCTGAACAAGGAAGGGATCTTCTCTTTGACATTTAAGATTCAAGGGAGGTAGAACCCTGCCTTGAAAGGCGCCCCATTGATTGCTAGTTTAGAAAGGGCCTCTTTCAAATGCCTAGCTGCAAAAATCGAAGTCAAGGGATCGGCCGTTAATCCCATCCCTTGTATATCTATTTTAGTAGCATAAATATATGCATATTTCTGAATTTTTTTTTATTTTCACAAAAGTTCTTTGACCTTTTAGTGGGAAACCTCATTTGTTGTGTTTGCATCTTGGAAATATTCTGATTTCTCGGTTCCATTCATGCTAGTCCAATCCAAGGGACACAACAGAGGGAAACACATTACAGTTCTAGAGAGTTTAGTGTATCCTGAATCATGTCCCATGCTATTTTTTTTATTTTGACTGTAAATATTAGCTCAAGAAAGACAAATCTGTCAGTTTCTCTCTCTCCCATTTTTCCAACCTTAAGTTTGTTTCATTGTGTTTGAGTGCAAGCTGACTGATTTCCCTGAGTAGAGCTCACTAGGAAGACCTGAATCACAAACGTACTGGCAGATTTTCTAAAAAATGAAATAACTGTTCTAATTAACTCCCTGTTGACATACTTGGTAACTAGGTATTTTAAACTTCTTTAAAAGGAAAATTGCTTGAGAGGCTGAATTCTACCATTTTGTTAATGACAAAGTAGGACTTCATACTCTAGAAATTAAAAAAGAAAGAATGACAGCGTAGAAGGTACGGCCCCTGCCACAGTGGTAGGGCATGACTCGATTGGTCGCTTCCCCACAGATAATATTCCCATGTGGATATCACTTCCATGTAGGAAAGTTATATGTAGATCTTGTTAATGTGTAATAAATGGAGGACTGGCCATTTGGAATTAGCAGAAAACTATTTAGACATGTAAAATATTTATATCTTGCCATTCCATCAAATATTTACAAAGTGGCTTGCGTCAAAGAGAAAAGCAGCTATACTAACCCAGAAGACAGAGCAGTAACACAGGAGAGAATTCCACAATTTAGGTTGCAGTACCAAGAATACCCAGTTGCTCTTTCCTACCATGTGCAAATGCGGCAACATAAATGCACACACATTTGACAGATGTTATAGCAATTTGTACATATGTTCTCTCTCTCTCTCTCTCTCTCTCTCTCTCTCTCTCTCTCTCTCTCTCTCTCTCTCTCTCTCTCCTTCACAAAAGCCAAAATAGTATAGCAATTAGATTTGTTTAAAAATGGTGCTGTCAAGGAGGGTGACCCACAGCAGGGACTGAAAACGGCCTCCAGACTTCACAGAGTTGTCCATCCCATTTCCTTTGGAATTATTATATGCCTTCACTCGGCTACCTTGAGCATCTTTCCACGTTAATATTGCTGGCGCTCTGTGTATCTTCAGATGTTCCTAATGAGATTTTTGCCGTGTTTAGCTTCGTATGTGACTGTTGATGGGTTGCCCGGAGTGTGGGCACAATGGGGGCTGTTCACCTTAAGGCATCTTTCAGCTGTCCTGTTGCTTCACCTCCCTGTGCTAAGCAGCTGTCTCCCTTTGAATGTGTGAACTTCCACAATGTGTTTCCATGGAGACGTGTTCTCGTTGAATGCGTGACCCTTTTCTGTGCTTCCCCATCCATGCCGTGGGGCTCTGTGTACCTTTCCTGTGCTTGGTCACATCCCCTCCATATTTCTGCTTGCATCTGAATCCCCTTTACCTTCCTCTCAGGGTCTGTAGCTTCTGCTGAAGAGAACTGGCTGCAGTTGTCGCCTGGTGGCAGCTGGTTCTCTGTCCAAGCAGCAGCTGCCAGGTACCTACGCCCCCAGCAAAGGCTGCTGGTGAAACCCATGGCCCTGATCAGCAACACAGTGTGGCAGTTACTTTATTTAGGCCTGCTAAGTTGAACTGGGTTCACTTTCCATTCCATTATGATAGAAATCTGTACGCATGCTGAGGAAAAGCATGTGATTTGCTTGCGGTCGTTTCGTTAAACTAGAAAGTAATATTTAGTTAAGCGGTTTTGACCCACTGGAAAGTTTCCAGAAGTGGGTTACAGGAAGTCTGAGAGAACCAGACAATCTCTGCCTTGGCCAGTGTCAAGGGCAGGTATGGTTGGCACCTGCCAAGAGCTCACACCCCACCTGACAGAAGCCGAGGGGAGTTGATCTCCGTCTCCTGTACTGCATCCTGCTTGTTTACTGCTTCTCTTTCTGACCTGGGCAACGGTGGTTGTGAGGAGGTGGAGGAGCAGGAGCAGAGGATGCCCCTGCCTGCTTTCCCACTAAGCCGCTGCCTCTCAGGCAAGCCCAAAACAGTGGTGACGGTGATGAGGAAGAGGAGAGAGGAGGAGGGGGAGCAAGAGCAGCTGACGGCAATGGCAGGGAGAAGGTGGGCTCACCTAGGGAGAAGACCCGTTGGGGTTGTCTTGTTCAAGGGCCTCGGGAATCTGGAACGGGCATTGTGTCTGCCTTTAGACTTGCTAGGTTAAGGTGCGTGTGTGGGAATACCGGTAATGTTGGAAGAAAACCAGCCGAAGCAGACACGTGTCCTTCAAGTTTCGTGGCAGTGCTTTTACTCAACTGCTGGGATGGGAGAGTTCAGAGCGAGGAGGAGCTATGTGAGTTGGCTTTTTAGCACAGCCAATGAGGAGAGTCCTGCTTCCTTCCTCTTCCTCTGCTGTAGCTGTTGGGTGGTGGTGAGGGAGGGAGGAACCCAACAGAGCTGGTATCTCAGCGGAGTGATGGGATGCCCTGCTTCCCATTGCTGCCTCAGCTGCAGTATTATCTTCCTAACAGATTTAATCAGGGACAAAATGGTTGTGCAGCTTTTGAACTGTTCAATGATAAGCACTTTCCCCCACAAGATGATTAACCCCCATGTTTGAAAATAACCTGCGCTGGTTCTCTGATCCTCCCAATCTCAGAATTACATTCCCGCCCGCTAACAGGATGATTGCATTGGCACGGAGTTTCTGTGAGGCTTTCTAGGGCTCTCATTTTTGCTCAGATTGCAATTGTTTGCCCTTCCACCCCCATCCCTTTGCTTTGCTACTCGAAGAAGCTTAGTTACATTAAAATGCTGCATTCCCAGTTTGGAATATCATACTGGATACTTGTTATCCCCCTTTCTCCCTCATGTGCATCTCTTCTTGCCTACCCCCCCCCCCAAAAAAAAGAAGAAGAAGAAGAAGCAAAACACTCCTCTGGCTTTGCGGCTGCGCTAATAAGTGTCCTGGATGGCAAGATGGGATTAGCATACAGCTGGGTTAATAGAGGACACTCGGAGCCACTGCAATGCAGGTAGCTTGGAGCATGCTCAGTTGCAGTGCTGTACTCTGCCAGCAAGAACACGGCTCTGCATTTGACTGACAGCCCAAGCCTTGCAAGCGTTGCCGGTGCCTGGCCTGTGCGTGGAGGCAATTGGCTCCAGAGCTGCCAGTCAGCCACCTGACCACATGCTGCTGGACCTTTAATTTCTCTGAACTGCTTGGGGGTTCCCTAGACTAGAGCCAGCCTTTCTGTTGCTGGTAAGAGGTAGGGAATTTGAGGTGGGGGGTGTTAGCAAGCACGGCATGATTCAGGGCTTTCTCCTCACCCCTCCTCCTCTTATTAGCCTTTGGAAGAAGAAGCAGAGAGGCTGTACGATGGTGATTCCTTCTGCCCTGAATACTGGGAGTGCCCACAAAGGGGATCTACTCACAACTATTCCCGGTGGAGAACACATCTATCTGAGACCATCCCTTCTTGCTGGAGATAATCTCTTAACATCAGATCATCAGTCCTGGACTAAGCCAGCCATAGAATGGTTGGGGCATGTATCCCAGGCCAGAAGGACTGCAGGGTTACTGGTAGGGGTTAGGAGAGAAAAGGCAGAAGCCAGCACAAGGCTTCCCCACCATTTCTGGAAGAGGATCAAGGAGTCAGGATATCCTGGAGAATAAGAATGTGGAAATAAGCTCCTGACCTTGTGCAGAATGCCTCAGTGCCTAATTCCTGATCAGCAAGCAGATGCTACTCCTAGCATTATTATGCTCCTACTTCAAAAGGAGTTTTCTGTGGATTTCAGAGCTTCTGTAGCTTTGATAAATTTGTGGGCATTAATGTGCATGCTGAGGGGAGCTAGTAGGGAGAAAAGGGCAAACCCTGTTCAGGTCTTCAGTTTTGGTTACAAAAATTTCAGCACTTAAAACTGAGTACCTCTCCTCTCCTCTCCCACTTCCAAGCAAAGGAAGCCTTCCTATAGACAGAGACACACACAGAAAGTGGCACATACTGACCATAAGTAGAAAGCATCTCTTCTCTGTGAGAAACTGCTCCTTCTTTTGCTAACCTGCACCGTGCTATCCATTTTCTTAGGGTCTAAGCTTACCTGTTTCAGATGGCAGCAGCCCTACAGATGCTGTCCTGCCTGTGACCTAGCAAGGAAGGTGAAGGCAGATAAGCACTTGGCTAAAGGAGAGATTTTCAAGCTGATGGGCTTGTCTGCATAGAGGCCGGGAGAACCAGTAGTTCATTCCCCGAAAACTGGCCCGGGAACTTTTGCAATCCTTTTACAGGGCACGTGCTTCTTTTATGTGACAACATGACATGTGCAAGACTGCATTCACAATGCAAGGGTGTTGTGGTGTGCAGGCATTCTCTTCCCCAGTGTGGCATTTTGGCACGCGGTCATCTGTTCTGTTTGGTAGAGCAGAAGGCTTACCTGGAATTGTTTCATGCTTTTCAGCTGCCATTACTAGCCATTGGCCAGGATGGTAATGTTCTGGTTGGGCAAGTATACTTTTGGCTGGGTAGCAACTTTCTAGCCAGGGAAAAAATCAAATTATACAAAAAAGCCTGTAGTCTTTATATAGCACGACATGTATTTATTATATTCATATATCCTTTCTTTTTGCCTTCTGAGGAACTCAAAGCAGCTTACATAATTTTCCTCCTCTCAGTCTTATTCTTGTAACAACAACCCTGTGAGGTAGGTTGGGCTGAAAGTCTGTGACTGGCACAATGTCACCCAGTTGGCTCCATAGCTGAGCGGGGACTCGAACCCAGATCGTCTGAGTCCCAGTCCCATGCTCTTAACCACTATGCCACACTGGCTCTCAGAAATAGTAAATATGATCTATTTATTACTATTGTTTCATTTCTTATACCACCCCAGAGCTGAAGGTAAGATACACAGCACTTAATGTGATGATTACGGCAGTTCCCTGACAGTTTGAAACAGGGGCAGTTTTCCAGATTGGAAAAATTGGCTCATTGAATGGCTGGCACATCAATGGAGGAGGGGTTTGCAGTAAATGCTCCGTTCCTGCATGTGTGTCAGTTCCCCTCCATGCACTGCTCTGCCCTTAAATTGGTACAAAATCCCCTTTCATTTATGTCATAGTTATTAGATTTGTCTACATTTTTTGGTAAAAATGTAGACAAACACATATTCCTGACAATTTAAACATACAAACAAACAGAAAGCGAGCAACCACAGAGGTGAGAACAAATGGGGTGTACTATCAGTAGTACTTACACCTGCCCTCCCCAGTGAA
This sequence comes from Varanus komodoensis, assembly GCF_004798865.1. Taxonomy (NCBI): domain Eukaryota; kingdom Metazoa; phylum Chordata; class Lepidosauria; order Squamata; family Varanidae; genus Varanus; species Varanus komodoensis. Next base: position 10,001,616 of record NW_025335762.1, read on the forward strand.
GGCCTGTTCACTCAGTCCCATTCAACTACCTCCTCATGGGTTTGCTTTGGTTTTGTTTAAGAACTGTCAAGGATCTTCAGCAACTGAAAACATAAAAGCTCAGGAAAGGGGTCAGGGTCTTCTCTGTGTTCAAGTGTTGAAATAGCACGTGGCCTCCCGGACTTCTTCCCCAACCTGACCACCCCCATAGAGTCCACTCTACATGTCCTCAGCCTCTTCAGGACCCTCGCTTTCTGCAAAGCCTGGACCGCACCATTGTGGCTGCTTGCCTGCTGCGAGGGCCGGACCAGAGGCATGTGTGTCTCGACCCAGAGGCCCTTCAGGTGGGTGTCCAGCACCATCTCCCTGGCCTACAAGATGTCAGGGTGCAACCTCCCCGTGAGCCTCCACGTACACTCCACATGCGCACAGGCCACGTCTGCTGCCCTGCTGACTGGTATCCTGCCGCAAGACATCTGCAGAGCCACTACTGGTCCGCTCCATTGACCTTCATTCAGCACTACCAGCTAGACATCCGCGCCAGGCAAGATTCATCGAAACACAGGAACAGAGCGAGTCAGACGGGGCCTCCCGGGCCATCTAGTCTGACCGCCGGCTCCGCTCGCGACATGCCCACCATGTGCGAGTCTAAGATGGTACATTCAACAGGGTAGCCCTCTCTGCAATCCTCCGGTGATGACTGCCCCTCCACCAGGAAGGGTGAGCTCGCTAGCCAGCCATATGTGTGTGATTCACCTAGAATAAAGGCAGGTTGCTTACCTGTAACTGTTGTTCTTTGAGTGGTCATCTGTGTATTCACACAGCCTGCCCTCTGCCCTGCTGGCTGCCATCAGCCCAGCATGACCATTGCTGCTCGCGTGGCTCAGGGCGCAGTCTCTGTGCCTTCTCCTTATATCCTGCGACACTCCGTCATGCCTGGCGTGATGCAGGCTTCGGGGCAGCTGAGGGACTGGGTGGGAGCCCGCTCCCTTTATCCAGACCCCTTGCCCGCTCCGTGAGGCTGAGCTCTGGAAGTTTCTCTCCGATCTCGGCCTTGCGCTCTGCACCAGAGCCCGTATGTGTGTGAATGCACAGATGACCACTTGAAGAACAATAGTTGCAAGTAAGCAACCTGCCTTTCCATGAGTTATCATATTTCCTTATCCAACCGTTTTGTTTGAATCCACTTGCTCATGATAAATTTAAAATCTGAAGCTTCCACTTGTATTGTTCCTTCATGAGCACTCTTATTTGCTTATTGCAAATGAGAATGCATCATGTTCTCATGCATTCTGTCAGTCAGCTGTTGTTAGCTTAACAAGAAACATTTGTCAGCATGAAACCAGCAGTAGTATTTGCACAGGGAGGTCCTCCTCTTGCACCATCAGATTCAGTGAATCCACTCCTTGTAAAACGAATGCAGCCTGAGTTGAATCCAGGGTCAGCACAGGATTTTAAGGACAAATGATTCCAGATGCAGTTCTAAGATTTGTATATGACATGGTTCTCCTGTTCTTTTGGGGTTCCCCCACCAGAAAGCATCCAAACTCAAAAAGTTATTCTTTTTTCAGATTGCTGTTCTCCGCTGGGTATGCGGGATGAGTAGAATACAATTCAGCATTCTGATTAGTGCATTCTTAAAGCAGGAATGTAAGATTCTCTTGTTACATGTTTTACAGTGGCATAGCAGAATGCCATCTATGTGACTTTTTCTACAATGAGTCGTACACCATTTCATTATACATATGAGTATCAGTGCACTATCTATCTGTCTATCCATTAGATTTAAGTCTCTGTTTTCTTATGAACTCAATGGCTTATGTCATTCTCCTCCTCCTGGTCTCACCGGAGCAGCCAGGCACCTTGTGTTGAGAGTCTGTGACTGGCCAAGGAGGGACTAGTTTCAGGTTGCCTGATTTCCATTCTCATGCTCTCAACGGCTACACCACACCGACTCTCAATATGCAATGATTCCTTTGTTTGTGTTCAAATGAATTGTTGAGAATTGTTTGTTACGGTGCAAGTTGTTAATACTTCCTGATTGTTGTTAGTTTCCCTACTATGGTTGTGATGGGGGCAAGGAAATTCAGGCAAAGGCTGATTTTGGCAACAGTACCATTGTACTTAGCTGGGAGTATGGCAATATTATTATGATTATGATTATGAATATGATTATGATTATTACAGCATTTCTATGCCGCCCCTTGCCGAAGCCTCGGGGCGGCTTACAACACAATAAAATACATTGAAGTACAATAGAACGTAATAAATTACCTCCAGTTACATAAATACAAAGAATATATTTGCCTACTTTGAGTGGTATATCAGTCTACAATGTTCCAGGTAAATTATCTGCAATCTATGACATAAGTAGAAAGTTCCATTTAACTGTAGCCAATAGATTTTCATCATAACAGACTGAAAGCACTCCAAGTATTTGCATCAAATATTATTAAAAAGATATTACTTCAAAGTTTACAGTCTATGTCTGAAAACATAGTGCAACTATAGTGGTTTATTTTTAAATGTTTCATGCATTTTATAATCTCCGTTCTTGACTTCCACAATCCTTTTAGCTGTTGATTGTCTTGACTGAGTTCATACACATTAAACAAAATAACATGGCTTAAGAGGAAGTACAAGCTGAAAGTGAGAGATGGCAGCCCAAGATTGACAGACAAATGGTCAAGGAATTCCTAGGTGGAATAACCACTTTCATATCTCCAGGGCCCGATGAACTCCTTCCCAGGGTCATAAAAAAGCTAGTGGAGAAACTCTCAGAAACACTAGGTATTATCTTTGAAAAATCTTGGAAAACAGGAGAAGTGCCAGATGACTGGAGAAGGCCTAATGTTGTCCCTGTCTTCAAAAAGGGGAAAAAAGACGAACCTGAGAACTATAGACCAGTTAGTCTGACATCAAGCCCTGGAAAAATTTTGGAGCAAATTATTTAAAAAATTCATCTGCAAGCATCTTGAAGAAAATACAGTGATTAACAGAAGCCAGCATAGATTTATCAAAAATAATTCCTGTCAGACTAATTTAATTTCCTTTTTTGACTATGTAACCTCCCAAATGGACTGAGGGAACACTGTGGACATAATCTACCTAGACTTTAGCAAAGCTTTCGTCATAGTGCCACACAACATTCTGATAAGCAAATTAGCAAAAACTGGACTAGATGGAAAAGCTATTGGGTGGATCCAAAATTGGCTGCTAAATCAGACACGATAACATATTCTCAAATTGGATGGAGGTAACTAGTGGGGTGCCACAAGGTTCAGTCCTGGACTCAGTGCTCTTCAACTTCTTTATCAATGATTTAGATGAGGAAGTACAAGGAAAGATAATCAGATTTGCAGATGATACAAAACTGGGTGGAATAGCAAACACCCTGAAAGACAGGATAAAGCTTCAGGGCGATCTTGATAAACTTGTACACTGGGCTAAAAACAACAGAATGAGATTCAATAAGGACAAGTTCCCCACAAAGGAAAAAGAAACCAAATGCATCGATACAAGATGGGGAATACGTGGCCCAACAGAACTGAACAAGAAAAAGATCTTGGAGTAATCATGGACAATAGGCTAAACATGAGCCAACAATGCGATGTAGCCACCAAAAGGGCAAATGCAATTTTGGGATGCATCAACAGAATTATTGCTTCCAAATCACAAGTAGTTCCTCTATACTCCTCACCTCTCACTACTCAGACCACACCTGGAATACTGTGTCCAGTTCTGGGCATCAGGATTTAAGAAAGATGCAGGAAAATTAGAAGGTGTCCTGAAGAGGACAACACAAATGATCCAGGGTTTTGAAACACTGCCCTCTGAGGAGAGACTGAGAGAACCGGGAATGTTCAGCCTCGAGAAGATAAGACTGGGGCGGGGGGGGGGGGATGATATCCCTCTGTAAGTACCTCAAAGGCTGCCACGAAGAAGGAGGTCAAGATCTCTTCTTGCTGATGCCAGAGTGTAGGACACGGAATGATCAAGTCAAGTTGTGACAACCCAGATTCAGGCTGGACATCAGGAAAAGCTTTCTGACTGTCAGAGCAATACAACAGTGCAAACTGCTGCCAAGAGAGGTGGTGGGCTCTCCCACACTAGAGACATTCAAGAAGAAACTGGACAGCCATCTGAGTGGGATGGTGTAACTTGGTGTCCTGCAACAGCAGGGAGTTGGACTCGATGGCCTTCATGGCCCCTTCCAACTCTACTGTTCTATGATTCTATGACCCTAATAGATACCCCCAGTGCTTTTTTTGTAAAAAAAAAAAAAAAAAAGGTGCCGGAACTCATGTTGCTGGCAGTAAGCGGGCAACCACACACACAGCTGAGTGTCCCAAGCCGAGAGCAGCAGCAGCAGCAGCAGCAGCAGCAGCAGCAGCAGCGCCCTCACGATCAGATAGCAGACACAAAAGCAGCCCGCAGGCACTATGTTAATGATGTTTGCTGCTGATCTGCTACACTTCGTAAAATCCATTGGAAAAAAAGGTGCCGGAATGCCATTCCGTTGGATGACAAAAAAAGCCCTGGATACCCCATCCCTGTGGAGGACCAACAGTCCAAAACTCTCCAAGTCCTTAAATGGTTACCTGGAACATATTCGTAGGGAGAGATCATATCCTTTGAGCTGCCTCACGTTAGTGCAGTGTGTGTGTGTGTAGGAATTTCTTCAGCTGCCTAAGGGAGATACGACCCTCAGTTCCTTCTATCAAGTTTCAAGCCTGTTTGAAGTAGTTGAATCTGCACTGTTAGGTGTCACCCAAGCATTTGTCTAAGAAAGGTCATTTGCAGGATTTTTTTTAATTATTGAGGCTGCTCCAGCCAATATGGCATCCACTAGCAATATGCTTTTATCAATAGAATGAACCTCAATTATTTTGAAGTAATAATTTAGAGAAACTACTGTCTGGTTTCTGCGTTGTCACACCTGCTTATTGGGCCAATGTCAGATTCTTGCCTATAACCTCCTCTTTTTCTTTTCAGCCTAGTTTAAATTACTGTTGGGCTCTTCCTCAGAGGAGATTGCCTAGCCCTCTGAAGCTTCCTCTCCAGTTAGCCTACTTTTTCATTTAATTACTCTAGCTGTCATTCTTTTTGTATTAACCTCAAAAGTGCTGTCCCACACGTCTCCTGTTGTCCTAATAAGATCGACCCTCTTTATCTTTCCCCTCCTGCTTTTGGAGTATGTCCTAAGCATACCCTTCAACAGTTCACCAATTAAACTGGGGACGTATTTAGATCAACCTGCTTCTCCTAATGAAGATTGCTGCCTGCATTGACCCTCATTTCTGAAAGTTCTACCCCATCTGCTGAATGCTGCATTCATTTATTTCACCATAGCTTGTCTTTCTCAGATCTTTAAATGCCAAATCCAGTGATACTGTTGTTAAAGCTAAGAAAACATAGCCGTCTCCTTTTCTTTCCCTTCTTTTTTGTTTCTTCGCTGTCCTTTCAACAGTCTGCTTCATTTTTTGCTATTGTTCATCTATATGGAGGTGGGAGGAATAATGGAAAATACTTTTTTTAAAAATGAAAACATAGTTGTCCTACAGTATGTTGAAAATTCAAAACATTGCTCAGTATCTGCAGGTTGTAAAATAGCACCTCATAGTGCCTTAGTTCCCATGTGCACGCCTCCAAGTGCATGTACTCTAGAGGCAAAAAGAAGTCCCTGTCAGTCAGGGCCCAACAACTTGACATGGCAACAGTCACGCTTGCTCTTGTGTGTTTGATTATTTTTAAAGAAATTGCTGGTATGCACAGAGGGCCAAGGATAATGGAGGGTGAGCCAGAGCAGGACTGTAAATGGGATGGCAGAGGGCATTAACTCTTTGTCATGCTGTGGCCCCAGCATAATCCCTTCCCCACATCTTACTTGCAATAGGTCAGAAGCTCTCATGGGTGCTACTGTTCGTTTCTCCTACTACAGATAGGAAGCTTGGGGAGTGGAAATTCAGGTTGAGATCATACTGTGAGTAAAGCATTAAAGGTACCTTCCTTTGTGCAATGAACCTGATCTTTCTTTTGCCCTGCACCTGCTATTTATTTATATTTTAAATCAAGCATGTCGAAACCAAGTATGGGACAAATATCAGATATAACTTGGCCTTCAGGGATCTAGTGTTAGATCCATGTTTATGGGAACATGGTATTTTAGTGGAAACCTCACTGAGCTGTTTTAAATGTTGTTTTGTTCTTGTTTTAGAGAGAAAGGTAACTAAGCTATCCAATTAATAGCAATAGCTTCTGGAAACTACACAAAGAGAGTTGAAGACTGAAGAAAAGAGGAGTCTAGTGATTCCTAGTCATGACATTCTAACAAGACACACCCCAAAGGCAGAAATTGGGACGGAATATCTCACTTTATCACACCTAGCTTTATTTCACTTTGTAGGGGTGTGTGTGTGTGTGTGTGTGTGTGTGTGTGTGTGTGTTTTACAAATTGAAGGCTTTTGACAACTCTGCATTGAATAAGTCTATTGGTGCCATTTTCCCAATAGCATCTGTCCATTTTGTGTCCATTTTGGTAATTCTAGCAATATTTCAAACTTTTTCATTGTTAGTATATTTGTTATGGTGATCTCTGATCAGAGTTCTTTGGTGTTATTATTGCAGTTCTTTTAGGGCATTATGAACTGCATCCATATAAACCATCAACTTTGAGGCACGACTGTGTAACCAGCAAAAAGATTTCAACTTGCTGAAAGCTCAGGTGATGGTTCGAATTCTTTAGCAATAAAGTATTTTCAAGTAAGGTATGTACATTGTAGTTTTTAAATATAATGCTATTGGACACTTAGCAGACTACAGAATAGGGTAAACATAACTTTTATATGCACTAGGAAACAAAAAAATTGTGTGACTCTTTTTTTTTTTTTGTTTTTTGGCAATATTTGCTTTATTGTGGTGGTCTGGAACGGAACCTTTAGTACCTTCGAGGTATGCCTGCAGTGACTTTCCAGGAGCAGATCCTAACAAACTGGGACTGTTCATAGCAATAGGGACAGACAGAGGGAATGGCTAAGCCACATTCCCAAAAATACATCTTTGAAGATGACATTCTCTATTGGGAATGGGCCATAGGTGCAGCAGCATCTGAATCCAGGCATCAGATCCCCGTTTTGTGTCCCACGCTGCTCTGTTCTAAAGTGATGAAGTGTGTGGGAAGGCCTGGCTGGTTTGGAAAAGGAAGGAGCAAGGAAGCCGTGGGTTAATCAGTGGGACTTGCCCATGGAAAAGCCAGTATTTCAGTGCATGATTAAATGTGAATTGGCAATTCAAAAGAGTGTTTGCCATAGTGAATCCAGATCTTTTGTGTCAGGGCACATTTCTTCCCTTTCCCCTTTCCATTAGATCACGGTGACAGGCTTCTAAAGTATTGTCCTTTTTTGAACTGACTGGCCAAGAGTGATCCCCTTAATGGATGGAGTAGCTCTTGCCCGGTTCAGGAGCTGATTCTAAACTACATCCCTTTTCTCCCTTCCCCTCCAAAAGGGCCCAGCTCCACCCTTGGGGAGCTTTGTTCTGCTTGTGGGCCAACAAGGGATTATTTAACTAATCCACTTATTGGGCTTGGTAACAAACCGTCAAGGCTGATGAACTCACACACACACCCTTCCAACCTCCTGGTTCTCCAGTGTCAACCTGCCAGACCAGAGGTCATTTGGCTAATCTCCCCACTAACATGGGGACTTGAGTAATGCATTCCAGCCCTTCTCCTCTTCCTCTGCATTTTGAGAGAAGCAGGCTTAGTCCCTCAATAGGTAGCTATTCTGACTCATGGCAGAACAGAAGTCATTGAAATTGATTTGAGAAGCTTTCACCATCTCTACTAGTGTGACTCTTTTAGACCCTAATCAAATCTTAAGTACCCACATCTGTTCTCTGTGGATGGTTGTCAAGGTTTCCAGAAGTCATGCTAGTTTTAAATACATGTTTTAAAATTGAAACACATTGATTCTAACTGGATGTTTATTAGTTGAAACATGTTTAATTTGAAACATAAAAATAAGAGAAAGGCATGCAAAACCAATATGGTGCAGGAATTAATAAAATAAAAATCTAGCATAAGAGCAAAAGCGAAATTCAAGGCCCAGACAAATAGCGATTTCTTTTACCTGGCAGTAAATGGAGAATAAAGATGGCAGCCAGCAAACTGCTTTGGGGAGAGAAATCTAAAGACAGGGCAGAGCAACAACAGTAAAAGTCTTGTCTCTCAGAAAGTACAAGAAACCTCTGAGGCTGATCCAATTCCTGTGGAACAGTTTAGGGACCCTGATCCCAAACCATTTGGGACTATATAGGTTAAAATTAACATTTCAAATTGTGCCCACCAAATGGAATGGCAGCCAGTGTAGCTGTTCCAAAACTGGCTTGCAAATGGTTCTGGTAACTATGATTCTGTATTTTGTATTACCTGTCAATTCCAAACACACTTCAATACACTATGCTTTCAGTGTTTTATTTTGTATTGATTATATCCTTTATTTTTCTTACAAGGTACACAAAGAGGCTTACATAGTCTTCCTCCTCCTCCTCTGTTTTTATTCTCACAACAACCCTGTGAGATAGATCATGCTGAGATTCAGTGACTGTTCCAAAATCACCCAATGGGCTTCATGGTCAAATGAACTCCTGAAACCTCATCTAATACTCTAACCTCTATGCCACACTGGTTCTGTTCTTATGTTCATACTGCAGGTAATCGCTTATAGTAAAAGCAAACTTCCAGCAACTGACTACAGGAAGCAATGACCAATGGCTTTTCTATGCCTTGCTTTTTAATACCGGGCTTGTAATAGTGGGAATTAATTTCCCTTTACCAGAGCTATAGAATGAGCAAGATACGTGTTTTAAACACAAAAAACTTTTAGAAATCTATGTGGTATTCTTGATTTCAGATATTTATTAATACATAGTATTTGTTATCTTCTGAGAATGCATTGCTGTCCTTTAAAAGCCATTTGCTGACTGACTATATGGATGCTTGTCCAGCTCATAGCGCAAGACAAATGACATGGCTCTCTGATTGTGAGACTGGCAGGCGCTATTACAGTTTGTTCCCCAATGTGGCTGGCCAAAGACAGAAAAGGGGAAACCAGCATTGGTGGCAGTTACTGCTGTGTGCGGGCAGAAGAGACTGAGTTGGCGCTGAACGCAGACATGGCTTTGTTCAGAACAGATACGCTGTTGGGCAGTTCCATCTCTCAGGGAATCCCATCCATGATTCTCGCTGCAGCAACGGAAGGCTCTTCTGTGGGGGCTGATTCAGAGCTGGTGGAAAGCAAGAGGCACCTTGGTGACCCCAGCTTTGGGAAGAAGGACACTATTCACTGCCTGAAAGCTGGCTTCCCACAGCTCAGTACTGCACGCTGGCAGGATCCTCCCCCAACCTTTAAAGACAACAGCCGTTCAGCCGAACACTCTGTTCGGGAGCAATTTGTTGCTGTGGAAATGGCTCCTGACGTGTCAGATTGAGGGGGATCCCTGTACATCAACAGAGACAGTCTGTCTGCCTGCCTGCCTGTGTCCCTGATTAGTAGGCAGCCCTGGTTAGGAGCCTAGAGAGCTGGCAGCCGCCTTGGCTGTGTGCGTACGCAGCCTGGTCCGGAGTGATCGCGTGTTGCCCTGACACTTGGTCTCAGCTTCTTGACCTCACAAGGAAACCCCGTGGTTTTGACTGGGGCTGGATAACGGATGGATTGTTTATTTTCAAAAATTGGAGATCAGTGGCCACAATCCCCTTCTTTGTACGGGTAATCCCTCCGTGCAACCTGAAACCTATCGAATTAGAGCCTCGTCTAATTGAGGATGCAATGCCATGCATGTTTAGACAGAACACATCCTACAGCACCCATCGGTCTCCAGTCAGCATGTCTAAAGGTTGTTTGCCAGCTCCCCCCAGACTACATTTTAAGACTAAAAGCCGGAGCAGACATTGCCACTTCGGCTTTGCTGTGGAGGCTCCTCACCTCTGCCAGTAAATAGCCAGTGAGGGGAAGGGGGCAAACTGAGCTGGCTTGCTAAAGTCCCCTTTCCCAGCAGGGTCCCCATTTGATTCCTCTCTGCCCACTGCGCCAGCTGTTTATTGAAAAAAAAAATCATTTGATGTAAATAACATGACAAATAGTTTGCACCTGTGATTAAATGTTAACTTGGTGTCTTCAGCATCAAACCCTCTCCTTTCCCTGTTCTTTATCCTTCCTCTACCTGATACCACCCCAGTACACCTGCAGGTGCAGATTTCTAGAGAACTCAGAACTTAACTGTTTTATGACCATTTGGTTGGTCCTAATAAGAATATTGCTTGGTTGTAGGTTCTGGGAATTGACTCCTGCTTTTGAGGTTGAATGTGTTTTTATGCAATGTTTTAATTAAGATTTTTTTAAAAAAAATCCAGATTTGATTGTTAGTATCCTTGAGTAACATGCTTTACCTGAAAGGCAGGATATGGATGAAATAATGGCCAGCTTATTCTTAGTGAGCTGCAAGACAGTTCACACCTCTGTGAGCTGGGAGGGAGGGTGAGGGTGCAAAGCATCCCTGAAATATTGGCTGGATCTCTGAGTATGATGCTCACCTCACCTAGGATCTTCCTTTCTGTCTGCAGAGACTGAAATTATATAAAGTCAAGAGCAATCAATTGTAGGTATTTATTATGTTCTGTACCCAAGAATGTCAATTCTTCTATTTTTCCTTTTTCTGTGTGAAAGATGAACTGTCAAAAGGATCCTTATGTAGAACTGAAGAGTGGGAAGATTATAAATTATTCCGCTCTTGTGTTCTTGCTAATAACACACAGTTGCTTTGAATAGTCTGCTGTGGCTATTCATTCATCAGAAAGAGCAAATTACTGAAATGTTGAGCACAACTCAGTTTAGAAACACGGCTCAGTTTTCGTCCCTAGTCTTATCCTTCCTTCTTAGCCACAGTTGACTATATCACCCTCTTTCTGCTGTATCCTTTTCCAAATATTCAATTTGTCATATTTCTATCTTGTTCTTCAGGACAATGCCTGATACTCATACCGTATCTGACCTCCTGTTTAAATGATGCAAAACTTATTTTGTAGAGCTTTTTTTAAATATCTGGCATCTTGTTCTCACCCAAGGGACTGATACTTGATAAGGAGTTCTTACTTTGTATGTCCCTGGTTCAGTGCCTGACAGAGAGATGCTGGAGAGATGCTGCCAGCCAAAAGAGACTATGTGGGTGGAACCCATAGATCCTCTTGGATCGGTCTGCATTGCTTCACCCTCTCCACCAATTTACTAGCAAAGGGTGCGATCCAACCAATAGACCGATCCAAAGCTAAGCACGGTTTCTATTTGCGCTATTTCACTGTTTTGGAAGGAAATGGGGGTCAGCAGTCCGTTTTGGACCATCTGTAAACCATTCCATCCCACTCAAAAAGTTCCAAATGGTCTCCCTCCAAGGCATTATGCTGCTCCTATGAAAAGGGGGCTGGTTCACATCCATTGATTTAAAGCACGCTTACTTCCATATCTGCGTCCTTCCCAGCTACACCTACTTTCTACGGTTCCAGATCACTACCGACCCCTTTGAGTTCAAGGTGCTGCCGTTTGGTCTGTCTTTGGCACCTAGGGTATTCACCAAATGCATGGCTCCAGTGTGTGCACATTTGCGACTCAAAGGAGTACACGTTTACTCCTACTTAGATGACTGCTTGCTAGTAGCTGACACCAAACAGGATTTACTGATGTCTCCTTCCTGGTGGCCATCACCTCAGCTCATAGTGAGCAAACTCTGAGCTCTACAGATAGATCATTCGTACTTGACTTTCCACAAAGAAAAAGTGGTCCTCCATACCAACCTGTCCTTTCTTCCTAAAGCCTCTTCCTCCGTTCATGTAAATCAAGAAATAGTGTTCCCAGCATTTTACCCATCACCATCTAGGGGCATTAAAAGGGCTTTGCAGATGCATGACCTTTGCTGCCCTTTAGACTTCTGTTGGTCCTGAACCGAGCTAGTTCACAAAACAAAATGACTGTTCATCGAAGATGTGGACCACTCCAAAGGCAAGCCAGTCAGTTCCCAGTGCCTTGCATACCATATTGTAGAGACAATTAAATGAGCACACCAGCCGGAGGATTTGGACTTGGCAGACTGCCCTAGAGCTCATTCCACCAGGGCAATATCAACACTGATGGCCCTCCACATCAGACTGCTGTTGGACGCGTTGTGCAGAGTAGCTGTGTGGTCAACACCATCCACATTCGTCCAGCACTATAGGCTTGATGTGAGTGCCAGAGAGTGCTCCTTTGGTCAAGCTGTGTTGTCATCTTTTCTACTCCCTTGGACTGAGGAAATGGTGGGATCCCACCTATTCATATAATGGGGAAGGGGTGGGTCTTCCACCAGAAATTCTAGGGTTAGCTAGAGGAATCTTCCTGAACATGGCACCAGGCAGGTGCAGCACCCACGTGTGATGCACAGTCGACCACGCAAAAAATGACAGTTACAGAGGTGTAACGTTGACCGTTCTATGTTTCTGGACAGGGACTTCATAGTGGAGCTCTCCAAATTCTCTGAGAACCAAATCAAATGTCCTCGTGTTCAACACACGCACTTGCCACCTTGAATATAAAGCAGGGCGAGGTTTCCTTTTCTCAGTGAAAAAAGAAACAGGGTTACTTCTAACAAGAGTTTGACTGAAATCTGCCACTGCTGCTTCAGTCTGGAATGGAAAGAACAGTTGCGGCAGAAAGTACAAATCTCAGACGGGATGAGAAAGCAATAAATGGCAGCATGCTCACAGATTTTTGCCTTGTGACCAGCATGGGAAGAAATCTTGTGCTAGACAGACCGTGGCTGCATCACTGTGGGAGCGACTGGCTGCAGATTGCTGGTGTCTTGATGCTTCTCTCAAACGTATCAGACCCGCTAGATCTGCACAGCAAGTAAGTAAAAGGACAAGCTGACACTTCTTAGAGGCTGGCAGTGGCGCCCCTTGTCCCGGCGTTTCAGGGGTGTGTGACACGTCAGTCTCTGCAGTAAATCATCCAAGTGGCCCCCTGCACCAACTGCTGCTGCTGCTGCTGCTGCTGCTGCTACGACCACTATGAGTAATGCTTCTGAAACACTGCAGAAGTTGCAGCCTTTTAACGTCGTTTACTACTGGAGGTGGCTCTGACTTATTATTGGATGCGTCATGCTTCGGGAACACTGGTAGAGGTGATCCTTATGGCAGTCCCTCCAGCCGTGCCCAGAAGGAGAATCCAAGATGGCTGGCAGCAGTGCTGTTTCTGGGGTTTTCATCTCCACCTGGACCTGGTCTTTTGCACAGTGATAAGGTCTTCCACTCTCATTCAAGATGAAAGCGTCCCAAAATATTTTACACTGCAATAAGAAACTATATATTGCTTCTGTGGAAAATTTAGTTCTTCGTGGTCTCTGTGCGATCGCACACGTGGGCTTTGCCGCAGAGCACAAGGCCAGGATCAGACACAAATACTTCCAAAGCTCAGCGGAACGGAGTGGGGGGGAGCCTCCCACCCTGCCCCTTCTGGAAGTCTGGATAGGAGGGGGGTCCGGCCAGTCCCTTGGTTCCTTTTCAACCGCACACGGGGACCTCTCCGCCACCCCTCACAACACCAAAGGTCATCACTTCCGTTCCATGCTATGCTATGCCTTCCATTCCCACTGATCACCAGGGTGGTATCCAAGATTCAGAGACAGGACAGACTGTGTCCTTGTCACCCCTTGGTGGCCATGCCAGCCCCGGCTCCCCCTTCTTCTCCACCTATCCGCCGGGACCCATATCTGGCTGACACCGTGTTACAACCTCCTGTCCCAAGTGCTTCACCTGGACATGGGGGTCCTTTGCCTGATGGCCCGGATGATCCCTGGCTGACAGACTCACACCAGTCTCTGCCACCCATCCTCCAGCCCACTCTGAAGCCCTCTACCTGCAAACCCTACATGGCAAAGTGGAGGGCCTTTGAGAGTTTTACTACTGCCAGGGGACTCTACCCTGTCCACGCCCCCATTGAGCACATCCTCTCCTACCTTCAGACCCGGTTCAGCGCTGGTCTCTCCCCATCATCCCTCTGGGTCCACCTTGCAGCCATCTCTCACGTCACACGCCAATCCAGGGCACCTTCGCCCTCGTGCATCCCCTGTCATGCCGCTTCCTTTGAGGCCTCCAGAACCTCGCAGCACTGGTGCTCCCTGCACCCCCACCTGGAGCTTTTCGGTTGTCCTTGGGGCCCTGACGAGAAAGCCCTTCGAGCCCATGGTGACAACTGACCTGAGTCTCCTGTCATGGAAGACAGCATTCCTAGTCGCCATCATATTGGTGTGCCGTGCCAGCAAGCCGACAGCGTTACGGGCGGACGCCCCTTTCCTCATATTCCACTGAGACAAGGCTCGGACCTGCAGCCAAACCCCCACGTAGCACTCAAGGTCACTGCCTCCTTCCATGTCAACCAGGACATTGTCCTCCCAGCCTTCTTCCCAAACCCCTCCAGCCCCATAGAGAGGATACTCCACCTCCTTGATGTCCACAGGGCCCTCCCCGACCGAGCAGATACGCCACTCTAACTGCCTGTTTCTCTGCTTCGAGGGCCCAAGGAAAGGACAGCCCATCTCGACCCAGAGACAGTCCAAGTGGGTGCCCAGCACCATCTCCCTTGCCTATGAGGTGGCATGTGTGGACCCCCCCCCCCCAGGACCCCTGTGCATGCAGTCTGTGCGGACTCAAGCAACGTCCACCGCTCTGCTGCAAGGCCATCTGCAGGGCCGCCATCAACCTTCATCTGGCACTGCCACCTGGATGTCCACATCAGACAAGACTGCACATTCGGCAGGGCGGTCCTCTCTGCAACCCTCCGGTGACGACACCCACGATGGGTGAGCTTGCTAGGCACCCATCGGTGTGATTGCACAGAGACCACGAAGAAGAAAGGCAGGTTGCGTACCTGTAACTATTGTTCTTCGAGTGGTCATCTGTGCAGTCACACAACCCGCCCTCCACTGCACTGGCTGTCGTCAGCCATGCACGCCCTCCACGCTGGGTGGGTGGCCAGGGTTGGGTTTAGGTGCACCTTCCTCTGCCTGACTGTGCGGTCTTCAAGGCACTGAGAGACTGGGCAGGATCCCCCTCTTATCCAGACTTCAGTGGGGGGCTCCCACCCACTCCATTCCACTGAGCTTTGGAAGTTTTCCTCCAATCCAGGCCTTGCGCTCCACGGCAAAGCCCATACATGTGAATGCACAGATGGCCATTCAAAGAATGAGCTCCAGGTAAGCAATCTGCCTTTCTCCCCAGCTTCTGTGAGGACTGCGGCTCGGATCAGAGGGAACGGGAAATTCTAGATGGGGCGCCTGCTTCTCTGCTCATAAAAAGTGAAGGCGCTGCCACCAGGCAAGCGCCAGCTCTCTGCATCACTGGCCAGAGAGAAGAATGGGCAACGCAGTCACTGGAGAAACATGGCAGGAGGAGCCTCTGCTTGTGTAGTCCTTGGCTTGCTGAAGCACAGGATGAAGTCTGGTATTGTCATCCCCAACATTTCCTCTCTGCATTTAAGCTGGTGACCTACAGTTACTGGCTTAATCCAATAGGCACAAGCTTTTCTGGTTTCTGGCTTTTGCTAAAGCCCTAACATCAAATTGTAGTAACTGGGCCATGCATAGGGCTGAATATGTCTTAAAAAAAAAAAAAAAGACATACCTTTCCGATTTTTTTAATACTTACCCCTGTGAATGCTGGTGGCCTTTCTATATTATTTTTATATTGATGTTTTAATCTTTTAATTGTTTTATAGGTTTTAAATATGCTGTTATTTATACATATGTTTAATATGTTGTTGTAAGCTGCCCAGGAAGGCCTTTTGTCAGTTATAGGCAGCCTATACATATCTGCATAAATAAATATGCAGCTCATGCACTAAGAAGTCAGCATTAATTCCTAAGTGTTTGCTCAGTATGTGGTACACCAAATTAGAATGGGAAGGTAGCACTTTCCACACAGCAGTGGAAGCTGTGTGCGTCTTGTCCCTCCTTGAGTTGGTGTTGTGTTGACACGGGTGCAAAGAGGAGATATGTGACATTCTGTGTATGTTGTTTCTTCTTCTGAAACACTGTTGAAGTCAATTTCCTCTCTTTTCCCCTCTTTCATCCCTGCTTTAGTATTATCTTACTTGTTTAGTGTTCTCCCATTTTTCTTGGTTTGGGATTAACTAAACATTTCAGTTGAAAATGTTTTTTTCCTGCAAAAAGATGTGAAAAGGCTCAGGCATGTACTTCAGAACAAATTCTCCTCCCTTAAGTATTTTGAGTGCAATCTTTTTACCACTGAGAAAGCACCACTGAATATTGCTGCATTTCCTTCTGAGTAAATGTACATGGGATTGCACTCCTTGTGTGTACAAACCTATTAATCTTGTGCATATTCCATTGATTCCCCCCCACCCAGTTATGCTTCCCTCTATTACATAAATGGAGCTTGAGTGCTTCTCCAGATCCCAGACAACTGAACTGTCACGTATAAGCAAACAGCCGAAATTCTATCTTGCTGTTCCATCGGTGCCCTTCAGACTTGCAGTCAGCGCTCTATTCCCCTTTGGGTTTTATCCTGATCACAGGCTGCTAATTGCAGCCAGCTGCCAGGTGGACGAATGTCGGCTGTGTATTAATTGCAAGGGCACATCATTTCACTGGAAGGCTTGCCAGATCAGAGACATTTTGGGGTTATGCTATTTGAAACCGAGATGTCCATTATGTTTTGTGGGACTCTTGATATTCTGAAAGAATGGACAAACATTTTACAAGGACATCTGGCCGCTGTATTTATTGGTGACTTAATGGCATTCAAATCCAGGCATTTAGGGGTTGAAAGGATGTGCATGGGACAAGCACCCCAGGCTTCCTTTGGATTCTTAGGGCCTTGTGGGTGTGAGTTTTTCTTTATATTAGTACTTTGCTTCTGTGGCAGGGAAACAAAACATCACCCTGCCACAGGTATCTCACTCAGGGGTGGAGATATTTCAGCTCTGTGGGAACATTTTTTTACTAGAACCCTAAAATCCACTAAACAAAGCTTGATGCAACCCCCCCCCCCAAAAAAAAGCCAATATATATACTTAGAGTAAAAGAATTCTGAGCCTGGGAATTTGCAGAGCACTAGAACTGAAAAGAGTTCATAGTCCTTTCAAACAAAAATACACTGCTGGAAACCTCAAACTTTCTTCATTTCAAAAAGTATAATTCGGGGCACTGGGGAAGTCATTTTGTTGGTGTTGCTGTTAAACAACTGGAAGCCAGAAATCCTTCCCAGTCTATTACAGATCAACCCCAGTCTATTATAGCTCAACCTTCTGGGTACTCCTGATCTAAATAATGGTCTTTAAGCAATGGGACAAAGGCCACTCCAGAAAAACTAGCTCAGGCAGTAAAGGAATGACAAAGGTTATCATCAGGTAGCCAGGCATCAATTTCATTCTAAACAGGATCTTATAATATACTATAGTTGAAAGCTGGGAGACTGAGGGAGCAGAAACTGTTTTAGAGTCATCCACTTTGAGCAGCATCAGGTTTCTTTTATTTCCAATGTGAGTTTGAGACTTTGATGCTTTTACACAGTAAAACTGGGACTGAAAGCAAAAGAGGAATGTCCACGCATTGGCTAGAATGGAGTACTTTTCTCTTTCCACTGAGCAAGTGCAGTGTGTCCCTCCCCTACTCCAGTGAAGGCTTGCAAGGCAGATGCATGGCTTTCTTAAATGCCTGAGTACCTACACTTCCTTTTTTAGAAATTCCACCTCTGGTTCCACCTCCTTTGCAAAGATCCTGCACCCAACTAAAGAACATTTGCTCCCTCACGCCTCTCCGCTCCAAAACATAGCAAAATAGGCCTGGTTTTTCCCAAGTCTTGTTCAGTATCTTGTTCCAAAAATGTTTCCCCCCCATGACTCTACAACTTCGCTGCCTTAGGCAATCTATATATTTGCCCCCTACTTCACTGATGCCTGTGCTCAGCCCAGCAGGAATCAGTATTCGGTATCCAAGAAAACAGACTAGTAAACACAGTCCTTCTCTCAAAAAGCTCCTTAACAGGTTTCTATTCTTTCTTTGGAGCAATTCTTCCTTGGTGGGCAGTGGGGGGCGAGGAAAAGATGGAGGCAGCTTGTGTTCAGCCATGTGTGTGCTCTGCTTCAGAAGTCATGGGAAAGAGCAGGACATGGAGAAAGGTGATGAACTGACAAGCTGGAAAGCAAGAAGCATATGCACGCAGAAGGAAGCTTAAAATGGCACATCTGACTTCTACCCAAGTTCGTCAGCTGGAGAACTTGGGTGTGTGGCAGGAATCCTGCCTTGGCAGCAGAAGCTGGTCTGGCGTCTAGTTTAATGGATTAGTGGGGGGAATCCTTTTCCCAGAATTCCACTCCAAGTGTTTTGGCTGATTTGCTGCAAGGCAAGCTCTACCTGGACAGCAGGGACCATTGTCACTTGCCAAGATCAAAGACGTTCTTGCCTCTGGCTTGTTGGTGAGTGCTTTTGTTGGAGGCTGCAGTGGGAAAAATTTATAAGTGGATATTATTGTATCTCATTCAAGTGAAATGCCCCTGAGGTGACTGAAGGCTCATAGGGGAGGAGGCAGGCTTAGTTTCTATTGTTTTCCTACATATGGATTGTATTTTTACTAGGTAAAAGATTGCTCCAAGGAGATGGTGTGGTTTCTTCAATATGTGCCAACAATGGAGTTGGGATGGCTCTATTAAAATATTGCTTAGACACTGGACTTAGTACTACCTTCTCTCATAGATACCTAACTGGTATCTGGGAATGGCAGCACAGAGCACCTGCAGAGGCCCGTGGCAATGCAGCAACCTCACGGCAGAGGAGGAGACTCTCTGGACCCTGCTTCTCCTTCCTATTACTACCTGTTCATTTGCTTTCCAAGCATGCAAGTAGAAACAGGAGAGAGGAGATGAAACAACCATGCTTTCTCTATGGGCAATTGCTGGGGCAGAGAGAGGGTAGCAGGGAATATGTGAATGAATGGTGGTGACACAGGCAGGGGGAGTGTACAGAGAAGGGCTGCTCTGAGAGCATCTCATTCCAGTACCGAAATCAGCAGCGCCCACATCATTTTGCAGAGGAACAAGTTTTGCACTGTTGTAACAAAACCTGACTCTGTACACTTGGCTGAAATCAGAGCTGCCATTCTTTTGCAACCTCATGGCTCAGTTATGGAACTCCAAGTGGTTCTTCTAACGCTTTCTGGAAGGATAAGCCAGACAATGATTGCAAATGTTTTGCAAAAGAAAGTTTTATGTGAATGATTCAGAAAATCACATGCATTTTTTTCTATCTAGAAAAGAGAGTCTCACCAGGCAGTTCTTATTGTTAATATCGTTTATGTTCGATTTCAACTATGACACACATGAGGAGATAGCAGAAAGTACATGGGCCATGAGCAGGACACATGGACACATCTGTTGGAGAAGCTTATGTATTTTTCAGGTGGGAGAGAGGTAAAACTTGTACAATTCCATGCTATTGTATTCCCAATCACTATGCATGGATGAAAAACGTCGACAAGAAGTAAACTGATGCATTCAAAACATGGTGCTGGAGAACAGCATTATGATTATCCTGAACAGACAGAAAGATGAACAAGTGGATCCTAAATCAAAGCCAGAACTTTTTCTGGAAGCGAAAATGATGACACTGAGGCTGTTGTACGTCAGGTACAGAATGAGATGGCAAGACTAACTGGAGAGGGCAGTAATACTAGGGAAAGCTGAAGACGACGACCAACTGTGAGATGGGTCAGTTTTATAGAGGAAGCCACAGGTGAGGTGGGGCAGAGCGGGGCATTCTTTCAGAGAGATACCTTAAGTTGGAGATGACTTGATGGCACATAACATCCACAACAGAGATGTACAAAAAAAGCTCTCACTTTGAGTAGAACAATAATACAAAAGAACAGAATTTGCAGTTTGCTTCCTGTGGTCTCCATTATCAGGTCCAATGCCACTCTGATTACCATAGGTATTAGCATCTCCATGCCAGTAATTTCTGTTATGTATAACAATGAAAAATAGTAATGAAGAGAAGGTATTAGGAAACTGCTGCCAGTCATTCAGTAGGCCTTTCATTTTCCTCCAGGCCTGGAAATATTCACCCAGGTTCTGACTCAGACTGAGAGGGAGTGGCCTTGGCAGTGGCTTGCGTACAGAATCACTATTACTGCATGTGCTTCGCATCAAGGAAGCTACGGCACCCTGCTTGGGGGAAAATATGCAAATATACAATCAACTCAAGCATTACAGTCATAATTATGGATATTTGCACATAAATTTGGTTCGACTGGAGTTTGGCAGGAGAAACAAACACTAGAAATGTAAGGGTAGAAAGACAGGAATCCTGGTAGGAAGAAGCCACTCCACCACACCAAGGTGTGATGTCATGGTAGATGGTCGTGGTTGCCCAGGGTTTTGCACCTAGCATGTAAGAAAGAGTTCCCATTTCTGTACTCCTGTGGTTGTATTTGCCCTGTGTCAATTTATGAATATTTTTAATAGAACCATCTTTAGATTTGTGACATGAAACAGTCCTCCCCCCAACTTGGATATTACATCACATTTGACTTATGGTAAACAAGTTTCAGGCATAATTCATTCTTGCATGGGAATGTGAGTACAGATATTATGTAGGGATAAGAAATACTACAGAGTAATTCCACTTGTTAAATATTCTGAACTGAAGAGTAAGGCATACACATTGAACAGTAAGCCCCTGATGGATCTACACCCAACAGATGTACAAAATCTTAAATTCAATCAATCCTATAAGTAATCATTCCTTATTCTTTACCCCAGAACTTGGCTATGGAGTGTTTGCTAGCTGCCATTTATTTATTTGATTTGCGTGATGTGTCCCCTGATTAAATATAGCCTCTCTGAGCGGCTTATATACAATCCATAGCCCTCATCTACATTTATTTATCTATCTATTAGATTTTTATCCCACCCCTTTAGCCACAAGGCCCCCTTATCATGAAGTAATAGTTGTCTCTGCTCAGGCAATGTTACAAATATTTTTAAAGAGTTAGTTTTTTCAAAACAAACAGCAACCCCTGTGCTAAATAATTGTTAGAAAGTTGCACTTCAAACAAGAAAACCGGTTAAAATAGCCAAGACTTCCCAAAGCAGGCAGAGAAGGACAAAAATCCATAATGGGATTTGAGTCAGATATATGTGCCAGTAACAGAGTAAGGGTGGGAAATGCAGAAGTCTCTTCTCTGCCAAAAAATCCACACTCACTTGTGGATGGAAGTTCCTCTAATTTCACCTCAACAACGGTGTCTGACTCCAGAAAGTACCCCATGACAAAGCCCGTTTAAGCTTGAACAAACATGCATATTTATAAAGAAAGAAGTCAAATAGTCATGGCATAGAAGAATGCAGTAAAAGTAAGTATCTAAAAAGCTCTCTTACCCCATTGTGCTTAAGTATTTAGAGCACCTAAAATGGCTAGTAGCTTCATAGAGGATAAGGCAGCAGGTCCTACCCACAGGATTCCAGTCTAAAGGCTAGTGAGGTGGTAATTACAGATGATGCCAATTTTACTTCCGCTTGCAGAGTCAGAGAGGTCAGGTATCTGTGTAGAAAGGAAACACCCTTGCTTCTGCCTGCCAGGGGGCAATAACCACAGCAATAACCCCTGACAGGAAAGCAGGGTTAATTATTTTGTTTGCACTAAACTCAATGCCAGTTGAATCAATTGGACAGTTGTGAATTTTAGTGTAAAGCGAGAAAATTAATTCATGTTGTTGCATGTTCTAAGTCAAGATCACAAGGGTGGGTAGTTAGTGTATTTCAGCTGTTTCCAACTACAGCCATAGTTCCTGACCATTTGCCCTGCCAGCTAGAACTTGGGAATTAAGCTCTAAAACAGCTGGAGGTCACAAGCTGCTCTCCCTGCTCCCTCCGTTAGCCCCTTACTCATATTCTTTTCTGAATGATAAAGATCCCAGCCTCTTAGTTTAGAACAATGAACGAACTGAGGGGGAAGTGATAGAAGCTAATTATATAAAGAATGGCTTTTTTGACTTTAGTTTTAGATGCTGTTTAGCAGTTATATTTATGTCACTCGAGAAGTAGCTAATTTACCAAAACGATGCTTTTGATATCACATATATATTTGGATCAAGTAAAGTTGCTGAGTGGGTTCTGAAACTTTCTGTGCTCTCTGTGAAACATTTGGCCTGATTTACTGGAACTATTTCTGAGCATTTCATTGGTTATTGGGATGGCAATTATAAGTGATCTTTGCCTGGACTATGGGGTGTTTCCACACAGAGAACTCTTAGTGCGGCCACTACGCTTCTGTTTTGTCTTTTCTTCAACACTAACACCTTTTTTTAAAAGAGATTGCTGTCTGAGCTTCCAGTATAAAGTTTTTGAACATGGCAAGACAGGGGAAAAGCCTCACTGGGGAGATGAAGAATTAATGTTTTTAATAAGATTTTACCTCAAATTGAGGTCATGTCTACACTTACAGCAAAAGGAGATGGTATTTCAGAGTGGGAGTAGGGGTAGAAATTAAAAAAAAAATACTTTAATGCTCCTTTTAATGTGCCTTGATTTAAAAATAAACTCCTTGCAAGTAAAAAACTAGTACAGTAAGGAAATGGGCTGGGCTATGAAATGACATTTAAAAAAAAAAAAAGTGGGGGAGCATTCAAAAATAGGACTCCTACTTTCAATCTGAAGCAATCCCATCCAGAATTCTACCAATTCAGCCTCACCTTAATGTTGAATATTATGTAGATGGTTTCTAAGATGGATAAAAACCTAACCTCTACCATTGAGGTTCTGGCAGAAACCCCAGTACCAAGAGAAAGATCCCTGGAATTGAGACTTTCATGGAATGCTAAAGGGTGATTATGTTTTCTTTCCTTTTTCCTAGATCATCAGAAGTTGGAACGAGAAGCTCGAATCTGCCGTCTTCTGAAGCATTCCAACATTGGTAAGTGTGGGAGTTGGTGGGATCCCTTGTTTTAAGTGAGGGTTTGGGTACGTTGAGGATTTTTGCCTGCTGCGTCTGTTTGCCAGGGAGGACGATTCAACAAGGGAAGGGAGAAGGGAATCTTTGTTCACTCCTGAGAGCCAAACTTTTGATGATCACTTAGGCTGAGAAAGCACTTGTCCTGAACCTGTTCCAAAAGAACTATGCATGCTAGTGCTCTTGTTCACATCGCATATATAAGCCTTTTCTAGCTGCAGTAATTTCTCTTACTCTGCATTGTAGAGCTCTCCATTAATAAAACCACAACCTGGATTCAGAAGCCGGAACAGTCTGAGATTGGCATTAATCCCTGTTCAGCAAATAGTTTCGAGTGAATGTGTGTTATGGCAGCAAAGCTGGCAAGTCCACTAGTCACATCCCACCTACAAGGAACTACCTTAATGCCATCCATATGGGGAA
The DNA here is from genome assembly GCF_004798865.1 of Varanus komodoensis. Taxonomy (NCBI): domain Eukaryota; kingdom Metazoa; phylum Chordata; class Lepidosauria; order Squamata; family Varanidae; genus Varanus; species Varanus komodoensis. The sequence goes on from NW_025335762.1 coordinate 10,025,064, forward strand.
TGCCCTCTCTAGGGAGATGCAGCTGGCGTCATCACTATGTATGGGTGGTATAGAAAGAAAGAAAGGAATGAATGAATAAAAAGTTTAGAACCTGGGTTGAAACCTTCTTCCGTCAGGCATTCACTTTCTAACCTGGAGCTCCAATACTGAAGTTGGTTCTTTAGTATTTTTAAGGTGTTGGCCATGCAATCCTGCATATATATGGACAGGAAAAGCCCCACAACTCCCAGCATCTGGGACATGCTGATACTTGTTGGACCTTGTTCTGTCTAAGCCTGCAGAAGTTTGCATCTCTATTGTTTTTTGAGCATTTCAGTGGTAATTAGGATGGCAATTTTGATACATTAATGAATGTTAACTGTATGTGTGTGGTCTTAATTGTATCATATGGTCCTGAACTATTGTGGCCCTGATTTATCAGTCAAGCCACCCCTTTTCAGCAGGGATTGAACGTTGCACTGAAAGACTATACTCCCCTGGCCACCCCCATTCCATTATAGAATCAGAATTAATTATGCAGGCAGGTAAAACTTGGCCTGGATATTCTTAACTGGCTTATTATACCCATAGCATACCTTAAGTAGATTTTTGTCCTGCAATTCCCAAGCTGTGGGTACTCTTTTCTGTCACAAACCAGGGAAGAAGGCAGGTGTGAATATTTGCAAGAGGAGTAATATTTTAAAGTCAGAGTAACTGGAGCTGGTTGGCAGAGCTGTGCATTGCACTAAGGCTGTTACTCATTTCCATAGTTTTGCAATGCTATGCAAAAGTATAAAATCTGGTCTCTAGTGTAATGTGTGATATTGGAAAGCTTACAAAACCTGAAGCTTTTGAACGGAGATGAGGAAGAATCAGAGCACGAGTCTGAATAAGATGCTACATTCTTGGGGTACTTCCAGATGGGGCTTTTATCCTGCCTCATTCATGGGATTTCGCTGAAGACATTGTCTTCCATCTGTAACAATCCTGCGTTTCCCCATTGTTGCGTCTATATTTTTTCTTTCCACAAAAATTCTGCTAAAGAAAGAAGATGGAATAGTTGTATAAGGCCTTCCATCTAGAAGCATCCCTGTTGAAGCTAAGGTGCTCTGAGGTGGACGTGTGTCCTGATGGGAAATGGCCTGGGAAGGAACCATGTGCGTACATCCCAGTCTGAGATATAAATGTGGTGAATCATGGTAATTCTATGGATCCTAGTTAAATTTTGAAATCGGGTTATTTTGGGTTAAAAATAAAGTTGCTTCTACTCATGGGAAGGAGTAGGGAGATACCTCTTCCTCTTCTTGCTCAGTAGAAATCCTATTCAGACCACATCTCACGCGCTTCTGAGATTTGCAGGGAAATGCCCCCATGCTTTCCGTCCTGTGCAGGCTTAGACAGAAGACATCCCAAACCTCCCAGCGTACATGAACCTCCCTGTGGTTTGGTCTGCACTTAGGAAGCAAATGGTCATTGCTGTGTCCATTTTCAGTATTTGTCACCTGCTTCCTTCTCTTCCTTTTGAAAATGGGCATTTATTGAGGAATCAAAATTCAAATGATATGAGCGGGTCTGTAGTTATTATCAGGTTGAATAGATATGCAAGCAGAGGAAATGTTCTGAGAAGGAGCATCATGGAAGAGAGAGAGTTAAAAGAAAGTTATTTCTTAATTGATGGTGTGTTCCAGTGAGTACTTGTCACCAGGTAATATTGGTTCAGAATGTGCACTTGTGTCCTTATTCTCTGACACTTGGGAAATATGGAAGATTTCCAGTGGAATAAGGACAGGACGTTTGAAATGGCTAAAAGCCCAAAGAAATACAAAACTGGGAAATCCTAGCATTGGCCAGCATAGGTACATTAATTTTGCACTGCAACCCATGAGAGTAAAATGGATTGACTGACTGAATATATTTTTAATCTAACCAATAATCAATATTTTCTTAGTGTATTACAAGAGTAATGTTAAAATGCAAAAGCTTTACAATACTGAGATAACACCTATTTTTGTATTTAATTTTCTATTCTGTCTTTCTGCACTAGTAAAATATAAAATTAGAGAATAATAAAAAAGCACATCTCAACAATACACAAGAGGCACAGTTAAAAAAGGCAACTCGTTAAAACTAAAACCACCCACCCACAGAAGAAAAATACCAGCCCTTTTGGCCAGTGTATTATTTAAACTTTTGCCACCAAGAAGACCTTTGTAAGCACATGTTGGGTATTAGCAGGATGCAGAGAGGACCCTCCCCAAAGATCTTAATTCACAGGCTGGTGAAGAATGGATTTGATTCTGTAGTTCCTATTTTTTTTTGGCATTCTGTTTTTGTTAGTCCTTCATGTATTAGATGCCAGGAAGCACTTCCTGACAGTCAGGACCCCGATGTGTGGAATGGGCTTCCACAGGGGGTCGTTGAGGCCCCATCGGTGCGGGTGTTCAAGGACAGGCTGGTGGACGTCCACATGGTGGGCATGTCGTGAGCGGAGCTGGGGGTCAGACTAGATGGCCCGGGAGACCCCTTCTGACTCGCTCTGTGTCTGTGTTTCTAATTGAGTTCTATATGCCACTGAGACTAAGTAAGGCTTGAGAGGCAGAACGCAAGACCTCCTGATCTGATGAGGAGGGGTTTCCCAGCTTTTCTTACAGGCGCCTTCTGTATAAAGCGTGCAGCCTACATCTCAGCAGCAAGAAAGGATTGTAGTGGGAGGAATACGGATCGGAAAAAGATGGGAGAACTGGGAGGTGGCAAGCGTAATGAGAGATAAATGAGGACAAATGTATTTGCACACACCTGGACTTCATTTAGATTTGGGTGACGGAGCAAGGACTTAACAGAAAATGCGACTTTTGGAAAGATGGCACATCTTTTGAAGATGGCACAATGGCATCTGGGAAGGAAATTTCAAGCTCCCACTCTTCCCCTCCCACACAAGAACAGCAATTGGGGGTGCAGACAGACTGGGCTGGTTCAAACGATGAAGTTCCGTGGTCAGTTGCACTCTGTTTCCGTTCAGCCTTACTGATAGGCTGTGTTTTATTTTTATTTATTTATTTTATTAAATAAATAAAATAAATAAAAGGGGAGTGGGTGGAGTGTATGAGCCCAAACCATCCCGCTATTCATATATGTAAAACAGACTGTTATGTATTGTTATGTGCTGTCCTTTCTCTCAGTCTGACTTACCTCACAGATGCTTTATATATATGAAAACGAAGTAGTCACAACCCTACCCTGAACTTTTTTGGGAGAAGCTGGGCTGTAAATGTGAAGATTAACAGACAGCCGCAGCTAAGGGCATTCAGTGTGGATTGTTCCTACTCTCTGGGTGTCAAGTTGTCCAACCCGCCCCCCCTTTCAACTCAACCCTGCTTCGTTTGGATGCGCTCCTAATTACTGATGCACTGTAGTTACCAATAAAAGCAAGGATGGTAGAACAAGAGTTTCTAGTAAGCCTTTTGCTAGATGGGTCTTTCGTTCTCAAACAAGTGGCCAATTAAAACTGTATGACACCCTTCCTGCCCACTCCAGTATGAACATTGTGTTTATGCCAGTTATTTTGTTTGAATCCTTTTTTGTCCTTTTTTAGTCTTCTGTTTTTCCCTCTTTGAAGTACATTAGTTTCTATGGAAACAATGTCGTCATGGGTACCTTCTAGGTAGGTTTAAAGACAGCCAGGGTGCAAAAAAATAAAAATCAGTTTATTATATAATGGAAATGAAACAGATGCCAAGCTTTGGAAATCTTGGTGAGGTGTACAGGAGATACTTAGCTTCTGTGAAAGGAAAATGTGTATGTCCGTATGGATACCTTTTCTCCAATATATAATATGGGGAACTTGTGCCTTGACACTGAGAAAATTCAAACGGGCTCACGGAACTTTGGCATTGCTCACTAGCTGATATTCATTAGTATCTGACCTCCTAATTCTTTGAAACCTTTGCTCTGAAGTGATCAGATAGACATGCATAAGGCAGTACAACTGATCACTCAGATTGGTTACACTTCCTCTCTGACCCTTTAGAGGCATTCCGTTAATTTACCCTTGTTCAGAAACAGTATTCAGAGTATACTGCAAAGGTGATGCATCTTACATTTTCTATTGATTATAAAGTCCCAACGATAGGCAGAGTCATGCTCTGAGCTTTACTGACCTCTCAGGAACTTTTCTAAGAGGTCCTGAAAATATACATTGACTGGATATGGGTCGTTAAATTCTGGGTTGTTGTGCTGTTGAAACAAGTACAGACAAGAACAACACAGCAATTCTGTATGCCAATACGGCGGCGCCACAAAGGCATTTGGTAGGATACAGAGAGGGTGCAGGTGAAGGAGAACAGAGGTAGGTCAATAAGCCATGGGTTAAATAAACCATGGATTAGCATTATGTATGAACCAAGTCAGTGAGTCCAAGTGGTTTGATACCCTCCTTTTTGTTATGCATGATGGTGCATCAGGAGGCAAGAAAACTGGCTGACCTTGGATTCTCAGCCCCTCCTTGCATGCCCAGTTCCATTGGGTGTTTTTGCACTAAGCAAAAATTCTGTGGAACCATATTGGGCTGTGAGAGAGAAGGTGTGAGTCATGTTTGACGTCTTGCACAAAATGTGCTCCTTCCTTCGCATGGGTGATCCTGTCATTGCTCCAAAGTATAAATATGAAAGACTTGCCTGGTTTCTCCAGAATGGTTAAGTGCCTATTTTTCACTGGACATTCCTGGGCATGCTCATGATTGCAATTTCCTGACAGGGTTTTTCTAAATATTGAGAATTGAATATAATTCAGTTGAACTGAATGTATTAAGGAAGAGGAACTCCCCCACACAGTTCCTCCCCCTTAATAAGGGCCATTTTACCTAAGGAGGTGGAAGGAAAGCTGGTATTGAGTGTTGTCTGGTGAATCCCTGCTATGAGTCAGGCTTGAATTTGGAGGTGCTTGGGCCAAGAACATATTGAAATATACATTTCTGACTGGGGGAATGCTGAAGTCCACTGCCTTCGCTACATGAGGTTTGATTCAAGTGTAGTTAACTGAAGCTATTATGTCATCTCACAGAGATTAATTCCTTGGTTTTCACATGTTTGTATGTGTTGTCTGTGTTTGAAAGTATCGACATATCGAACCCGATCATCTTTAACAGCTCACACAGAAGATGACTTTCCAAAATCTGCGTGACACAATAATCACACTGAGGGTTGATTATTATATGTGGAAGTTTCAGCCCAATAATTTGGGCTATTTGCCTCTTCAGTCAAGTACATTTGATATGAACCTAGGAGGTGCCTGTCACTATTTTTTTTTTGACTTACAGAGGCTTGTTATCAGAAGGCTAGAGAAATCCTGCTATCTCTTTAGTAAATATTTGCCTTGGGACTTGCAAATAGGGAGGTACCACCTGGGGCCATTCTGATGCATGTGTACCAACATCATGCTCATGTGTTGCTGGGGATGCGCTAGATGCTTTAACTGTGGAATAGCCCCAGCAAAGCGTTATCATGTTTTACAATATTTATATTTCACCTCCTTCCTGTTGCAAGGAAACCAGGGAAACTTATATGGTACCCTTGATCCTCACAACCGCTTTGTGGGGTAAGTTGTTGACTAGCTCAAAGTCACCCAGTGAACTTCATGACTGAGTATGTGCTGTGATTTCGGTATCCCTCACTCACATGACTTTTTTGACCTTTAAGGCAAATCCATTGCCTAGTATTTCATCAGTATTTCATGCTAGGAACATGGGTAATAAGCAGGAAAAGCTTGAGTTTCTCCTGGGAACAGGAAGGACAGGACACGTTCCAATGGAGCAAAGCTCAGGGGACCAAGGCTCAACTTAGATGCCAGGAAGTGGTTCCTGGCCAGTTAGGACCCTGAGGGTGTGGAATGGGTTTCCACAGGAGGTGGTGGAAGCCCCATGGGTGCAGGTGTTCAAGGATAGGCTGGGCATGCACATGGTAGGCACGTCATGAGCAGAGGGGCTGGAGCTGAGGGTTAGACTAGATGGCCTGGGAGGCCCCTTCTGACTCGCTCTGTTTCTACATTTCTATCACTTATTAGGGCAGACCAGCTGCATTTAAAGAGGAAAGTCTAGTCCTAGTCAGTTGTTCAATATTTGAACCGGGCAAACATAAAATGACTGGGAAAGCTGCAGTCCCGTAGGTCCCCACTGTTGCATCTGGCGCTCTCAAGCGACGGAGCATGAAGGTCTGCGTGTGGACAGGACGCTGGAAAACGTTCTGGCCTGAGTGGAGAACCTCTGGCAATGGAGGAGGCTTTTCTTTTCAGACGTACCCCTTCAGGTATAGAGGGCAACAGATGCTATGAAGAGCGACTGTAGGGCTGGAACACTGCTTTCTGTTGTGTGCTTACTCTGTGCAGATGCAGAATACTTCTGATTCAGTCATATCAAAGTTGGCCCTTGGTTGAAGGATGTAGACATATAGCTTCCTCACGTGTTTTCTGGATGTTTGAGGGGAATGTGGCTGTTTGCATTCCTATGGCCTGATTTGGGCAGTTGTATCTAAAAGGCGCTGTGTGTAGACTTTCTCACATACAAGTATGAATGTATGGCCAGTAGGTAAGCAAGACCCACAGATGCTTTCTGATCAATGAAGTCATGTTAGGGTTATGAGTTAATGAGACTTGGCACACTGTTCTGGGCAGTTCCCCTAATTGGCAAAAGGGAGGTGATGTCAGAGAAGCCAGGTTAGACACGACCATTTTGTGGAAAGTGCCTGGCTCAATAGGGAAGCTATGCGAACTTCAGTGGATGAAGCAGGCATGAAGCTTTGGTCTTCATGGATATAAATATTGTTGTTGTTATTACAAGCATTTCTATCCCATCCTTCCACGCAGGCTCTCAGGACAGCTTACATAATATAAAGGAGAAATATTCAGAGAGAATGGAAATCGGATTGGTTTGGACCAGTTATTTAGTGTACAGGTTAAACCCATCGACACACTTGTGGGTTGTTACCACAAATAAAGGATAAATGGGACCTGCAACAAAATGTTGCAATAGGGAGTTCTTTTCTTCAGGGTTCCACCCAAGAGGGTTGCCCTTTTCTGGGATACTCTGCTTCATTCACTTCCCCCCGCTTTTTTTGGTTGCCTCTGCTTCCCAACAACCTATGGAGCTGTTTTGTTTTGTTTCTCGTTTTTTCTCTATAGACTCTTTGTATTTTTTCCCTAAATCCTGAAGTTTCCACAAACATGCTGACAACTCCTCCTTGTGGGTGGAAAGTGCCATTTGGCTAAGGAGAATTGAGTTTGCTATTAGTATTGTATAGGACAGTGATTTTCAACCTTTCTACAGCTGGGGACCGACAAAAATAGGAAAATTTGTGGTGGTGCGGGGGGACCACTGAGGCAGAATTAAAAAGCATTATATATGTAATATACTATTTTGTGGATTAGTTTCTAAATATAATACCAAAAAATGATAATTCTCTAAAATAACCAGAAACCGAGCAGTAAAAATGCTAATAAAAGAATAAAATATTGAAATTAAATGTAGTCAAATACAATTGAAATTTTTAAAGAGCGATATTTAATTCAAATAAGGCTAATGTAACATGTGGTGTTGCTTCTTTTCAAGAATGCTTGATAGTTGTGGCTGCAGTGCTGTTTCCGAGAGACGAAATGCTGCACTGACATCCGTTCTGTTTCTTTGGTTGGTTTTTATCAGTGACAGGGCTGAAAAAAACTTTTCATACAAAGATGTACTAGAAAATATGAATAACAATTTAATAGCTCAGTTAACTTAGAGACAGGTATTCTTTTTCCAGGGATATCCAAAATTAGGACAATGATTGCATTTTCTGTTTGGACACCAGAATGACATCAGAAAAGTGACTGTGCCATATGTCAGTTTTTGATTCTAAAGGAAGCAAAAGCCAAATGTAGCCAAACATGTACCCGGGATTTCAAGAAAGCCAATTTAAATAAACTCAGAACAATGATAAGTAAAGTCCCATGGCAAGGGTCTCTGATGCGAGAAGTTCGTGCTTGATGGGAATTTTTAATGAAGGACATTCTAAGGCACAATTCCCACAAGAAAAACGGGTAGAAGACAACAGAAGACGCCCATGTGGCTTCACAAAAGCTTAGCAAGGCTCTGTAAACAAAAAGGACAGTTATAGTGTCATCTTTGAACTTAATCTCAGAAAAGAAAATTTAGAAAAAGTAAGACTAATTTTTGGATTACCTTGCACATCCTGCTTTGCAGACAAATTGCTGCAGGTATTTGTGGTGCAGGGAAAAGGAGAATAGAAAGAGGTGGCTGTGAGGAAAACGGGCATGGGAGAACCAGTGTCGTGTAGAGGTCAGAGTCAGCGAAACCAGCAAGAGGGCAGTGGGGAAGGGGATAGGAGAGCAGCAATGTATGTAGGGCTGACTGGACGGGGCCACATCTATATAGGGTAGAGAGAAAAGGGGGTTTTGGGGAGGATGCTTGGAAGGGACCTGAAAAAGAGTAGGGTTTTGTGCTGATGAAGTGAGGAGAAGGAAAGGGAGTGTGTGCATACGTGGCTTGGTGCATGATAGAACGAGGGCATATCACTGGTGATGATTCAGAGAGCAAGGGAGAGAGAAATATAATGGTGATGTCGCTGGCTGGTAGAGAGTGGGGGGAGAGCACTTATGTTCTATGAAATAGGTTTCTGTTGGTGCTTTAAACAGAGGGTTCAAAAGAGTTGCTCAGTGTATTGGGGCCCCCACCTTGGCCTTGTATTTGGCATTTTGGGCAGGCTTTTTAATCCTTTACAACCTGCTGTGCTTCCTGCAGCAGCTAATTTCTTGGGAAAGTTCCAGTTTGCCAGTTGTGCTCACGGGTACCAAAAGGTTTCCTGCTTTGGTGCTAGTCTCTCTGAAATCTGAAAAGGGTACCAGAGATGACTGCATCCCCTTACAAGATTTGTAGGTGGTGTGGGGTAGCCTATAATTCCTGCCTGTTTGTGATCCTCAAGTCCTTCATTGGATCAGAACAGAATAGTCACGTACCTTACCAGTTAGAGACCTTGCCACAGTATCTGACCTTGGTTCTGGAGCTTTTCCAGTCAGTTTGTATTATATAAATACAGATTTGTGTTATATTACCCACTAAGGAAAGGTTACAGACTTGAGAATTACTGTCCAAGGACTTAGAGCTCTGCCAAAGCACTAGTTCCACTAATTACTCTGCAAGCTTGTTTACTTTACCATTCTATTTTTATTGTAGGTCCTGAAAAATTTGAATGTATTTTGAATGAATTTGTGTGTATTTGAATGAATTTTTATTCATATTTGAATTTGAAGTATGAATTCATTCAAATATGAATTTAATTTCATTCACATGAATTTGTGTGTATTTTTTAAACATTAGATGTAGTTTTATTCATTTTTCTTGATGTGTGATATTTGTAGGGAGCTTTTCATATTCTGTGAAAGGATTTACTGAGCTTAGGATGAAATTGTTTGCAGATCCACAGGGATAGAGAGTCATGTCCTACTTTATTCTGAGTCAAGTGTATATATACTATGGAAAATTTCTGGATCTTATACAGTGCTAAGAAGTGCAAACTTATTCAAAGAAGCATGTGACCTAGACATCATGTGTTCATAAAACAAAGCTGATGCAAATAAATTAGCCTTATAATACTGTGAAAATATGCATGAAAAAATAATTTTTCTTTCATCACAGGTTAAACACTTTTCTGCTATGTTTGAAAAACCAGCAGTTTTTGAAAACTTTTTAATGTTTCTGTGTACAGAAGCTTTGAAACTCCATTTCTTCTTTTATAGCCTTGCAAATACATAGCTGGTTCCCCAAACTAGGACCCTGGGAACTGCCTAACTTCCGTGCATAGAGATCTTTCATTCTTCATAATGTTCAAGAGGGTGGGGGGGGGGGATGAAGGAGCTGAAGGTTGCTGATGTCTCAGCCCAGGTGTTAGGGAGGGGCTTGCTCAATGTAATGCACCCTTTGTGTTCCTTTGCAGTTCGCCTCCATGATAGCATATCTGAGGAGGGCTTCCACTACCTCGTCTTTGATCTGTAAGTAGAAAATTGGCCTTGATTGTCACAGTAGATGGTCCATATTCTTTCATTTGATGCTGTTGCCAAATCGGTCAGCCAGACGTGTTCTGATATCAACTTGGAATGCCCCTACTTTAAAATAATGTTCCCCTGTACTCATCGAGCAGAGCATCGCAGCTATCACAGCATGTCCTGTTCCTAAGGGCAAACTGTGGATAGCTTTCCCCTCTCCCTTCTGAGTAAAATGTTTTGTGCTGCTTGGAGGAGCTGAGCAGACTGGCATCCTCATGGATGTGGGTGGACAAAGGTTGCAGCTGCAGCTATTCCATTAGCATGAAGGGGTGGGTGGGGAGGAGGGGGAAAGAAGGATATCAGAACGATGTTTCTGGTGGTGACTCAGTGCTCCTGTCACATGATGCCCAGTGTAGCTAAACAGCTGTTTAGACAGAGACATGCCTACTATGAACCAGGGAAGATTTAAACCTTCCATTGGCTCAAGGGCTCTAGACAGTGGTGTTCGCTTATGCCTCTCGCCTTTCCTTTTGTTGGGATGGCTCTAGGCCATGTCCGATGCTGGCTGCTTTTGCCAAGTGTCTGGGTGCTTGTGGAGACACTGTGTGCTCTGCTCGGCTGCCTCTCAGTTCATTCCAGATATAGAAGCTGGTGATCTCATCTCTCCTCCTCTCTGACAGCTCCAGTTAAGCAGTGAGCTATATTTAGCGCTCCTCTGAGTCAGTGCCGCTCCTGCTTGTCTTTTGCTGGAGTCACACAGACCTTGGCATGTCCCTGGCCTGCGGAAGAAGGATCGAAATCTACATGCAGGTTTTACCTCCAAGCCACATGGCAAGAGATGCCCGTGGCGCCTGGTTGTGATTGATCCACTCGCTATGGCTTTGCACCGTCTTTCTGTAACATTGTAAACTTACAAGGTGAAATCTTGATTCCTTCAGTATTCAACAGTTCCTGGTACATGCAGAATAAAGTGGGAGACAGACTTTGAACATTCATGGAGTGTGTTTGGAAAGCTGGAAGGTGCAGGTCTCATATCCCTGAAACCTTTCATATGTTTGAGCATGTCTTCCTTCTGCTTTGCATTGCTCCATTGTTTTGTCAGAAATTCATTGGTGGTGTAGGCAGAAGGATGACAAAATCTTGCATCTGATCCCCTGCTATAACCCCTGCTGTTATTTACTAAGTTGTTTCACAGCCTCTGCTGTTCTTTATGCACACTCACGCACACTCCCTAGGGAGTGAGTCCCAGTGAACTCGCTGGGACCTCTGTTTGAGCAAACGTGTTTCGGATTGCACTGCCGTGCTTTCACAGAGCACCATGGTATAACAATGGTCACATCACCTGTTGGGTTGGAGGGTGTGCGCCATGACCTGAGCACTGGCGTATGTGGCTTGCGAGGAAGAATGCACGCCGAAGGCACACACATCCGTATTTTGAAAGTGCAGTCTGGACATTACTTGTATTTTACACCTATCCTGCCCTGTCTCTGTTGTAAAGCATGAGTACTGAGCCAGTTTCAGCCTGAGGGTTTCATTGCAGGCTACATTTCAGTGGAGGCAGGACCAAGACAATAGGAGGCATGGCTCACACCAGGCAGGGCAGGGCCCAAATGGCAAACATGTATTTTAGCCTGAAGCTCTTCCTGTCAGTAGCAGAGCCTTCGGAGAAGCATTTCTGCCCATTAGAGTCATGGTGCTGGCAGGACAGGCAAGTGCTGGAAGGTTGGAAGCCCCCAAATACTTGGTAGTTTGGAGAAAGAGAGAGTGGCCATTGGGGACCCCTGAAGAGCTGGACTGGGATGCCAGTCAGGCTGGCTGTGGCCCATGGGCCTGAAGGTCAACGCCCCTTTTGTGAAGTCAGCCTCAGTAAGGCGTGGATTCACATGATCATTTTTCTTCTAGTGAGACCTACATAGGAATGTGTTGTGGGGAAATCCATAGCCAAAGTGCTACACCTGTCAGTTGGTTCCATCGCTGGTTCCTTTGCTGAGAATGAAGTACATTTTTCCACTGCTGGCTTTCCTTTCCTTCGAGTCATTCCTCATGTGAAGGACCATCCTGAATCTTGAGTGCTTTTGAACTGATATCCATCACTAGGTCTCTCGGGCTTGCTCTTCCAAAGCCAGCTGAAATATCTGAGAAGTGCAGGTGTTCAGACTATCTTGATATTAATCTTGCTGGGCAGCTTCTCAAATTATCATTTCTGTTGCAGGCTTGTTATAGCTGCACCTATGACAAAATCATAATCCCGGAAGGGTTTTCATGCATGTGTCCACTTAGGATAAATCTGTATATATGCAGAGCTGTCACTCAGTACTCTTCCTTCTAATTCTCTTTCCAAATAGAAAGACTCCCCACCTTAGGAGTGTCTCAGGAGGGGCTTTACAGAGCATTCCTAATGTGAGGCAGATCCCTATCCTTTCTTCCCTTAGGATTTATAGTGACAAATTTGCACTTAGCCTTATAAAATTTAGAAAAAGAGAAAGTTTTCAGTTACCTTGGGAATTCTGATTTGCAGACAAGTTGCTGCAGATATTTGTGGTGCAGGGAAAAGGAGACAGGATGAGGTGGCTGTGAGGAAAATCAGAACAAGATTTCCTCTCCAAGGCTGTGGTGCCCTCTTGGCTGTCATAAAAGAGGCCATGTGGGCTCTTCAGAGTCAGGCAACTGGCAGCACAGAGGGAAGAAGTGGGTTGGAGGCGGTGCAGTCGCAGCCTTGCCTGAGTGGGAGAAAGAACAAGACTTAAAGTTGAAGAGACACTGCGGAAAGCAAACTGCGCTGCTGAGAGAGGCACGCAGAGTAGGTTGCCCCGTGCTTTGAACAGCCTTGTACTGGCTTGAGGTGGCCCAACGGGCAGCCACCAGAAGGCACGAGTGATTGCAGGAACGTATTCGGTATCATAGGAAAATGTTCTTAGTCGTGCCAACATTGCCCATTTCTCTCTCTGTGTTAAAATGGCAGCTCATACAAAGGGTCCTGTCTGAGAAGAGCAGGTCGCTCAGGTCTTTGTCGTGAATTAATGGCAGCGCCTGCTCCAGGGTCATCTAAAAGCCCTCGGTGAGCCCGCCTCTGCCTTGCCGCTCCCTTCACGGACCATCGCTTGACCTCTGCCTCTGGGCCCAGTCTGCTCAGTCATCCAGGTGGAGGGTGCAAGGCAAGAGAAGCTCCATCTTGCTACTGTTTGTAAGTTCAAAAAGAGCTGATGACCAGGCAGTGGCAGCCAAGGCAGGAGCAACAGGGCCCAGAGCCTGTAGGTGTTACCAACAGACCTTGTCAGACTGGTGTTTGACAATACCAGTTCCTATATATGCAACGCAGAGCATCTTCCTGGCAGAGTAGAAGCCAGTTTAATCTTAAACTTTCCTTTCTTTCTTTCTTTCAGTTATGAGTCAGGCCATTTAAGAAATGGAATATGGGGGAATAGAGCTTGCCACTGGTCCTTTGGTTTTTCGGGATCAGCTGGGCTGCAGCAGCTCCTCCTCAGGAGGGCACTGTGGGTGAATTGCCGGTGTGGTTTGAACTCTGGCCTGTGTTGTGTTGCAGGGTCACAGGCGGCGAGCTCTTCGAAGACATCGTTGCTAGAGAATACTACAGTGAAGCTGATGCAAGGTGAGTGGTACCTCCACCTTCATCTGTCTCCTTCCATCCTTTTTCCTTCCCTACCCCCACCCCTTCTTTCTGTTCCCTGATCCCATGCCAGCTCGTACCTGCACAACATCAACCCATCTAAGACTGGGGGCAAAGGGTTGGACTCAAAAACTATCACAAGGACGCAGCAAAATTTGCAAGCCCCTTGGCACCAGCGAATGCCATTCTCACATGCAGTGCCAGAGCCCCACTCCATGGTTACTAGATCTGATTATTGGATTGCAGCAGAGAATGGAGCTCCTGTACCTTTGCAACTCTGAAGGAGAAGGGATGTTGGCAGGGAACCCTTGCAGTGTTTCAAAGATGCATCCATTCTCATCCCCACTCTTTATCCCAAGGGCCAAGAGCTCCATTCTCTTACTGCATCTGATTGTCTTAAGAGAATCCCCTCAAAAGGAGCTTCTAACCAAGGCAGGCCACCACAGCTCCTCTGTGGTGTGGAAAGAGTGGCAGGCAGGAGAGATTTTACTCAAGAGCTGGCTGGCTGAAGTGCATCTCCTACATCACTTGACTTCGTTTGGGTCTCTTAAGATCCAGAGGGACACGCAGCACTTACAGGATACAGAATCAAATAGGCCAAGGTCAGTGCTTCCATTCTTCAGCTCTTTAAACCTGATCCATTTTCAAATCTATTTTGGCTCACCTAAACTAGGTTAGATGAACCATCATGTGGGTGCTTTCCAGTTTAGCTGCGCTGGATGGAGATGAGGTGGGGTGGGGGGGAGGGATGGAGCGGGAAATCAGTATAAGGATTAGAGATTGGATGGAGTGCAATTGTTCAGGATTAGCTCTTGCTGAGATATAGATCACTGCAAAAATAGCAAGGTTAAAGAACAACGGCAGCGCTGTGTGTATTAGGGAGGAATCAAAAACTGGCACACAGCAGCCGGCGGCATTCGGAGCAGTGAGTGGGCCACCTGCACCCTTCCAGTGGTGTGAAGGAGTGAGGGCCTTGGGGTGGCTTTAAAGAGGCGTTGGCAAAACGTGTGCAGAGGAGCAGAGCCGAAATAGCAGGAGTCTGACGAGGGCTCGGCTGCACCGCTCAAGGAATACGCTGGCCAGCTGCCTTCTGTGCTGACGGAGCAGTTGTCACTTGCCCATGGCGGCTTCCCACACGGCTGTGGTGGTGACCTGGGAGTGGGGAATCTGTGTGAGAGAGGCAGACCTCAGTGAGAAGAGCCCTGCCAGCAGCAGAGGGCATACGGGGCGTGTCTCTTGGCGGTGCGATTTCCCCACGTGATTCTAGCTCTCCGACAAAATTCCTCCTTCCTGCAGGTCGGGATCAGTGTGGGAAATAGCCATGGGCGTGTAAGAACCAGTCTACTCCTCTGTTGTAAATGCCAGTTGTGTTTTTAGTTCGTGTGCTCCCTGGGGCAGGCACCTGTCTTTTGTGCTTTATAAAGTGCTATGCACATTGGTTTACTGCACAAATAATAAAGAACAGGGTAAAGAGCTTTATGTTGTGTTTGAGTGTTTCTGAGTGACAAACCCGGCATCCCCTAACCAAAACCACCAGCTCTGCACTGTGTGTAGCTTTGTGGTTATTCACTGGAGCTGAGCACAGGTTCCTTCCTGTAAGGCAGGATTGAGTAATGGGAAAGCATCACCTTGTATTCACTGCAGATCTCTCTGAGATTTAGGGCGCAGAAAGATGAGCGGCTCTGTTGTTTCTCCATTGAAGCTGCACATAGAGAAAGCAGAAGCAGATGGTTACAGATGTATTTGGCCACAAGGAGGTTGCCAAGTGCACAGCTGTTCAAGAAGAGGGAGCCCATTCACACGACCTAATGGAAACTTGGAAATCCATATGAGACGATGCTATGCGAGAACAGATAAGCTTGCCCGATAGCGCAGTAAAAGAGTGCTATGGTGTGCCCAAACCAAGGCGTCTTCTCTATGGCCCATTTCTCTCAAGGAGGGGTTGGAAATGTTGACCCCATCGTGTTTGTTGCTGCTTTCAGTGGTTAGGCTGAGGTATCTTCATGCATCAAGAGAAGCCAGGTATAGCTAGTGCCAATAAACCATTCCACATAATTGAATTAGCAACAGAAGGGCACAACTTGTTCAGGGAATTAATGAGATCACATCGCCCCCAAATCTAAAAGCTGCTTAAGTCGTGGGAGAAATTTCAAGTTGTGTTGGGCTTGTGAGGAGGGGAGACTTAGTTCAAAGAGTCAAGGCCTATGGGGGTTGCTACAAGGCCGTGATGCTGTTACTCAGTGGAACTGTTTCTTTCTGGATAATTTCATGAATGCCCTGCAAAAGAATGATGAATATGTCTGTGCTGCTTCCAGAACTGAGATTTGTAACAGTTTCTTTTTTCAAAAATGGTAGATATTCATTATGTGGGCTGAAGGCAGCCTGGCCTGGCCTGGGGTTAGTTTTTTGCATTGGTTTCTTGGGTGTGGCTTGTGCTTGCTTCTAGTCCCCTTTGCTTTTCTGATGTACTTTCTTTCTTGTGTTGGACCTACAAAGTGTTGCTTTGGCTTCCTACTGTTTATTCTAATCCTCCACCTTTTGAGATTCAGATGGATGTCGGTGTCTTGGGCTTGGGAGCAAACTACCTGGAGCCGTAGGGAAGCCATGTCGGTTGGTCTGTGTCTCTCAAGATGAAGATGAGCCCCTTATGAACCCCCTCGTTTGGCTTGGCTGAACCGATATTGCAAACCCTTGGGGCGCTCAGCTGCATTTGCCTGGCATGGCAGGATTTTTGCATGATGCCTGGCTGTCTTTGTGGGCTGTGGGCCCAGCTTGTGTCAGGGATGGCAGCCTGCACTCTGCTGTGAAGAATGATCACTTCCCTTTTCTTGTGCAGTCTAATGGACATCGTGTTGCAGAGCGGTAGCAAACAAAATGATGCTGCCAACCAAGAGAGAGAGTGCTAGAATCTACCAGATAACCTTCTCCCATTTTTGCAACTTCCAAGTTTATTAGAGAGGATCCCAAAAGCAAGTGGCAGAACCAAAGACCCAAGATCAGCAGCAGTGCAGATTGGGAGGTTTACTCCTCTGACATTTTCAACTCAATCCTTAAAAGATATTTACTCAGAAGCAAGACCTGTGATTTCAGAAAGACTTACTACCATGTAAGTGTACATACGAGGATTTGCCAGCAGCAGAAAATCTAGATTGCACCATATAGGACAATAATATAATATATAATAATTGGTAGTTTACTACTCTTTTTAATTATCTCCCCCATATCAGTCACCTGATGGAATCCACCTCTCCTTGCAGCATGGCGAAGGCCAGCCTTGCTTCTCTCTTCCTGATTTAGGAGATGTCCATAGGGCATATCAGATAACAAGTATGCCATTTTCTTCTGGTGTCTTCTTCTAGCTTAGGAATGGCCAAATGGGTTCCCACTGGCTATAGGCAGTACCTAGAGCAAGTGTGTTGCAGTGGTACAAGTGTTGGTCTTCAGCCCAGGGGCCCTAGGTTGTAATCTGCATTCAGACAGAAAGCTTGCTGTGCGATTTGGTTCAATCACTGTCTCTCAATCGGAGCAGCCTTATAGGGTTGCTGTGAAGAGGTCATTAGAATCCTAAATAAACCCAGCCTCTGCTTACCACTGTTGCCCTCGCCCCTCCACTTGCCCTCCTCCTCTGGGCCCAGACTGCACAACAGACCAGAAGATGAGCGCAATGAAGCGGAGGTTCTGGACGCCATTTGTACACCTCACTCTTAGCACTGTTTGCGTGCTTGGAGAGAGCAGGTGTTCAGGTGGATGGGAGGGCCGGGAGGTCCCAAGTGCTGACAGTGGGACTTGCACACAGATGTGGATCTCAGCAATGGACTAATAATGATGACCTGCATACCAACCCTGCCCCAGAGAAGACAGAAGTTCACCAGTCCCATTAGTGAACTGTAGTGAATTACAGTGTGAAGACTCAGTCCCAGCTGTATCAGCAGAGGGCCGGGTTTGCAGGAATCATCTGGGTTTACAGAGTGAAACAAAACCTCAGTCCAGAGGTATAATTCCACTAGCTCAAAACTTCTAAAATATATGGGGACTTAATTTTATCTTTCCGCAGGTGTCAGATCCAGTGCTGTGATTCTGTTGTGCAAGCTGTTTTGCAAGTAACGATCCGTTGCACACACCAGTGTGCAGGTTGAGCCATAAATCAGTGCACAAGGCTTTGCACAACTGATGATGACCATTAGACTAGATTGCTTGTGCTAGTTATATCACCTCTAGTAGAACTATGCCAGCTCTTCTTGTAATGTTTCCACAAGCATAATGTTAGCTATAACCCAGACTTTGGAGGTGCTGACCTCTGTCTTTACCAAGGGTTTCAAATGTAGAGTTCCCAAAACTATACATCCTAGCTTATTTCAAATAGAGGGGATGGTCTTAATGAAATGAAATTGAAGTTAACACCACTGGATTTTTTTTTCTTCAAAGTGATATGCATAAAATGGACAATAAACAACATGTCATATAATATAATGAGCAAAAGAAATAACGAACACATTACAAAGAAAATGCAGATGTCAAAACAAACCAAAATACAGGCCTTCAGATTGCCCTCCCACATTTGCAGTACTAAAGTGGAGTAAATATACAACATTACCTGGGAACAAATCCCATTGAACTCACTGGAGCCTACATCTGAGTAGGCAAACATAGGATTGTGCTGCTAGTTCCAATATTTTCCCATCCCTACATAGCAGACATCGAGATTGGAAACAACCAGAAGTATTGTATGGTACAATTCTACCTTGATTGTACCACTTTAGATTGCATTTAGATTCATTATAAAATGGCTGGAATTCATAGATTGACTAGATATCAAAATAGAGGGTTCCGTCCTGAAAGATGGCCTAGAAATTATTTTAGATAATTTGACTATAGAGACAGGGTCATATGTTTGAATACACTCATGAAACAAAAAGTGCTACTGGAGGAAAATTAACATTTTAGCAATAAGACACTTAACATGGGGTGCAGGAAGCCTTTAGTTTTCCTTTGCAGTCCCAACTGGTTCTGGTTGTTTTGTGAAGGTTTCAGACCATCAGGCATGTAGTTGGCACACTCTTCTAGGATTGCCAGAATCCAGTGTGAATCACAGATTCCATCTTGGTTTCCAAGCACCTACAGTAGCTGTATTTTAAAAGAGGCAGAAAATATAATCAGGGCTTTCAAAACTATAATCAGATCATGGTTGATGTATGAAAGGGATGGCACAGGTCAATGTAACATCTCTGTAAAGTCATCTTTCACTTGTCATGTATGACCTCATAAACTTATGTTTGGTTCTTATTTAAGCGTTGTCCAACCCCCACCTTTATACATGAAGCTCTCAAACCAGGTTATGATATTTTGAACAAAACAAAATAAAAAGAATGCTCCAGTTTACATGTAAAACCATTTAGAGCTGAAAACATTATTATACATGCAGGGGCTCCTTTCCGGCTCCTCAAATTTTGCATTTCTGCAATACTTGGATTTCTTTAGTGATCTATAAACATGGTGGGTCACAGATCTCTCATAATCCCAATCCGTGTAATGAGACTATTCTCTGATACATTAGAACCTTCTGTGGACAAAGCTGGGCTTATTCTGACCATCAGGTCTTTCAGACTGGCTGAAATAGCTGCTTGTAAGCTATGGTCATCCTAAAGAGCTGAAAGGAAGGTCTCTGGTTCTTTTCATCCCCATCCTGAAGGGGAGTCCAAAGAGCCATATGCTGGAACCTTGGTCACAACGCAGAGCTGCCTACTTCAGATCAAGAATGATGCCAAGTTTCATAAAAGGAATCTCACTCTATATTTCGTGGGATATGGCACCATCACATCTACAATACATGTGTGGACTCTAAGGACATTCTTCCTTCCCCAGTTTGTAATGCATAGAAGGCTTAGGAATGTGAACAGATGTGGTCTTCCTGCATGCAGAAGGTCAAACGCAAGTTCACTCGCTCCAAATTTTGTTTGGAGTATGCTCACACCAGGCTGTTTCCTCTCTTTTGCATGATATATGCTTGTGAATATTAGAAATGTGTGCAATCAAGATCTAATTCTGAGTTTTGTTTTTTCTTTAAAAATCTGTTTTTACTGAAATACATTCCTTAGTGGAGGGTTCCATAGTACCAACAATAATTGTTTGGACAAAACTTTTATAACTCCTTTCCTCTTTGTTGTCCTTAGTCTGTCTTATCCAACTATACCAGGTTTTAAAAACTTTTGAGAAACTGTGTTTTTAATTTGAGTACATGCACATTTACTAGTTCAGCAGTTGCAACAATAGTTTTCAATTGTGCTATCTATCCCCTTCCTACTTTGCACGTGAGTGTGTATTTCATGACCTTTCAAGCTTCTATCCTTTTTGACCGGTGGCACACCCAGCAAAGCGTCATTTTCCAGGGACACACACCACCTTGGATCCAAGGTGGCACCTGGGGACCCACCTTGGGTCCAATGCATGGCTGGCACCAGCAAGTGACAAATATTGGGGTTCATGAATTTTGGAAGGGCCTACTTAGCAGAGCCTTGGACTCACATAACCCACAATTACTTAGACAAGACAGAGAGGGTAAGTGACATGGAAAACACAAGCTCTCTGGGGACGGGCTGTGTGGCCAGAATCTGCCCGTATCCTTAAAAAGATTTAAGTGTACACCCTGCTCCACCTTGAAGGTAAAAGCTAGTAAACTCAAGACTCATGTTCTGCCTATACATCTCAGGAAGGATTTCAAAGGAGGTGAGCCAGTAAGGCCAATTGTCACAGTATTTGCAGTGCTAAATGCTGTAAAATGCCTAAGGACAGGCAGCTGACATGTACAGTGGGTGCATCCCAGGAGTGGCAACCCAATTGTGACTTCCTCGCATGCGTCCGCCATGGAGATCTGGGACCCCTTTGCATGTTATGATGCATGGCGCTGCAAGCCCTAATTTGCTTGTAGTGTGCCTTATTACCCTTAATCCGTACAGAGGGAGAAGATTATACTGAGGGCCTAAAGGTTTTTTGTCTGTGTAACAGTCTTCAACCTCTGTGGCATTACTAGCTGTTTCTACTCAAGTAAGGATCAGGTCTGTTTCAGTGGAAGTAGACTAGTAGCAGGCATGGAACTTGCACGAGGAAAGCAGAGTTTTAGGATGGCAGAACTAAGACAAGGTGTTCTGAGAGCAGATTTTGTACTGGTTTGAAGCGATATCTCCACAGCTGCCTGGTGCCAGAGTCTGGAATAAGAAGAATTGTATTGAACATGACTGAAAGGAGCTGTGAGTATGAGCCTACTTTTGGAACATCAGAATGGTGTCTTGAGACTTTAGGGTCATGTACTTTTTGGTGTGAAATCAGCTTTTCTCAGTTATTTTTGCCCCCACAATCCCACTTGAAGAGGCAAAAATGCATTTTCCCAGTTTACTTCCCATGTGAAGCTTCGGACTACCGTAGGGCATGAAATTTTTGCCACCAGCTACTTACACAGAATGTGAAGGAATATCCTTGGGAAAAGATAGCTGCCTTTCCTTGGGATTTTTCATGCATATCTGCTATTGTACTGCATTACATGGGCCTAACCTGAGAGAACTGTCTGTTCAGGAATTCAAGATGTTAGTGGCTGATGAGCCTTTAGGTTAGACATGCTAGGAGCAACTGCTGTTCAAACAGCTTCCAGGAAAACCCACCATCCCCATCTTGCCATGATAGCTTTGTTGACTTCCTCCATTCCCATACAAGAGGATCTTTCCCCTCTGTTCTTTTCCAATTGCTGTAGAGATGAACGAGGTCCTGGAATGCCAGATCTCCCCCAACCCTTTCCCTTTCTCTTTTCCTTTTGTGGCCTGCTGTGCCCTGATTTTTGGGCTTGTTTATACCATGTCTATAGCCCTAAGTATTCTGTCTTGGGAGGGAGGGTGGCTTGCGTTGGCTCTGCTCCCCCATTCTCAGGTCCTGACTACAGTTTCTAGTGCCATTAACAGCCATTTGTACACACCTTGTGATAACTCCCTGTGGTCTCTGAGCTTTCACAACATTGTTTCTCTCCTTCTCTTGACCCCATATCCACCCTGTCCCCTGACCCTTTCTGTCTGTCCATCTGTCTGTCCCTGTGATTTTCCCCTCCTCTGGTTCCCTCTTCCCTTCTAAATCTCTGAATTTTATTTCCTGTCATGCATATTTTCATTATTGTCTTCTTTTGCCCACTTCCTTCTATAACCTTCTTGTGCTTTCTTCCTCCTCCTCCTCCTCCTCCTCTTCTCCTTCTTCTTTGTCGTCGTCGTCTTCCACCTGTCCTGCCCGTTTCCTGCATGCGGTTCCCCTCCTTCCCTCTCTGTGTCCCCGTTGTCTGCCCCTCATGCCCAACCTGCCTTCTCTGTTCCCTTCCTCCCTTCCCGTTTTGTTTTGCAGTCACTGTATCCATCAGATATTAGAAAGCGTAACTTACATTCACCACTATGCCATTGTGCACAGGGATTTGAAGGTCAGTATACATATGCCTTTCACCCTCTTAGAAGGTTGGGTGGGGAGCACAGGTGATGCCATTGTAGACTGAACCTGGCCAGTCCTGGTGCTCCATTCTGCCAGCTTCTTTTTATTTTTGGTTTACAGGGAGGGGAATATTCAGAATTGGTTTCTTCTTAGTCCAAATTTGCATGACAAATGCCTTTGTGCAAAACTGGCCAGACCAGTTGGGGCAGGCAGGTAAGGGACCAGGAGACCTTCCACACAAGGCAACAGCTGGGCCCAGATGTGACATTTGGTTGCAATATACCTGGGGCCAACAATTAACCCTATCAGTATCAGAAAAAAAGAAAGAAACCAAATCAATTTTGCTTGATTCTGTCAGCATTCATCAATTCATATGTCCAGTCCCTTCCCACTGGTGCTTGTGAGCACATTCTCTCTGTCTCTCTCTCCCTGTCTCTCTCTCTTTGTCCCTTTCTGTCTTTCCTTCTCTTTCTGCTTTCTGTTCTTCATCTAGTCTCTTGCTTACCAGAACCCCTCCTTCCTAACTCTTGCCCCATTTCCCTTTTGAACCAAAGCATTTGCTTGTTGCCTTCAGGGTGAGAGTAATACAGTTTAGGTGGAGAAGCCAGTGCGTGGCCAACAGCGCAGGCAGGGGAGGGGTTGTGGACGCTGCCCGGGGCAGTTAGCCAGTCTCGATGATAAGAGAACGCCTGGACCTCCAACTTTTGCTAGACACATGAACTCATACCCCCCTGAACCCCTCCTGTATGATGGCAGCAGGGACACCCTTCTCTTCAGCGACAAGCTTTTTAGAATTGCGGCTGTCGTTTTCATAAACTTGGGTGCTGGTGTCATGTCATGTCATGGTTTTTCGCTTCAGAGAGGAAGCAGTGAGCAATGCTGGGGTGCCAGAAGTCAGTTGAGGGAGGATATGGGAGAGGGTTGTAATCTTGGCAGCGCATAATAACTGAACAGAGAAAAATGAAAGCAGGCCGTGACCAACTCTTACTGGTCTACCAGGGTGAAGTTGGATAAATGTCATTACTAAAATCCTTTCAGAGGTGGCCATCAGTGACATTGATCGTTTTAAGGAAGTCCTAACAAATGGTACTAATAGTGTCTGTAGCTTATTGGCACAGAACGTTGTAGAAACCTCTACCATAAGTGGCTTTTTAAAAGGGTACAATAGTTCCATGGAAGTTAGAGTTCTAGGCCTATATCATGTGAGCCAGAAATGAAATATACATATTTGGTATCTCCAAAGGTAGGAAATAGGGCATAAATGTTTCCATTTTCCTCATCTCCTGTGCTTCTCTGGGCAGTTGATGCAGTAGGACGGTCTAGGAGAACGGGTGCTGATGTGGCAATCCTTGGGTTTTTAAAACCCATTTCAAGCTGTGCAGGTACGCCAGGTATCCCACTTTGACTGGAAGGTGGGATAAGGCTTTCCTCATGCTAGGAATGTGCTGTGCTGACACAATGATTTTAAAAGGAAGTAGATGGTGCTCACCAGGTTAGTGAATCCTTTATAATAGGATTCAGGGAACACTGTTCTAGCTAGGAAAGCTTATTTTTCCAGGAAAAACATCAAGGAGTCCTGTAAAACTTTAAAGGCTAACACATTTAGTATGCCACAAGTTTTTGTGAGCTGGACTCCATTCACTGGATGCCTGAAGTGTTCTTTTGAGTTACATATGGTTTCAGCGTTGGAGAAACATTGGGAACAGGGGCCAATGAAATGATCCCCCTCCCCAGTCCATGTTTACATATATCTGTAACTAGGGAGTGTGGATAAACGTGCTTAGTTTACATTTTAATGTGTACTTAATCAGTGTTATGCTTTCAAACCAATCCATAAACTCAAACTCAGTTATCGTTAGAAATGTGCACTTCTCTGTTTTTGCAATGGAGTTCCCGAGTCATACATATGCTAGAAGAAAGTACACACAAAAATATGTATTTTAATGAAAATAATGTTAAAATGAATTATCTTGTGAAAATTGCTTGCAAAAACATGCACACCAGGCAGAATTGCATAAAAAAATCTATGGGTTAAGATAAGTACACATTCAAATCTATACACATTTTCATTTCTCTTTAAAGCCTCAGTTTTTGGGATGACCCATATTTGGTATTGAAAAAATGAGAAACCCAGAGAAACTGAAATGGACAGATTTGTCAATTTCTATCTAATTTAGGATGTTACCATGGGTATCTGATTAAATGGACCAGAGTCCCAAGAACCTATGTTATACTAAATTTGTTAGTCCTTAAGTTGTCGCAACATGGTTTGTTGTTTCCGCTGCAACAGACTAACACAGATAGCACCTTCCAAACTAGATTCCTAGCTCTCAAATAGTAAGTAATTGTGGCTTTGGAAGTAGAGCAGGGTTTTTATCAACCAAGTCTCTGTCCCCAGCTTCTGGTGCTTCCACGGAAATGTGTGAGTCCTAAATGGGTTAAGGTTTCATGAATGTCACTAGCACCCACTGTCAGATGCACAGCATATTCCTGATAAGAAATGCCTTCCTCTGCCTCTATTAAGTCCCCCCACCCAAAAAAAAATTGAATAAAAAAATTGTTTTTATTCCCTGGTCTGCCAGCTACGGACTGCTCCATCAGGCCAATCAAACAAACAAACAAACAAACAACTCGGAAACGCCACTAAGGTGCTTGTGTTTCTACTGCAACAGTCCCTGCTTGTGTTTTTCTTAATTTGTGTTTAGGCATCCTATTTCTTCTGCCCAGCACCAAAGTATAATATGATATTTTTAAAAATATGAAAGGAAAGCCCAAGTTGTTTCCTTTCGGAGCAAGTATTTCCTCCCGGCCCAAGGCTGCCCTCGCCTCTTTGATGGGATCCTAGAAGAAACAGGTGTTGCTGGTCCAAATGGGCTTGCCAAACTGAAGTTGGTAGTTTTCCATCGCAAAAACGGCTGGGGATTTATCTTGCCCATGTGGTTCTAGGACTGTAATCACTGTCATGACACTTAGACCTGATTCTTACAAAGCCTATATTAGTATTTCTGAACTGCCTTCTTTCAGACTGCAGGTGGGGTAGTCTGCACGATTAAACAGATGTTCCCAGAAAGGGTGTGTGGGCGGCAGCAGCGAGAACTTTCCTTTCGGCTAATGGTTTGGAAAGTGGACACTGCTGATTTATTCTAAGAAGCGAAGCAGCAGCAATAATGGTGGTGCTGTCGCAAAGACAGAACAAAAACAGGCTGACTGAACCTATGATGCAACTGGGTGTATGTTTATAGCAGACAAAGCTTAAGGCTGACTGTGTCCTACTTATGGTCTGGCTTTGGCAGCAGTAATCTAGAGCAGAACCACACTAGGAAGCTGCAAACGTCTAGGCATATGCATGGCATTTTGGTAAGTTCAGGCAGCATTATAAAGTATTCAGGTAGGGTTGCCAATCATAGCTGTTGTTTTGAGCCCCATCTTCCCTTTCCCCGGCTCAACTGCATGGAGATAGGCGATTCATGCTGAAGCAATTAACTCCCTAAATTGCCTCATGATCCATGACCATTAATACATACCGTACTTGCCCACCCTTCGGGAGGAGGAATTAGAATACAGTTTTCTGCAGAGAAACAAACAGCCCTTTATTTACCTTTGTGCTTTGAAGCCCTGAAAGCTTTCCTATACTCTGAGGCAATGGTGTGTTATAGTGATATATGGCTTAAGCTTTGGGATATAAGTATATGGCATTAGGTTTAGCATTTTGATACAGAAACGGCCTTCTGTTCCCCAGCCCACACTGTTCATACATGGAGATTGGGAATGAGATTGTAAAACCACCAGGCAGGGACTATATCACGCTCGTGCATTTGACATCCTTGCATACGTTGTGGGCTCTGAGCACTCAGTTAATGAAAGAAGTGGGAGAAGCCGCAGCGACTGTGAGAAACAGAGTGACCTTTGGCCTGCCACAGTGGAGCATGGTGCTGAGGCAGCCCTCTGCTCCTTCATGCGGCTGCAATTTGCGCAGCCCACTTCCACTTTAGTTCCAGGCTGAACAGACTTTGTTGCCCTCCTCTTTCCAGACTCGCCTGCCCAAAAACATAATGCCAGGGGACCAAACTTGTCAGATAGACCTGCTTTGACACAAGAGTGGCTGCTGTCACCTGACGTATCCAGTAAGCGGGTTTGTTCTGTCTCCACATCAGCAAAGGAATAATCTGATGAATCGAGGCCAGCAATAACCTTTTGGTAATTAAACTGGAAGCTGCCCCTGCCGAAGCTAAAGAAAGCTCCTGTTGTAGTAAGAGAGTGTCTTCACCAGAGTCACCCACTCAGGGAGAGATTATCACATGTGCTGGGCAAAAAGCCAAAGGTACTCTATCACATTCAACTTGGCAACTTCTTTATAATTCATGGGTGAATGCTGCCAAGTTAGGCCTGGGAAAAGGACAGTGCTATTTCTGGATCATGGCCACACCAGTGCTCTAGTTTCCTAAGGGAGTGGCTTTGCCTGTTTCCGAAGGAGCCCACAGCTGACATTAAAGGGCATGCCTCCACAAATATCAGTTGCTTGTAGTTTCCAGGATGCGGTTTAAGTGAGGGTAGCACCGTTTTGCTCTGGCATCTCAGCTTTATTGCGGTTCAGGAAGTCTACTGGAGCTGAATCTCATAAACAAATATTTCTGAAGTTTCTAAAGCCCTCTCCAGCCTTGATAAAAAAGGGAATGTTTATAGTGGCTCAGCATGTGCTTTCCATTCAAAAGAGGCTCAGGTGCTTTTTCCCCCCTTGACATCCCCAGGTAGTGCTGGGGAAAGCTTGTGCTTGAAACCTGGAGAGCTGCTGTCAGTCAGTGGTGATAACGGTAGCCCAGATGGGCCAGTGGCTTGTTCTATATCAGGCATGTTTTAGAGTTCCTTGCCATAATTCGTAACAATCCAGGGACTTTTTGTACTTTAAAGCCACAAGGGGCTTTTAGGTGGTCGTGATCCCAGCAGTGTCAGAGGGGTATGTATGTGCCTACTGGCATACTCGAGCAAAGGTATTTTCAGATAATACCTTAAAATATGTTATTCTACAGAGCAGAAATAATTGCAAAATGTTTTCCTTTTAAAATAAGCACTTTTAAAACTATCAGAGAATCTTGCTTCCCGAAACCTAGTCTCTTTGGAATCTTACAACAGGCTAGCAAAGACGTGAGATTCCATTCCCAAGAAACGTAGACAATAGTTTGCCACTCAGAATAGATGGAGGTGCCAACTAAGCCCGAGTATTAGGTACAGATTTATGCCCACCTGAACAATAAATACGAAGTGCAGAAATAGAAACAGAAATTGCATTTTAAAAGAGTACCAGGCCTGCATTTCCAGGGGTCCCAGAAGTAGTTTTGAGTAGGGCTGCTAAACTTGTTGTCCTTCAGATGTTTTGGTTTACAGCTGCAGTTCTCCTTCACTATCAACTGTGCTGGTTAGCACTGATCCATGTTGGTGACTGCCACTTTTACTTGTGGTAATAAATTCCAGAATATACAGGTTTCCTTAATCCCCATCATTCATCTAAATTGGATGATCCCAGGTCTTTGTATTATGAGCAAGAGAATTCTTTTTTCTCTATCTACTTTCTGCACATCACACATCATATATAATTTTATGTTCCTCAAGCATGTTCCCCTTGCTCAGCCTTTTTCTCAGCTAAAAGTGTTCTAAATGTTGTAACCTTCTTCTGCATAGAGGAATTGTTCCAGCATTTCTTCATACTGGTTGCCCTTCTCAAATTCTGCAATATCATTTCTGAGGTGCTGTGATAAGAACGGTAAACTGCATTCCAAGTGTGGCTGCACCATGGAATTGTATAACAACATTGTGATATTGGCACATTAGGGTAATGCTTTTTATTATTTATGCTTTATTTTATTCCCAAAGTGCCCAATAGTGAAAGCTTTCTGGGTGATTTATAACCATCCAAAAAACAAAACAAAACAAAACATCATAAAATTAAAGCAGCATTAAATGTAGCAAAAACATATAGTAAAAACTGTCAAGTTTTTTTTTTTTTTTTTTTCATTAAGCTATTTACCATTACCCCAGAGATCTCACTGGAATCTTCCACTGCATTTTTAATTTTTATGATTTTATCTTCTGTATTAACCTTGCTACTAGCTCAGTAATCTCGATTATAGTAGATGCTCCCTGACATGTGCACATGAACCCATGAAACTGCTGAGCCAGAAGTGGTCTAGTCAGCACGCTCTGACCAGCAGCTGCTCTCCAAAGCCTCAGGCAAAGGTTGCCCACAGTCCTGCTTCCCAGGGTAAGATCAGATGCAATTAGGGGGACTTGGATCTAGGAGTTTCTAAATGCAATGCATATATACTAAGCCAGACCCCCCCACCCTTTTTCTGAATATGGAATGTAAAGAAGCTGAACTTCAGTGCAAAATAACAATATACAAGTTAGAAAAAACACAGTGACCTGGTGCACATGGCACAACAACCGACCATGGGGGGTGAGCTGTTTTTGGCTGCCATATTGTCCAAGCTCAGACTGCTTTTCTTGCAGTGGCCTGTTTTTTCCCAGCACACCATCCTGAGAACCCATAACCTGCTGCAGAGTCTGTTATATCTGTGATGAACGGCCACGTTGTTCTGACCGAGGCAGCTGTCTCCGTCATGGGTTGTGGACGATGGCAAGGCCTGGATCCACGGAGGGTGCGAAGACAGCAGCTGTAAAAAAGTGTTTTTGGGGGGACCACTTGGATTGGTCTGGACAACTGAGCTGCTCTGCAAGAGCAGAAAATAATGTCTTGCCACTCTTGCTGAGCTCACTTGATCCGCAGCCAGTGCCAACAGCCCTACCAAGGGCCAAGTGGTACGGCAGGGTGCCCATTGCTGACTCCCCGTCCCCCGCTCCCATGCCCAATCTCAAGACCCTTTTGGTCCCTGTTTTGCAATTTCTCCACAAGGATTGCAGTCTCCATAGTGACCGCCACTGGCAGTCCCTCCAAAGTGCTCAGGTAGCACATTAGAGGGGCCATCATTGATTTTCTGCCTTCCCTTTTGTTATTTCTGTTTACACCCCACATGCATGCAAATAGCTCTGTCAGATTTTTTAAAAAATTCCCATAGCTAGAATCGCACAGTTTCCGAAGTGTGTTCTTGTGCTCTCACAAGGGCAAAACTGGGGTGCCTTACCTGGGTAACTGCTGTCAAAGTGTAGGAGGTACCAATCCTGTACTTGAATCCAGAGGATCCTCTCAGAGGATGCGTCTGACAGGCATGCAGAACCTGAAGCGTGGGGGCCAAATCCATCCCTACGGTTCCAAACAAATCCTTTGGTATTTCCCAGAAATCCATGCGCCCTTCCTTTGTTAATTCCTTTTACCCTGACCACTTAATGTCCGGTGGTCTCTTGGCTTTTGTGCACTTTCCACCCCCCCCCCTTTTCTAAAAGGACATTAGAAGAATTAACCTAAATTATGTTGGTATTTTGGGGTCCAGTTTTTGGCTGTCTTCCAGCAAAATATATCCCTCAAAAGCTTCTCCAGAATCTGGCCCTTGTGTCGAGGTTCTGTGTTCCCGGATTCTGGGGTGAAGTGGGGGGTTCCAGCCCTTATGCATGAGTGAGAGGAATGAGGGACATTAATTTAATGAGTAGCTCTCTTCTGGACAACACACGTGTAATATAGCGTGTGGCTCTCTTAAGCAGCTGCTTCTCGACATATTCAGAGCAAGTCAGAGGCCTCCCAGTGAAAGGGAATCATGAAAAGCTTCTGTGTGTTGGTTGATGGGAGTCTTTATGTTGTGTTTGCTGTATGAACCACAATATTAGCTTGTTTCAAACAAAGCATAGTTAAGATGGGCAACAATGCGTCAGATTTGCTACATCAGGTAGAAAAAAAGTGATAGAAACAGAGTGTTAAGGAAGGGGGGGGGTGAGCCGATGTTCAGTGTACTAGAGTGCTGTAAATTTTGTCTTTGATCCATAAGGTTTCCCACTGATGAAAGGATATTTCTTCCTCAAAATACCGCATCCAACTTATACATGTTTTAACTTGTTCATGTTCAGTATCCTATTGCAGTAATTGCTTGTAACTCCATCCTAATAGATTGTCATTTGGCTGTAAAAACAGCATTTCAAATTCCATTGGGTACCTCTTCCTATCCGAATTTCTATTTTCAGTCTTGAAATGAATTGTAAATAGAGACGCTATTGTATCTTTTTCCCTTCCTCTTTTAATTTTTGCCAAGGCTTAATTCCTTCTTGTTGATCAATCCTATCTCCATATGTTATAAAGTCATTGTTTTTCCTTCGATGCTTATCATAAAATGCTTCTATTGGAGATATCAGAGGAGAGATTGGTGGACTGATTCTTCTTCTTGTAAAATGCCAAATTTTAATTAAACCGTCTCTGATTACGTTCAAAATTTTTTAAAAGGATGGAAAATATATTACTATTAAGCAGCCTTCCCCAAACTTCCAGACACATTTGGATCGCAACACCCAGCATTCCCAGTCAGTGGCCCTGCTGGATGCGAATTCTGGGAGTTGTGGTACAAATGCAACCAGGTTGGGGGAGGCTGCTATTAAATATCACATATACAATGATCAAATTAGTATGTTTGCTCTGTGAAACTAAGTTTCTCATCATGGTATTGTTTAATTTGGGAAAAAGGGAAAAGAAAAAATAAATCAATTACTTTTTTGTTGGTGGATTGGTGGATATGCTATAAGGTGAATTATTATTTACTTGACATCCATGTTAAAGCATTTGATGTAATAATTGTTTATTTTAATTAAGTGTTAATCAATTTAAGTAAGTCTTAATTCTACTTAAGAATTAAGGTAAAATTTTAGCCATAATTTTGATAGAAGTAATAACAATGATTGACTTTTTGTGAAATTTCCCACATTTAGTATTATATGTAGTATTTGTGTAAGGTCCCTTGGTATCTTTATCTTTTTTATTTATTTATAAAAATAAAAACGATTAAAAGAAAGGAAATAAATGTTTGCTTTAAAATGTTAACAAATATTCATAGAGTGCTTACATGTATAGCCTTTGTTTCCTGGCATCCTGCTACAATTCTGCTCATTATTGAGACAAAAGTGTAGACCTTTCCTTTCAGTTTTCAGAGGAAGAAATGATATTCTGAGAACCCTTCCCTCCTGGTGTTTGTTGCATCTGGCTGGCATTCTTGAGAGTCTGTTGCATTCCTGTATTTTTTTAATGTGGCATGCAGTTGGAAGGCCAGCCTGCCCAGCAGTGATTGGATTGATCCCTTGTTAGCACCTTAATGAGGCATTTAATCTGTGCAGCCCCATTCTTTCCCATACCAGCCTCTAGGGAAGGGAATTAGTAACAGTTATTTGAGATCTCTTCTAATTTGTTTATCCTTGGTGCTAGTTTTAATATGTATATACCAAATATTATTGTTAAAGATAATGTTGCTAACTAGGCTTTAGTGCTCTATTGTCTTCTCCGTAAGAATAGGTCTCAGGGGTTGGTGATGGAGTAAGTTTAACATTTTTTAGTTGGACATATGGTTGCCACTTGTACCAGGTGAGAAAAGCACCTGCAGCTGCTGCATGGTTCAGTACACATTTGGATATACGACAATTTAGAATCGACAATTTAGAATTGCCAATGGACCATCATAGAGGTGAAAGGGAAGCAATCGTATAAACAACAGAATCAAATCAGGCTAATTTGAAACCCCCGGTATATGCGATCCTGGCCATAAAATGATTCGGGGTAGGGCTCCTCAGTCAAAAGTGTCTGTTGGGTCCCTGGCTACGAAATCCTTGGCAGCAGTGGGCAGCCATGTTAGTTTCCCACAATGCCCCAGAACATTGCCACCCTGGCGACATGATGTGAAATTAAAATGGCTACCAGACAGTGCAGCTGCCTAATGCAGAGGCCCCCAGGAGAGGCGCTGGCACGAATACGGCCATTTGGGCACTGGGGCTCCAGCAGTTGCCAAAGGTGTTGGGAGCTGCTGATGCCATGCCCAGTGAAGTGGTCTGTTGGGTCCGAAGCTTCAGAACAGGATGGAGGACCATGCTTGGGAGGGTGGAGGGACCTGAGGGAGAGATGCCTTCCTGCAACGCTATGAGTGATTCTGTTCGTCGTTCTTTCTTTGGTAAAATATCCACACCATCTACTGCATAATTTGTCTCTTGGCTCCCAGAATTTCAGTTTTGGATCCTTTTTCCTCTCTTAGAGAAGGCAGCTCCTCCTCCTTCAGTCCTATTCTCACTATCCTAGAGTTTAAATCTGTAACTTGGGGTTCTCATCTTTCAGTTAGAACCTGAAACAGAGAGAAAGGGAGTCAGATTCCTTTATTTTCCATTGCCCCTTTCCTCCTTTTCCTCCTTTTCCTCTTCCGTTTTCCCTTTCCTTATTTTCCTCCCATTATCCCCCCCACCCACCCCACCAGCCTATGTGGTTGTTACCACTCACCGTGAACTAACACGCCCCCTGGTGTTTGCATGCAGTCATTGCATCCAGCAGATCCTGGAGGCTGTTCTCCATTGCCACCAAATGGGGGTCGTCCACAGAGACCTCAAGGTGAGTTTTCTTCCCCACTGCTCTGTCCGTCTGTCCGTCTTTGTATCTTTGCATGTTTTTTAAAAGCTAATTAACTCTCGGTTGTTCAGACCAAATTTCCTGGCAATCCTATTTACAGGCTCCTCTGCTAATCAGGCCAATGGAAAGCTGTATAGCCTTACTTGATTCTGGATTAGGACATCCCTGTGACAGCCCAATCAGAAATCAGCTTAGTGGTACTTGCCTGTGTATTATAGTTTTAGCTATGAACATTCATCTGGTTTGTCCAGTTAATGAGGATCCCTTTGTTTCGATCCCTGGTCACACCTGCCACCCAAGCAATGGATGAATCTGCCTATCCCCTTCTGGAGGTGTTTGTCAGGTTTGAGGCAGGATACACAGTTTATGCAGTTTCTTGCAGGATTGTAATCATGGAGCTGGTGTTTAGCAAAGTCTTGCACAGCTAAACTTTTTACTTTGCATGGCAGAAATGGTTATTTAGGGGAGGGCGGGATGAGAGTTCAGCTAGAGTGTATTGCCACACAGTGGTAAAATTTCAAATCGCATTTTAATTTAAAGTTTAGAAGATAAGTAGAATACAGTTTAGCCAGTTGTCCAGAAGGTTCTCATTTCAGAGAGTAGATTTTTCCTGACCTCAGGCACTCAAGGGTACAGCGTTCATTGGTCCTCGATAGTTCACACAAACGGCAGAGGCCAGTGTGTGCTATATAGTCTATGCAGTAGTTTCCTTTGCTCAGATCTGCTTGCATTTCCAGCATTTTCTGCATCACTACTCATGTACTACAGTAGAAAAACATGTACCCCCCCAAAAAAATCCTCTTCATACCATAAAACCAGAAGCATAGGAAGACATATTCTGTAAGATTGTGAATGCATAGTTCATTCTGCTCCGCTTGTTTTATGATAGTCTGGATGTAGCTGGGGGCTTCTAGTTCCAGTCATTCAGTAGCAAGGAAGGAGACTGATACCAGAGCAACCGGTATCAGCAATTCCTATAGAATTACAGAAGGCATTGGTCAGGCACTGTTTAGATGCTTGGGGGCTGCCCCATAACATCAGAAGGCACCTAAGCCCTGTAATAAAGCGCCTGAGTCTTTGCATGTTGCATGGCCAACTCTGTCCGGACCCTTAGCATTGTCTGGCTTATCTGAGCTGATTTCTGGGCAGCTGTCAGGTGAGAGTCCTGAGCAGCCTTCCCCAACCAGGTGTCCTAAAGATGTGTTATAACTATAACTCCCATAATTCCCTAGCCAGCACGGCCATTATGGAAGTTGTACTGTCAGTGCATCTCAGGGGTGCTATGTTGGAGACGGTTGAGCCTAGGGGAACATGGCAGTAGGGTCTTTGACCGCCAAATTGCAGTGCTTTCAATAAATGATTCATTCAGTTTCCCGACTGCTTCCTGCCTTTTTCCAGTTTCCTTTTAGTCACTCATCTTCCCACCCTCAACCATTTTCAACTTTTTCTCCTTCCATGGTGGGCATATGGGGCAAGGCTCCATCATGAGCAAAGACAAAACAGATGTAATCTCTCTCCAGATGTTTGCATGCATTATGTCTAGTTTAAATGTGTGCAGCTTAGTTGTTTTCTGTGACTTACTGTATTGGATTCCTGTTCTCTGTTTGTTCACTCCATGTCTGACCTCTTTATAACACTCTTTGAGTAGGCTGAGAGTTACTGAGTATTATAAAGAGATCCTATTTGAAGAGTGTAATGGACAGTTAAGGTTCAGCAATGATTGTGTTTGTTAGAATGGCTGTGGGGTAATAGAGAACCTTTATGATAACAAATATTTGTCTGTCTGTGCAAGAAGTCCAGGGAAACTACTTTCTTAAACAATTGTGTTGTGTTTTTGTGGGCACTTACAAAGATTCTGGGCTTCCCCTACCACTCCACCTCCACTTCTGACCAGTAATTTCTGATACTTTTCTTTTGGGCTTTGGTTCAGGAATTTGACCAGAGGTTAAATACTTTTCAGCTTTAAAAATGCTTGTCTAGTTTAACTTTCTGCCTAACACAGACAGAGCCGGATTGTGTTGTGTATCAAGCTAATAGGTGGGTTCATTTTGGGGGCTGAGAGGACCATCCAAGTTCTAAAGTACTTATTCAGGTGATTTGTACAGTTGCCTTGACTTTGAGATGCTTTGCTTTCAGAATTGCCTAATAAAAGTTTAGGCACATAGACACACAGCAAGTCAGAAGGGGTCTCCTGGGCCATCTAGTCTGACCCCTGGTTCCAGCCAGCCCTGCTTATGACATGCCCACCATGTGCATGCCCAGCCTGCACCCTCACCAATGGGTCTTCAACCACCTCCTGTGGAAGCCCGTTTCATATCCCAGCGGTCCTAACTGACCAGGAAGTACTTCCTGGCATCTAATTTGAACCTTGGTTCCCTGAGCTTTGCTCCATTGGAACGTGTCCTGTCCTCCTCCATAGGGGAGAACAGGCCTCTACCCACCTCCACGTGACACCCCCTCACATACCTGTATGTCGCCAACAGATCCCCTCAGAGTCTCCTCTTCTCCAGGCTGAAAAGACCCAGTTCCCTCCGTCTCGCCTCATACGGCATCCCTGCAAACCAGCCCACCGTCTTTGTGACCCTACGCTGCACCAATTCGAACCTGGCTATATTTTTCCTGTAATGTGGGGCCCAGAACTGAACACAATACTCCAGTTGTGGGTGCCCCAGAGTCATATAGAGCAGTGATCCCCAACCTTTTTGGCACCATGGACCAGTTTCTTGGGAGACAATTTTTCCATGGACTGGAGCAGGGGTGGTTTCAGGATGATTCAAGCACATTACAGTGCTTCACACTTAATTCGTTTCAGGAGGCTGTTTGAACTCTGAATCATCTGAAGTCTGAAGCTATGTTCCCCATTAACAATAATGGAAAGTGAATTAATCCATTCCCAGACCCCAGACAATAGCCATCTAGATAAACTTAAACAGTAAATATTCATGATTTAAGGCAAAAATAACACGATTAGATGCCAAATTTATTAATTAAAACTTGAAAGCAATTAATAAAATATGTACAGTACTGCATAATAAAATGGAAATTGCATTTGAGAGCCAGTGTGGTGTAGTGGTTAAGAGCATGGGACTGGGACTCAGACAACCTGGGTTCTAGTCCCCGCTCAGCCATGGAGCCAACTGGGTGACTTTGGGCCAGTCACAGACTCTCAGCCCAACCTACCTCACAGGGTTGTTGTTGTGGGGATAAGATGGAGGAGGAGAATGATGTAAGCTGCCTTGAACCCTTTGTAGGAAAAAGGCAGGATATAAATCGAAAAATAAATAAGTAAATTTACTGTCCAATTTTTTTAGAGAGGAGTGGTGAAGCAGAAAAGGATCGAGGCAGTGAGAAGAATCAAGAAGGCAGGCAGTTAAAAGGCACTCGGAATGCTCATAAAGGGCACTCACCTAAGAGACGCTGAGCACAATAGCAAAGGAACTCGAGAGGCCGGCAGGGACAGGGTAAAGACGCAACAAGAGACGAGAGACGACTTGGGTACATAACTGCTGTTTACGCAGTGACCGCATTTTTTTCTCTGTGCCTGAGGTTCGAACTTAGAAGCATAATTTGAACTTTGAGGAGATTTTAAATTGACTCTCACATTCTAACTCTGGATTGTGCCCACCACTTACCTCCTGCTATATGGTCTGGTTCCTAACACGCCATGGACTGGTACTGGTCCGCCGCTCTGGGGCTAGGGACCCCTGGAGTAGATTGCCAGTAATAGCTCTCTCAGTCTAGAAGCCACACTTCTGGCTATGCATACAAGCCTAGTGTTTGCTCTCTTGACCCCCGTGTCACTCTGCTGATTCATGTTTAGCCTGCAGTCGACCAGCACCCCAATATCCCTTTCACAAGTGCTGCTCTCCAGCCACTTGTCCCCTAACCTGTACTTGTGATGCACATTCCTATGCCCCAAGTGTGAGACCTTGAACGTCTTTCTGTTGACCCCTGCCCACTTCCATAGGCTGCCTAGATCCTTCTGGATCCAGAGTACCTGCTCGTCAGTTGTGGCCACCACCCCCATTTTAGTATCATCTGCACATTTGATCAGCACACTGGTCACCCCCTCTTCCAGGTCACTGATGAAAAGATTGAACAGGATTGGTCCCAGGACAGAGCCCTGGGGGACCCCGCTTGTCCCTGGCCACCATCCCCATGATTCCCCACTAATAGTTATCCCACTAATAGTTTGCATAAAACTACCTAAAATTTGACATTGGCAAGATCCTTGAAAGAGAAGCAAATTTAAAGAATTTACCAGAGCCTTATACAATGTTACTTGAGCAGTAAGGCTTCTTGCTATGTGTTTAACTCCCGGAACTATTTTCTTAGGCTCAGCTTATTCAAGAGCCTTCTGCGTATGGCAACATTCTTCGTAATAGTGCAGGAGATCTTGTGGCTCTGAATAGTCATTTTTGCCTCTAACCGCTGGCAAAATGAAGCCTCTGAGAAGTTAACATAAATTCTCATGCACAGGCTAATTTTTTTTGTTATTGTTTTGTCTCTTGCTCTTCTTGCACATGCAACTGTACAGTCTGGAACAGAACTTCTGTTATTACAAGGAATAGAGCTTTTGCATGTAATATTTTGCTGTAATATAGTTATAGTGATGAGCCACCTATGGTAATCTGTTAGAGGATAGGCATTGAGAAAAACCCCTGATTTCATGGACAATCATTTGATTTGTACTTTGTGCCAGCCCTTTGCTTCAAAAGCTGCAGTCTTTCTGGTTTAGTATAAGCCACCTCAGTAACAAAGTACACAGAAAATATATCCTTCTGATGGAACTGGTGTTCCTGACCCCTTCCCAAAAGTAGTGTAGAAGATGCCACGTCACAGCATCTCTTTCTATATCATACAGTTCTAACTAAGTTTCTTTAGCAAACTTTCTCTATTAATCTTTGTAAAAGATACGTCAAAACGCTTGGGCCAGGGGAGGAGTTTATCCAATAGTTAATGCTTTTAAAACTCAAATAATTCCACATTTTACAGCAGTTCAGGGGAAAAACTGATACACCCAAAAACAACAGTAGTATAATACCCTTTTAGGACCCTGTGAAACAGCACCAAATAGTTGGCAAGTTTTTTAATGCACTGGAACTACTTTTCTTGCTAAATAGCTTGCAGTAAGACCAATATACTAAAAAGAGAGGTCACAGACAAACCAATCTTGCAAGCATGGTAGGAAACATACCCTGCAGGTTGTAACAGTGGTACAGCAAAATCCCGTGCATGTTTACTCAGACAGAACTCCTGGCATATTCAGTGGGTTTACTCCCACTACAATTACATCCCCATGCAAGTTAACACAGAAAAAAGCCGCTATGCTCGGGCTCTGTCTTTTTTCTGTCCAACCATGCATAGGATTGTGCCTTAAGTATGTTTTAGATGGACAGCATAATGGAGGGCATTCTTTGCAGATTTAATTAAGTAAGAGCTTGCCTTGTGCAAAAAGATTTCAGGTGATACCACAGTATTGTGGGATGAAGAAACAATACATGAGCTGCCTTTGGTGACAAAACAAAAACGGAAAAAGTCATCTTCAGACAATTTGCGGGTATCAGTGTCAGCCTACGGATAGGAATCAGCAGGACTATCCCAGCAGCATTAAATTAACCTGTAGTTGCATAATCTCCTGTCCTCATCGGAAAGAAAAATTGTGTGATAGCTTAGTTGATCTTTTCCTCTGTTGGTGAGTCTGTCACCCAAATAATAACTGTGTTTACTTGGAGGTGATTGCCCTTGGTTATAACGCAAGTCACTGTCAAGTTTAGATGTCTAGGATTGTACTATTTATTTACTTGCACTGGATGAATGTGTTAATTCAGTTCCCGGAGAGGAAGATTAATAACTAAGTGAATGTCCAAAGAAGGGCTTGATTCCCTGGCAGTTGTCAGCTCTCAGTACTGACTAGTTAACTGTGCAAATGGGTGTCGGGTGTTGCAATGTTTTACCTTATAATGGGGAGTATAAATCTCCCCCAAGAGTTCCACTGAAGGCACTATCAGCTAAGCCTAGAAGTTTGATAGGGAAGGAGACACCGTGCCGAGGTATGTTGGTCTGAGACCATTTAAGATAATGGCATGTACTTTGGGTTGAACTCCCAAGACTATCCGTGTGCCAGTCCTTACTCAGGAAAACATTCTGTCTCTTATTGTGGGTGCTGGCTTCTAGCATCGAGAGTCATGCTTTCTTGGTGAGATAAATAGTATGAATAAGTGTTGATATTTATTATTTTTTGAATATTACAAATGCTGCAACTGAATAATGGAGCATTTTTGTGGCAACGGTAGTATCTTGAACATCTAATGAGCCTTGTGGGATGCATTCTGTCTTGCTGGTGAATAAAGAGTGAAATATTTTCTTGCATTACTTATCTATCAACTAATTTGATGTTTCTTGTTTAAAAAGTGGGTTAGAAAGCATATGATATGACAGCAGGAGATTTATTGTTGACTCTTGATGTTGGATTGATAGGGCTAGTGCTAGATTTAGTTATAGTTGGAGTACACACTGATAGGGGGGTGGTTGAGGCCCCATCAGTGAGGGTGTTCAAGGATAGGCTGGACATGCACACGGTAGGCATGTCATGAGCAGAGCCGGCTGGAGCTGGGGGTCAGACTAGATGGCCTGGGAGGCCCATTCTGACTTGCTCTGTGTCTACGGTTTATGTTTCTGTATGGGGCTTTATTGAAATCAATGGGACTTCAGAAATAAAGGCACTCAGGTTGACCATAGGAACAATGCCAAAATCATACAACACAATGTTCTTGTTAGGACAACTCAAAGTTCAGAAATGTGCAAACTTTCAAGTTCTGCAGAATGCTTCATTAGATAATGTTTCATTGTTTGTCGTTATTAAGCCACTTTGATTTTGGTGGGTTTACTCTTAGTAGAATAAAATTTAGAACCAGCTCATAGATTGTAGCTCAAAAGGTAGCTGGACAGCCCTCTGGGAGGATTTTTTATCTTGGAGCCCTGCACTGAGCAGGGGCTGGACCTGATGGCCCTTCAGCCCCTTCCAACTCAACTATTCTACCATTCTGTAGTACAGAGTAGGTCTTTCACACGCACTAAAGCTTGGCCATGGAGGCTTCCAAGTGCTAATATGCCTTAATGAAACCACTGCAGTTCAGATCTGCCCCACTGAGGAGTAATATATAGTTGCAGTATTGCAAGTGGAAGGCAATATTCGTTACAAGCAACTGGGTGGAGAATATATCCTTCTGATGGAAGTATGTCCCCTATTCCTTCCCCTTAGTAGCGTAGAAGGAGATGCCAGACCACAGCAATACTGTGGCTGCAGCTAGGCCTTTAGCGGTTGCTTGTCATGAGGACGTGGACTGTAGAAATCACCCACAACCAGTGTTACAGTAAGGCTGTTCTTTTTAGTACTTTGTCATGCACAGAAAATCCAGCTAGAGTAAAATTGAGGCCCCGCTGGACAACATCCAATTTGACACTAGTACCAATCTAAGTTACACTGTGTAAATCTAAATTGCACTGTAAACAAAATTTCACAGTGGTGCTGGCAAATGCCAGCACAACAGCTTTCTCTGAAAACTTGTTACACCAGGTATTGGCATCGTGCTAAAGGATGCCTATTGTAACACGAAATAAATATGTTAGGAGCAACGTTGAATTGGATAGTGCCCACTCAGTTGGCCTTTTTGAAACTCTTAGCAGCGTCCCACCTCTAGATTCCAGTTCTACAAGAGTCTTCCATCAGGAATGATACTTTGTCAGAATGGATAGGGACAGACAACAGGCCACCTAGCTATAATTACCCAGGCTGACCAAAAGAGGTGGATGTTGTGTGAAATAAGTTGATAGTTTTATAGCATGATCTGCAGCATTGTGTTCCATTATGTTCAGTGGGACTTATTTCTTATGAATGATTATTCTGCTTCCCATTTGAAATACTGATTTTGCTTATCTTTGTGAACTGGAGAACTTTGGTTGCTTTTATCTTCCTAGGCTTCTTCATAGTGCTGTTCCTCTAAAGACATTAAGAAGACGTGTGAATGCTGTGCAGAGCAATAGGTTTTGCAAAGACGTATGTTCACATACTGGTAGCCGCAGCTTTTCTCTAATCCACTGCCAGAGCTGGCACATACTCCCTTCCTGTGTTGTTTGTAACATTGTCAAAGTTTCTTATTTTAATATTTTAATCAGTGACTTTCATCATCTCTGCTGATTCCTAGCAGATATACCTGGAAAACCGTAGACCATATACGGGGTGGGGGCACCGGGGAGAATGTGACAAGAAGCGTATCTAATTAACCTCAAAGGAGGAAAAACAGTCCAAACAAAGGATGGAATGGAGGGGAGCCCTTTCTTGTGCATGCTTGGTGGATAGAACAATGTCTGTTGTGTCGTTGTAAGTTGCAAGACGGGAACTGAAAGCCACAAGAGCATGGTGATGTGCACGCGTTTCTCTTGCCTTGATGTTGTAGCCAGAGCTGCATTCACTTAGCATCAGCCTTCCCCTCCTGCTGCACTGGACTGCAGCGCTCGGCATCTCTCAGCCAGCGTGCTGACTGGCGGATGGTGGGCGCTGTGGTGAAACACTGGGGGACATCAGGCTGGGGAAGGCTGGTAAAGTGGACCTAGGAACTCATTATGTGTGTTCCACTTTTCCACGGTCATGATCAGAGTGACTAGATAGACTAGAGAGAGCAAAAGAGGCAGCCTGCGCTTATCAGCCCTACGAACCTCAACCCCTGAAGGACAGCAATGGAAAGGGCCACCTGGCAGGCAGCTGTCTTAAGTGCCAAAGGGCAGCAGATGAGCCGGGCAAGGAAAGACACAATCTGCAGGGGAACTTAACCTTGGCTCACTAGCCAGTCTCACCTGACCCAATATTCCTTAAAGGCACCAAAAATATCTATTAGAGCGAAAGCAAAAGTTTTTCCAAGGGACTTTTTTTTTATGTAACACAAATCTATATTGGAAAATATTGGGTCACTAGTTGTGGCTTGATACCTCAGGATCAACCTTAGGGTTTTAATAATAGCATTTTCTTTTTGAAGAAAGAAACAACTTTATGCATGTTTAGACTGAAAAAAAGTCTGAGTCATGCTACTGGAAAACTCCGGGAGTTGCATGACGTTTTAATATTTTTTGGTCCAAACACACATAGGATTGCGCTGGAAGTGTAAGTAATTGGTGCCTTGTGTCAGATGTTTTGGGAGTTCTGTATGTTACTGGACAATCTTAGACCAAAGGGATGGCAGTCGCTGTCGTAGCATAAAAGAAACAAAGCTTTGGCAGCGAGCAAACAGGACAAAAGCAAGGTGTTTGTTCACCTTCCTTCAAATCTCCAATGCTGCTTTTGTTTGTCGAAATCCATTCACAAGTTTTTTCAGGTGACCACAGAAGTATAGCTTCAGACTTAAAAACAGAGTTTAATCTGCTTTTACTGATTTAGACTCATTAAAAAACCACAACTGAACTTATTTTCTGTACTCAGCTGGATTAGCCTTGAGGGAAATCCTTGTGAATTATGAAGGGGACTAATTTATTTCTATGTTCCCCTTTGCAATCGCCTTGGACTCCTGAATCGATTGGGTACTTCCCCTTAATTCTTGGGAAGTGTCAATTACAAAGGCAATCAGAATTGTGCACTGGCATAGAATAGAGTCTGAGGGGATTCAGCAAGTAGAGGGGATGGTTCTAGGCCACCAACAGTATGATCCAATGTCTGTTTACTCAGAAAGAAACCCCATTATATTCATTGGAGATTAACGTCAGGTAATTATGTAAAGTATTGCAGCCTAAGAGGCATAGCGGCTTGGTTCCTTCACCATATATCTAAAGTATTCATGGGACCAGCAGGCTGGCAAATCAGACTATCCAAATTTTCAATCCTCCACGTAACACAAGGGCATACTGCTCTGATCTGTCCCCCATGTATCCTGGCTATGGGATGGGGCTATTTCTAGAGAATAGCTTGTCTCTTTTTCTGTCTTTCTCTATCTCACATTTTTTTGTGGGGGGGGGATGACTGTGAGTTTCTAACTGGCTTCTGCAAACTGTTTGTTGTTGTTGTTTTTTCCTGTTTCTTTTTTCCTATTCCCTTCCTTTAATTTAATCCAAACCAAAATGATACATTGCTCAATTAAAATGGCACCCTATGTTAAACTGGGTCACCATGACAGCCGGAGAACCTGCTTCTGGCCAGTAAATGCAAAGGAGCGGCAGTGAAGTTGGCAGATTTTGGCTTGGCGATTGAGGTGCAAGGAGACCAGCAGGCCTGGTTTGGTGAGTGCTGGATGAAATCTTTCCCTCCACCCCCTTCCCCAGCTTACTGTGTTGACCGGGTGATCATGCAAACACGTGCTGGCGATCTTTCTTTCTACTCCAGGCTTTGCGGGCACTCCTGGCTATCTTTCACCCGAAGTTCTTCGCAAAGAAGCCTATGGCAAACCTGTGGATATTTGGGCATGTGGTAAGACTCCTGCCTGACCGGAGTGTGGCTGTTCCAGAAAAGGATAGAATAACGGAGTTGCAAAATCTGATCTAACCTGTTACTCAGCACTAGGTCCATTCCTCTGCAGCTCAACTTGCACAATCGAGGAGTCAGCATGTCACGATCAAAGCTTTGATGTTCTGGAGAAGAAAAAGTTGCTCTAAACAAACAAATTATCTATACATACTTCTACTGGCTTATAGTCCCCATTACTTATAAAAAGTTTAAGGTGGCTCACAGTGAATAAGTATAACAACATAATATTTTAAATGTATTTATTTATTTATTTATTTATTTATTTATTTATTTATTTATTTATTTAAAGCTTTTCTGGACCATCCCTTACTGTGGTCTTGGGATAGTTTAACAGTAAGACAATATAACATAATAAAATAAAATAAACCACAGCATCCTAATAAAATTTTCAACCAGCAATAAAACCCCAATTAAAACAACTAAATCTTAAAACATTGGGAAAATAAAAAGGTTTTAGCCTGGCGCCGAAAGAAATAAAGTGATGGCATCAGGCGAACCTCTCTGGGGAGCGAATTCCACAATCGGGGCACCACCACAGAGAAGGCCCTTCTCCAGGTAGTCACCCTCCTAATCCCCCTCAGGGAGGGCTCCCGGAGAATGGCCTCTGCCCCAGACCTTAAGGGGTGGGCAGGCACATATGGAAGAAGACGCTCCTTCAGGTAACCAGCCCCTAAGCCATTTAGGGCTGTATCACCAGCACCTTAAATTGGGCCCAGGCTTCAACTGGAAGCCAGTGTAGGTGGAAAAGGAGCTGACGTTCTGTGTTCATTCCTGCTGGTGCCTGTTAACAACTTGGCAACTCTGTTCTGAACCAGTTGAAGAACAGTTTTTACCTTCTATGTGTACAGTGGTATACTGCAGGTGTGACTCAGTTCTGGGTAGTGAGTTGCAGACCGATACCCTAAATCCGTGGTTTGCAACCTTTCTGCAGCTGGGGACTGGCGGAAACGGGAAGACCACCT
The DNA here is from genome assembly GCF_004798865.1 of Varanus komodoensis. Taxonomy (NCBI): domain Eukaryota; kingdom Metazoa; phylum Chordata; class Lepidosauria; order Squamata; family Varanidae; genus Varanus; species Varanus komodoensis. The sequence continues at coordinate 10,069,154 of NW_025335762.1, forward strand.
TGGGGACTGCTGAAGCTGAAACAAAAAGCACCATACACACAATGCAGTATTCTGTGTATTAGTTTCCAAACACAATTAAAAGAAAAAGAAAATGCTCCAAAACAACCAGAAACTGGGCGGCTAAAAATGCCAGCAAAAGAGCAAATACCAGAATCGGTGCAGCATGGCTCCCAGCCAGCTCCCACTGAGCCGTATCTCCCCTCTCTGCACCCCCAGAAGCACCGGCACCCCCCCCCCCCCACAAATGCAGTGCCAACCGAGGAAGAGGTGGTGGAGCACAGCCAGCCCCTGTGCGGGCCTGCAGTGAGCAGGATGCACCCCCCCACCATGGACCGGCAGGAAATCTCCTGCAGACCAGTGCCAGTCCCCAGACCAGTGGTTGAAAACCACTGCTCTAAATGGTTCTCATCTGCCTATTTCAGATTTGCTGTTCCCCTGTGGCCTCGTGGGTGGCATATCTCAAGTGGGGATGGGGACTGTGGGGATGGCGTTTGCAAGACTCTTGACAGTGGGTAGCTCAAGCAGGGTTTAGTAGCTACATCAGGATCTTTTTGTATGAATGCGGAAATGTAACACTCCATTCGGGCTAACTAAACTTTATATGCAAGTGGTTGCAATGGGAAACCTAAGCCCCCCACCCCCCATTGCCACTTTTTCTTTTTTAAGCAAGGAAAGCTTTCTGGGGAAAGGGTGCTTTGGAATGGAGACGCCGGTCCTCCATCAGCTCCACTGGCTCCCAGTTGAAGTCTGGGCCCAATTCAAGGTGCTGGTTTTGACCTATCCTGAATGGCTTGGGACCAGGATACCTGAAGGAGCGCCTCTTCCCTTACATGCCCTCACGCTCCTTAAGTTCTGCGGGAGAGGCCCTGCTCCGGGAGCCCTCTTTAAAGGAGATAAAAAGAACGACTACCCAGAGCAGGGCCTTCTCTGTGGTGGCAGCCAGGTTATGGAATGCGTTCCCTGGAGAGGTGTGCCTGGCGCTGAGTCTATATTCCTTTCGGCGCCAGGTTAAAACCTTTTTATTTAATGGCTATTTTAAAAATCAATTTTATCATTAACAGTCAGTTTTTTGTTTTAGTGTTTATGTAATTTTACTGCTACTGTTTTATTGTTTTAATTCTATGTTGTAAGCTGTCCCGAGATGCCGGGGCATGAGGGGATGGCATTTAAAAGTAATAAATAAGCAAGTAAGTGGAAAGTTTCCCTTCCCATCATTCCTCCATGCCAGATCATATGCTTGGAAACCCAGTGAATTTGTTGTCGCCCTGTGGCAGACATTCAACCAGGCGCTTAAATGATGAGGAGGATTCTGTTGCATCTGTTGCTTTGCATTTCTGATGGGTGTATTGCACACAGTTGATGAGTGGTGAATTCTCCTCACCGTAAGGGGAAATGCTGGCTGGTAGGAAAGTTTCCTCTGGTGGTGTTTGCCCACCACAGAAAGTGACCCTTGGTAAGCGGCCATGAACCACAGCTCAGCCAAAGGTTTCCCGGGTGGAATGGAACTGTAAAACAGCGACATGGAATCACAATCCCAGGGCCAGATTTGGGCCATATGGCATCCCAGGATGGTCTTCCGTGTTCTCCAGTTCCTTCTCCCTGGCTGCTAAGCATTGGGTAGTTTCTCACGTTCTGGGCAGTTTTTTCCTCATTCTGAAAGGTTGAAATGCCTCTTCTAAGTCTTGGCAGCAAGAGCTTAAAATGTCCTGCATTTTGGAGGGCCCTGCTCCTTTTGTCTTTGGCCCAGCCCTTTTTGTCTTCAGCTGCATCCACTATTGCAGTGCAGCTTCCAGGAAGTTCCCTTGACTGGAGTTTGGCCCTTGGTCTGGGGGCGATTCAGCACTCATGCTCCAAAGCAGTGACTCCCAAAGCAGGCAGTCCTTGAGGGGTCGGGGGCAGATCCAGGGGGACAGCGATTGGTCATTTAGAATTTGCAGTACAGCAGTAGACCTAGTACAAAGAAAGAGGAGGGGCGGGGGGCACTGGGGTTGTTGCCCAAGAGGAAAGGAGGCTGCTGCCTGAAAATGTTTGAAAACCACTGCTTTAAAGGATTTATTATTTATTTATTTATTTATTTCGAACATTTCTATGCCGCCCCATCGCAATCAAGCCTCGGGGCGGCTCACAACACATCAATAAATAACAATACAATAAAACAACCCCAGTGCAATAAAACCTCAATAAAACCTCATGATGAACAAGTTTAGGAAGGAAAACAAGTTTAGGAAGGAAAAAAAGGAAGGCCAGGCTGAGAGAGATCTCTTATGGGAAATAACCCCAAAGGCTGTATGAGCTGCAGAGGTCGCTCCGTAAGAATAAGAAAGGACCCTTGCTTGGCTTCATCCCTGCCCTTTGGATGTGTCCAGCACCAAGTGCCCATCATTGGCCCTATTTTAAATTGAGGAGCAATCAAATAATTACCTTACGCCCTACCCGTATGCCTCTAAGGCAGTGGCACCTCATATTGCATCATTTATCAGGCTATTCGATTCTAGCTCAATGTTGGTGTATTCTGACCAGCAACAGTTCTCCAGTGTTTCTGACAGAAACATCTATTTGCATGCAAATCATATGCTGTACCCCTGAATTGCAGTCAGTGAAAATCAGCAGTCAGTTGGAATCTTGCACCAAACTGAAAGCTACCCCTTCCTATCAACCACACAGCCTGATCTGCAAGTTATCCATTAGTGTTAGAAGAACTGGAAGTGAATCCCTTTGTCCAAGGAGGGAGGGAACCTATATTTCCAGAAGTCCCTTCTCTACCAGCATTCAACTCCAGATGGTTAGAATATGCAACATAAGAACTAGATATACTTGGTTCTAAATTTGCCGTTGCCCCATTCTTTCCTTTAGGTGTTATTCTTTACATCTTACTGGTTGGGTACCCTCCTTTCTGGGATGAGGATCAGCACAAGCTGTACCAACAGATTAAGGCTGGAGCCTATGATGTGAGTAGCGGCTTATTACATTGGTTTTCTCTCTGGTCCTCATTATGTTGTTTGCACAATGTACCTGATAACATACAGGCCATGCTCTTCTTGTCGGCCTGAGGAGAGGCAAAGAAAGAACTTTTTGTCAAGTTTCACATGTTCTTTGGTGCCATAGCTATTTCTCTAGCACAGCATTCCTAAATCTGATCCCCTCTGGATGTGTCAAGACAATATATCCTACCCCTCCCCGAGGAACATGACCTTTCCCTTCCAGTAGAGGAAGATGGTTGTTGTTGTCTGAGACATCTGAATGGCACCAGGTTGGAGAAAGCTGCTCCCTCAGCAGATAGCGCATTGGTCCGTTTGCGTGCATGTGTGTATGTATGCATGTAGGCATGTTAGGTGTATATGCATTGCTATCCACCCTTAAGCTGAAAGGTCTCCAAGAGAAGGTGCATATGATTTATAAAAATGAAAGAGGCCTTGCCCACTGGGTTGAAATCTAAAAGATAAGATACATCAGGTAAAAGTAGAGGGAGAGAAGAGCAGGAAGTAGGAGAAGCAAACATGAACCAATTCTTAAAATTAGATAGTAGTTCTCATGATAACCAACTGGAATGGAAATGGTTTGAGGAGCAAAGGAAGAGCCACATGGAACTTGTCTCTCAGCAGAAGTCAGAGGGCCCCCCTGTCTCTGCCCCCCCCCTCTCCTGCAGCCTGAGGGGAACCGTTCAAATCATATTTCTTGGGGTGAAAATGCCCATCTGTCTCTACTACAGGCAGGCAGGGCTGATGACTTAAACCAAATATAGGTGAGCATTTTGATGTCACAAAAAATGAGCAAATTCGGCCTCTGTTCAGTAATATCACTCAAAATTTGTCTACTGCATGTAAAACCACCCCTTAGTCTAACTCCGCATGTGAATGTCCTCCCACAAAGCAACAGGGAGGCCAACCCCGTCTCAGGAATATGCCCACCTTTGTTTTAAGTTACAGCAGACTTTTGGGGCTGTTCTGGCCATGTCTTTACACCCAGGTTTGGGATGAAGGTGGTATGTTCACAGTCTAATAGAATGCTGAGAAGGACTTGGTACCCATCAGCATGTCCATGTTGTGGATTCATTAGCAACATAAACATGCATGTTCTCTCTTCTCCCTTGTGACTGCTGATTCTTTCTTTTTCATTGCAAACTAAAATTTTTAATTACTTGGAATTTGCAAGTGATGGTTTGTGTAAAGCTTCCAGACCAGGAATGCAAGTCAGAATTGAACACATTGTTTTCAGTGCTGGTTTAGAAATACTGTTCAAAATGCAGTTGACTGCTTCAAAGATAGCAACATTATGGTCTGTGGAAGCACTGGCATGTGGGTGAAGGGAGCAGAGAAGTGCAAGGATTGCTCATGTAAATTCGGATCGACCCTATATGGTTTTTCTTATTACAGGGGAACAAATGTTTAAATTGTGTAAGCACGCTTTGAGTGAGCACCTCAGTTTGGACTATGACATCTCCAGCAGTATGGCAGAATAAGCACACTTCTCTGTACGGCCATGCGACGTCAAAAAGTGGAGATATATATTAGAAAACCAGAATGTATTCTAGATTATTTCTCTTTGATAAAATCCATCCTCACTATACAGTTTGGATCCCTTTTTATATTTTGTAGCCTAAGTTGCTGTCTTCCATTAGTGAGCTCCTAAGAAGCAAAAGGACTGCCAGTCGGCCTATGTTGTATGCCTGTGGACCAATTTAGACCAATTTAGAGCGGAACAGTGCATTACCTAGGCAAACGCATATTTGCTAAGTAAATTTGGGGGTAGGGGAGGAGCATCTTCAGCAAAGGAAGAGAAGAACCCAGTTTTCTATGCAACATTTTGGAAATTCCCTGAGAAAAATACTTTGAAAGGCTTATTTGGTTTTAATGATATTTGTACTGAAACAGCATTTTTAAGGAGGGAGGTGGAGTAATTATTAATTAATAAAGTGGTTCTCAGACTTCTGAATATCTCCTTTTGCTTTGTACCATGATGCAAGATGTGCACGCACAGCTTTGCTCCTGTTATTTTTTCAAGGCACACTCATCCTCTTCCTGAACGTGTCACCCAGTTCAAATTGGTGACACGCAACAGATTTATTTATTTATTTTATTAAAACGTTTTTATGCCGCCCCATTCACCGAAGCCTCGGGGCGGCTTACAACAATAAATTAAAAATAATTATAATGTTAAATTACAAAAAATATAAACATTAAATTAAAAATACAAAAATACAATATAAAATAAGCCGCCCTGGCCAGATAAAATCCAGTAAAATTAACAGTTAAAATGCCTCTTAAATAAAAAGGTCTTTGCCTGGCGCCGAAAAACAAATAACGACGGCGCCAGGCGGACCTCTCTGGGGAGCGCATTCCACATGGCTCTCTGGCTCTCCTTGGAGCAGCCTCCCATAATTTTGCTTGAAAGCACGATTCACATTTCCCTGCACACCGTGCTTAAGAGCAAAATTGCTGCCATTTCCTTTTTTCCTTTTGACCAGTGCCACCAAATTTGAACAGTAGGTAGGGCTGCGAAAAGGAAGGGCTGCCCATGTGCCATGAGTTACCCATCTCTAATCTAGTTAGATGGATTTGTCCATCTCTGCGTCAGACTCTGTCCTGAAGATGATCACTTCTGCCGCAAAGAAATCTTTGGGTTTATTTATTTTATTTATTTATTTTTCAATTTATATCCTGCCTTTTTCCTACAAAGGGCTCAAGGCAGCTTACATTCTCCTCCTCCTCCATCTTATCCCCACAACAACAACCCTGTGAGGTAGGTTGAGCTGAGAGTCTGTGACTGGCCCAAAGTCACCGAGTTGGCTCCATGGCTGAGCGGGGACTAGAACCCGGATCGCCTGAGTCCCAGTCCCTTGCTCTTAACCACTACACCACACTGGCTTATTTATTGCATTGAATTAGAAGCTTCTAATGTGATGTGGCAAACCCCTCTACTCCAAGTGAAAGAAGGTAGGAAGAAACAGTTTCACATTTTCACATACAGCCCCTACTTGGTGTTTATAGTTTCCAGGTTGGTTGATGTATTATTACATTTTTAAACTAACAAATGATGAAAGTTCTCAAAGCAGTATACAAGTTAAAACCCTAAAGTACAGGATAGCATTTGAATAATGCCAGTAACACAGGTCATTATAAAAGCAAGATAAAGCTGGCAGCAGCATACCACAGTAAATATAAACCCAGTGTAAATAAAACTGTTCAAAAATCTAAAAACGCTTAGAACAATTCCTAAGACACCTGGAAAAACAAAGAGATCACCCTGTAAAATATGCTAGCAAATGCTGTGCAACTCACCATTCTGGCTCCCTTGCAGACATGGGACAGGGCAATTGAGATCCTGGCCTTGGAGTACCTCCTCCTCCATATACCAGAGAAGCTTGCAACCATTTGAACCTTCTTCCTCTACACTCCCTGGGGAGCTTTGCTCCACAGGTTTTCCTAGGGTGCAGATTTTGTGGGTTATCTGTCTGCACCCTCATGGCTTTGTGGGATTAGGCAGGCTTCCCTCTTTCCCTTTCCCACTTCCCATGCTAATTCCTTTGCTATCTACTCTGCGTACCTTTCCTCTTCTGCCCTTCCATCTGTCCGTCCGTCCTTCCTTTCTTCTCCTCACATTGAGCTGACTATGTTGGCAACGACAGAATGACTGCAGTCCCAGGAACTGGCATGGGGTTTGTTTGAGTTGCTAGAGTGCTTCAGCTCCTTCTGCTTCTATGGTTTAGGACAGAAGGACAACTCCCATCTTTTTTGCAGAATTCACTTTACTTAGCAATGAGTTTACAAACATAGAAACAGATTTCAAATTCTTTTGCTCCTGCTTATAAGTTTCACTGTCAAAGAGATATCCCAAAGGGAAGTGTTCAGAATGGCTTCCACTGAAATCAATGCCTTTGCTAATTTTAAAGCTCCAGCAATAGCAGCTGAACTTTAGTATTCTCTTCCATGTAATGTAATGATGGCTAATAGCGCAGCCTAGTTTCAAAAAAGGCTTGGCCAATACTTAACAAACACACTTGGGACACTCAGACTGCTATGCGGAGTATTTAAAACTTAAGCCAGATATGAAGTTTTGACATAGTGCCTCATGGCATTCTGATAAGCAAATTAGCAAAAACTGGACTAGATGGAAAAACTATTAGGTGGATCCAAAATTGGCTGCTGAATCAGACACAAAGAGTGCTCATCAATGACACCTTCTCACATTGGATGGAGGTAACTAGTGAGGTGCCACAGGGTTCAGTCCTAGCCCAGTGCTCTTCAACATCTTTATGAATGATTTGGATGAGAGTGTACAAAGAAAGATAATCAAATTTGCAGATGATACAAAACTGGGTGGAATAACAAACACCCTGGAAGACAGAATGAAGATCCAGGGCAATCTTGATAAACCTGAACACTGGGCTGAAAGAATGAGATTCAGTAAGGACAAGTACCAAGTCCTTCACCTAGGAAAGAGAAACCAAATGCATTGATACAACATGCAAGACTACTTATGAGACCACTACGAATATGGTTTGTAAGAACGTGCTGTCTGGATCAAGGCTCACCAAGGAAGCAGATGATACTGCCCCATTGAGAACAGACAAGCCAGGAATGCTATTCATGCTGCTGGAACTGATGATAACCTTCACGACTGACGTATCTCTCTCTGGATGGGGAGCCCATTGTGGAGACTACCAAATTCAAGGGACGTTGAATGGCTTGGAACAAAAGAGAGACATATAAACTACTTAGAACTCATCTCAGTGTACAAAGCTATCCAATCCCTGCAGCCAGTACTGACTGGGAACCACATACAAGTAGCTATGGACAATACAACAACACTGTTCTGCATAAACAAACAGGTAGGAACATGATCAGCTTCACTAGTTAGATTGATGATACACATTTGGAACTGGTGCATCCAGAATCAGGTATCTCTCCAAACTGTGCATGTTGCCAGAACAGACAATGCGATAGCCGACGAATTGAGCCACAAGTGGGAACTGAATGCAACTGTTCAATGTTCTTGAAATGGGACGTGCCAACCATCGACCTCTTTGCATCAGGGATGATCAAAGCATGCACAACCTACTGTGCCAGAACCATCAAGGGATGCAGTTCTCTAGGCATGCATTCCTGCTTCGATGGAAAGGGACTCTGTTATGCATCCCTGTCAATCCCCCTTATCACAAAGATGAGGGAAAACACACATCGTGCATCATGACAACTCCATGGTGGCTGAGACAACCGTGGTTCATGTTGATCCTCCAACTATTGAAACAGACATATATACACCTACCAAACATACCAAATCTGATCTTTCCAGACGACGGAAACATCCTGCACCCAGAAGTCGAAATGTTGCGGCTGATAGCCTGGCTGACCCGCTAAGAACAGACACCTTGGACCCAGGATTACAACCCATCATACAGGCAGGACTCAGTCCCAATCCAAGATGGTCCTGTGCTGCAAAGGAGGAGAAGTCTAGAACTTCTGGAATGAGCCATGCTTTCGATGCACACTCTGCACTGATACACCAGATATTACCATTTCTCCACTCCCTGCATCAGAAAGGATTGAAGCCAATCCCCATCAAAGCATATCTTTCTGTGATTTCTCACCATAAAGGGCAAGTGGGAGGTTCTGCAGCTTTTTCCCACCCATGAACAAGAAAATTCTTGAAGGGACTACACAACTTGAACCCTCCAGTTTGAACCACAGTACCCACATGGGGCCTGTCAGTGGTACCACAAGCCCTGACAAAACTGCCCTCTGAGCCACTCGCATTTGCAGAGCACCGACTCCTCTCATGGGAGACGGCACTTCTGGTTGTGATGCAACAACAATGCATCTTTTATGTGTCTTCTTAAGGCGTTTGTTTTCTAAAATGTACATACTGTTTTTGCAAAAGGTGGTAAGTAAGGTTTTTAAAATAAACTTAATAAAATGTCTAAAAGAGAGTAATCAGTTGCAAATGATATACTATTGCTACAGATGAGAGGTTTTACTTTCTTTGGAGCACACAGACCTGTTAGATGAGAGCACCCCATATCCTTTGATGTGTCCTCCAAAACAACATGTGCATAATTTCTTTTTCTCCTCAGTTTCCTTCTCCTGAGTGGGACACAGTCACCCCCGAAGCAAAAAACCTCATAAACCAGATGTTAACCATCAACCCAGCAAAGAGGATCACAGCTCACGAAGCTCTAAAACATCCTTGGGTCTGTGTAAGTATCTCTGCTGCTTCTGTCTTGTTGGTGTACAACATTTATACTCATTCGGGGTTGAATTGGAAAGAAATGCCCACGTTCCCTTATTTTACATCTGTCAGTGAGTCAAGCCTGAACTTTTACAGGACTCTGCTCCCTAGATGTAGACGCCATTTGTTTATTTGCCTCTGATTCAGAGAGGGGACTATCTGCCTCTTGAAGGTTTTTCTGCTGTCTCTTCCCAAGAGCCTCAGATCCCCCGATCAGCTTCAGGTTTCCTTCAGACAGTCTGTTCTTTTGCAGCTTTAGGCTCATGGAGCGCCAGGTCATTGTCAAAGAGGGGCAGGATTAAATGGCACAGCATCCCAATCCCTGATAGATACAATAGTCTGTCCTTCAGACAAATCCAGTGTATGTATCACAGTTATGGTTTGCATTACTGCACTGGATGGTATTAATTCTATGCAGATAATGTACAAGAACAATCTGGGTGTCCATGAGAGGTGTGTTGAGTAGAGTATCCAGTTCATGTCTCCAATTCTGCCCCCCACCTTTTCTTACGCCACTTCTCTCTCTCTTTCAATATTCATTTCTGAGGCCAGGTCACAGTGGCTAGACTTTGCCCACATTTTCCCCTCTTGTTTTATATTTTTACAGCAACGTTCAACAGTGGCCTCCATGATGCACAGACAGGAGACTGTAGAGTGTCTGAAAAAGTTCAATGCCAGAAGGAAGCTCAAGGTAAGAGATGGGCTGAAAAACTGTGGGAACAACATATGTGTCAACACTTCCAGTGCTGACTCCTTTTAGTAAGACCTGTAATTCAAGTGTTTTAGTCTCTCTACCTTAATTTCTGACCTTTTCCATGCCAAGCAAATCATCTTTTCTTGCTCAAAACCATTATCTATCACTAAATTACCCTGGACACCTCTGATCCAGCTCTTCTTCCATGTTTACGGTTGCTGATGATCTTGCTGATTTCTTCAAACTGCAGATTGACACAACCCAGTATGAATTCCAGTCAACACCTCCCTAGTTATTTTCCTCTTTTTATTTTGACCCCTATTCCATTTTGTTCCATCCTTTCCCTCCTCCTTACATTTCCAACGTTCTTGATCGTGTTACCATAACCACAGCCTTCACCTGCGGTCCTCCCAATTCTCTTCAGTATGGATTTTGCTTCTTACAAAGAGTTCATTGTTACCATTTTTAGATTTGTTGTGACTCTTCATGACTTCAAGTGCCTCCCTCTACATCACTCCATCTACCTTCCTTGGCTACTGCTGAAGCACCGCTGGTTGTTCTGTCCTTTTCTGATTTCTGTGGTGCATTGTGTCCACAATGCCACCTCTGCCTCTTGGTCATGTTTTTCCAGCCCCGCCAATCTCTGCTTCCACCGCTGATGTGCCCAGTCTATCTAGTGGTGTGTGTATGAGTGTTTATGTCTCTAAGACATTTTCTGCTGGATATCTGTCCAGTTGTAAATAGTGGTACAATCCCAACTCTGCTTTCTTCCATTTCAGCATTTCGTAAAAGTTACCTGTTACCTTTACATCAGTTGCTAAAGCTCAAGCCTGCTGCAAGCAAGCCATCTTTGATGGTCTCCCTCCTCTGCTTTTCATTATGATTGATTGCATTCCCCTTTTATATGGCCCAATCTGGGGGCAAAAAGACAGCATGTAAATATCATGGTAATTTTAAGTGTGTGCACATGCATGTGCACACATATTTGCATATGCCTTTCCTACCGCAGTAAAACACCAATCCTTTCATTAAGGCCCACTTGATACATTGCAAAATTCCTGGTTGGCAGTTCTGCTCAGAACCAAGCCTAGAACTTTTGAGAACTGCTTTAGATTTTTTTTTTATTCCTACCAAGGACTATTATACCACAGAAAAATGGAAGGCCACACACAATTTGCATTAATTGAATGGTTTTTATTTGCATTGTAAATACCATAATTAAATGCATACAGCTATTGCAACGTTTAGGAAGGAAACCTTGAAGCTTTGGCTATTCAGTTATCCACTGACTGCAAGGAATAGTGACGGTACTATCCATGGAGAGCAAGGAAGGTGAAGATGCACACCTACTTCTTGTAATAGGAAACATTTCAGCTGCGGCAGGAAGTGTGGGTGAGGGACATTTGGCTGCCAGTGCTTGGGAGATGCTCTGAATGATGCTGGAGCAGTAGTGCTGGCCTGGCTGTTCCCCTTAGCAGTTCTTCTGCAGAGTGAGGAAGCGCCTCCTGGAAATGCCCGTGAATCATATGAACTTGTGTGTGTGTGTGTGGCGGGGGCAGTATCCATGCATCTCAGCCAGAATTCCCCCATCCCTAGTTAGGAGTAACACATTCTTTCTTTATTGTATCTCTGCTGTCCTTTCTGCCTCTTTCGAGGAAGCAACAGAGCTATACATAACCCTTCTCTCCATTTTATCCTCACAATAGCAGCCCTGTGAGCCAGGTTAGCCTCAGTGGGTGGCCCAGGGGCACCCAGTGAGTTTCATGGCTGAGAGGAGACTAGAACCGAGATCTCCTGCACCCCAACCTTACACTACTCCTCGCTGGCCCTCTGCTGGTTCTTCTTTATAGAAGAAGAGTATCCTTCTTTTGCTAACCACTATGTCCGATAGTGTGTATAATGTGGACCCATGTGAGCATTTGCCACACATGGTAATCCATCATCCTCATGGATGGTTTTATGAAATATGGTGGTATGTGAGGCAGCCTCCAGTCTTTACATTGGCTCTTTGCTGCTTTTCAGCAACAAACAGAAGCTGTTTGCTACTTTTTTTTACAAAAGGACATAGAGGAGCATTATTCCTTTTCCTTTGGTCCTTTCCTGGTATTTCCCTTTCCACGTCAAAAAGTGAGCATAATTATACTGGTTGTGAAGGGAGTTGTGATGGCAGAGTGGAGTTAATCTGAGACATTTCAAGATCTGTTTCTTCCTTAAAAGTAACATGTTCTTTGTGATTGTATGCTAATAACTTAATAATATCTGACCATTGCAAATTATTTAACCTATATCCTATAGCACTGTGTTAGAAAAAGAGTTGGCATTACAGTGGAAGGCTCTGTGATGCGGCATTAGTCTTCAGTGTCTCCAGGCTTCTTGCTAACCAAACTGATTTATTTGACAAGGTGTCTTTAACCTTTAAAGGCTGAACAAGTAAGGATGGGATAAAATTACTCCATACTTGCCCTGCAGCACTGTTCTTCCTTTTGAAAAAAGGAATCATTTTGGGGAAGATGATTAATGTTAATAAATGATACACTTTTATAAATCTCCATTCCAAGCATAGTCCTAAGGGATGGATGCATGTAGACCTACAGCTCCCGTTTTTCATCTTTCCCTCTGTCCTCTCCCCTGCCAGTAAGAGTGGGAGGCATGGCAGAGGATTTCGAAATTTGTGTCTCTCACTGTCTTGGAGTAAGAGAGATGGAGAGTCTCATGGATCTTGAGGAAGCGGATCTTCACACCATCTCTCCCTGCTCCAAACTCTTCCAAGGATGGAGTTGCAATGCCTATCGCACCCATTCAGACTGAGGTTCGAGTTGCCATTTGAAAAAATACTTCTTTGCAGTTCCACATAGCTTCTGTTTTTATTGCGTGATAGGTTAAGAGCACTCATGTTTTTAGATACAGAGGAATTTAAACATGCAAACAGCAGCATGCCAGTTTAAGTTCCTCGGGGATCAGAAAGGCCTCCAAGTAGAGGCTTTTTCACCAAGGCAGGATCCTACCTTTCTAAAATTGGCCTTTTTAGAAATGGGGATACAAGATGTCGGGAATGGTTTTGAGTCATTTCAGTGTTGCATGTCCTTAATTTGCATACACATACTAGATTCTCACTCCTCCTTTCTTAAGGATCTTCTTTTGTACTTAAAATCTGTAAAAATTCCCTGTGAAAATCTCCTTAAAAAACTCTTTATTTTCTCTTTTAGGGTGCAATTCTTACCACTATGTTGGCAACAAGAAACTTTTCAGGTGAGAGCTTTGCTTTGCTTAATGAAGAGAAAAGAAAAATTCTTGCACCTCAATAGTTCCCTTTCCCCCTTTAATTAAAAGAAATACACCGCACCTGAACAGAGGCAGCCTTGAAACAGAGGCCTGGCAAGTGCAACCGTCGTCCAGGCTGCTGCACTAATATAGATGTAGTTAATTAACGTTAGCCTTGGAGTGTAACATCTGTCTCTCTCTCTCTCCTTATCCTGGTGCTCTCTGGCATTGTGATGTGAAAAGTTATATATTGGAACCAGGAGTAGAACATAAACTAATTTATTTTTGCTGACAGGATGTCAAGTCCATCTCCGCACATAAAACCAATAAGAGTGAAAATTGAGTGTGTCCTGGAATGCCCTCCTACCTGTGTTCTTTTGAGAAAACTGACTGGCTTCCTGTTGACTTTATCCTTTCCTCTTCTCCCTCCCTTCTCCTCCCCTGCTGAAGCCTTAGTAACTGAACCAGTCAAAGCAGTTTGAGCAATGCTGCATACCGAGAACCCCCAGTCTTGCAGAAATGCAGGCTTGCTATGGGGTTTCTGTCTCTCTCCTACATCCTCGATCCTCCGTACGTACTACTCAGGGTTGCCATTTAGAAAGAGAGGCAGCCCCCAACTCCATCTTCTAGGCTATGTGTCATCATATTCCACAGGAGCACCTTTATCTCCAAATTACACAACTTGACTGCAATTTAATCTTGAATATATCTGATCTGGCCCCTGCCCCAGCCTCTGCCCATTCCTTGGAGGTCTCAAATGGCATGTTTAGATAAGAAATCCACCTGTTACTGAACCTGGCCCAGTATGGTTGACAGCAACTGGCTATAGTTCTCCAGAGTTCCATGCAGGATACCTTCCTCACCCTACCTACTGGATGGAAAGCATGCCCATACCGATTCAGCTACAGCCCTCTTCATTCCTGCTACTCCATCTCTTCCTTAATTTCATTGGGACATCTTTTTCTTTTCTTTTTTTAAAAATCTTGGTAATACAATATTAAACTGGACACCTCGAGGGCACAAGCATTGCTTGTGGTGTATTAACTCTTCTGGTTGGTTTTGCCTTCAAATGCAGAGGTACAATGTGTCTCCCCCCGACCCCCATCGCATTTCCTGGTTTGGTTCATTACCATCATCGGATCAATCAGAGAGGCATTCACCTTCTAAAAGAGCAAAGCGTTCTCATCGCAGAGGAGATGAGCTGCTGTCCCTGACTAGAGAAGTGAACAAAAGCGTCTGCATTTTGAAAGAGAACAGAGGATATAAGATGGCTGAGTAGATTCCTCAAGCAAGGATCCACCCACTCACTGTTTTCCCCTCCTTACTTTCCCGCAGGGCTCCCTCTCCCTTCACTGTTCATGAGCCTGAGTAAGGCCCCATGAATTTACAGCAAACAATGACACAATCCATATTCCTCAGCTTGGAACCCCAAGTTCTGCAAACAGGAAAATGTGCACCTACCAATCCTGTGTAAAAAAAAAAACAGATTATGTAACGCCAGCAAAGATTTGATTAATTCTGGACCCAGTATTTGCACTATCTTTTTGTGGAATTTGGAATTCCTGGGAAGAAATTGGGTGTTGATAAACAAAGTGACCAGAAAGCAGTGCTATTTTAGAGATGATGAGGGGGAAAAAGGGAAAATACCCAAAGTATATTTAATGGAGGAGTGAACTTTAGCAATAAATAAATAATAAAAATAAAACATGCATACTTTTAGCTTTAGTTCTACCTTGTTGCTATCTGTGGGGATTGACTGAATTTTATCTGGGGAACCCAGTAGCTTCCAATGCCTGCCTGATCCTTACAGCTAGAAAGCAAATGATAGGTACCATGCACCTGTCTTCAGCTGTCAATTTCTCCCCCTCCCCAAGTAATTCTATGACAACTGCCAAATTTCATGAAGATTTCCACAGTCACGTAATTGCAGGGTGAACCATGTCTCTACCAAGCTCTGAGGCCTGCAAACGTGGCTTTTAAGTTTCTGTTGCTAAGTGATTCCTCAGGGAAGAACTTCATAGAATGATAATTGAGGAAGATGAAGGTTATGTTATCACAGGGTTTTAACTCTTCAGAGAATCTCCAGGAACCAACTGCAGAAGTGATGCATGGTTCACATACTTCATCTTGCGCATGATAATCTATGACTCTCAGTCAGTCCCAACAGTGAGAATTCTTCAGTGTCCCCCATACCTTATCATTCCTGCTACATTTGATGGCATGGTTTAGTTCTGATGGCATGACAGCCCCTCTGTGCTTCACTTTGGGTTATAATGCTCATTACCATTAAAAGTATCATCTAGAGGCTACAGAAGTCTTGATCCTGTAGCATACATTGTCCCACAGTCCAACAATGCAAGGGTGGGGTTTCCAGAGCAGAGAAAGGAGAATATGTCTTGCTCAAATGGAAAAGATCCATGGATTGTGTAAAAGTGAATGCACGTTTGCTGCCAGTCTCTTCATCTCAACTTTAACTCTAATCTTTTTCTGCTTCCTTTGTCTCCTTTCTTTCCCCTTCTTACTTTCCCTCTTTCTCTCTCTCTTTGTTCTTCTCTAACTCTTTCCCCATCCCTTTCCCTATTTGCTGTCCTTTATTTCTTTGTTTCCCAACCTGGTGCTAACAGTGGGCAGACAGACCACCGCTCCCGCCACAATGTCTGCAGCAGCAGCCTCCGGTGCCACCATGGGGTTGGTGGAGCAAGGTAGATGTGTCCAGAAGAGACCCTCCTCACTTCCCCTTTCTCACTTTGAAATTTGAGCGCATGACGTGTCATTCACCATGAACACCTCATCTCACCCTGTTTGAAGAGTCCAGACTTCCCCTTTTTATAACCAGGGTCTAGCTCTGAAGAATATCAGCCAGTGGAGGCAATTCCAACTTATTCCATCAAGTTGAGGTTGGAAACATACCCATAAAAAGGCCATAGGAGCATAATCAGTAAAAATTTCCATGGGATTCAGATCAACTTTGGCAAAATGGTGCAGTGATCTCAATTCAAAGCTTTACAAAGGGGAAATGTTTCAGAGCATTAACGGAAGAGGAGATGCATGATTGATGCGTGTTGATGATGCAAAAGTAGCCCTTGTTTTTTCGGTAGTCATTTTGTGGTCAGGAGTTAAGGCCCATCTTCCAAATAATAAGTACTACCTAATGCCACAAGTGTCTACTGTGGTGGGGGGTTTTCAGCACCAACAATCATCCAAATTGCTAAGCAGAGTTGCAGTGTAGAAGGGTGATTGTCTTAAAGAGAAGAAGCAGGTAGTTGGCCGTCTGCCAGTCACACTCAACTCCCGCTTTTTCTTCTCCGCACACCCTACCCCTCCCTATAAGGAGATGCAGGCTATAGGATGCTGCTGCTTTTCCTCCTGTTGGGAGATGCTCAATCACTCATCATTGCACAGGGTCCAAGTAGTGCCCAAATATAAGGGGAATGCTGGCAGAGGACTTACTACCCAGCAGCCCTGCTCTTTCCTGCCCATTTTAGCATTCTAAAGCAGTTGCTAAGAGGGCTGTCTTATGTGGCAGCCCTTTCAAAAACCAATAGTGCTGGCTTTAGGTGAGGCGGGGTATATTATGAAAGCATGCTTGTGGACTATGTGGCACCATTCTTGGTAGCAGAGCTGGATGCATCACACCCGTGAAGCTTGATATAAGCGTGTTGCATGCACTTTTTATCACCTCACCCATCAAGGAATGAGAGCTCAGTCGATAAGGCTCTGCTTCCAAACCAAGCTTTCATGTCGTGATATGAGAGGGTCAAAGTAGTCTCACATTATTTTGATCCTGTTCAGCACCAGTTCGTGAGTACCTCAAAAACTGTATCTTGTACTTTTCAGATGCTGAGTAAAATAACATGGGGAGTTGTGTCAGGCAATCCAGAAGCCACAGAGAATTGCGTATTAGGAACTGAGAAGTTGCCCTGGAAGCCTTTGAGGAAAGGTGTAGATGTAGAGAAATCCACAGCAGACAAATGAGTCTGAATTTCTAAGAATCCAACCCATAGACTCTGCAGCAAACTGAATTTTCCCACATTGCACAGATTCCGCTCTCTTCAGACAGTTTAAAAAATCTGTAATTTTATGCAAATTTGGTGGTAGAAAACGCAACAAAAATATTGCCCAGAGGATAACTTTTTCCCACATAGCTTACAATGTGAAAATACATTTTCCAGAGATGTTTGCATATCTTGGAGTATGCATATTTAGGGAGTGTGGATTTGCACAAGTGAATTTGCAAATTTGTGCAAATACCTCCGTTAACATTTGTGCAAAACGCAAATTCTTCAGAGAGCAGACAATGGATCAACAGCACCTGAGGATTCATGAATCATAGATGGAATGAATATTGCAGCATTCCTACATAGGCAGAGATCCCCAAGGTGATGTCTTTTGTTGATGGTTTGGCTGCCTGCCAGTTTATCAGTGCAGGAGTGGGAAATGACTGCCATAGCTAGTTACATGGGAGGATTTAGTAGGGGGTAGGTAGGTGTCATGACAGGGATGGAGACTGAGTGGTTTGGTCTGGGAAGAATCTCGCCCCATACCCTGAAGTTGTTAGTAAAGATTAAAACCGCAGCAAGCTCAAATTGGTTTTGGGCATGTTAATACACACAGTATAGTTGCTTTGTATTCTAGCAGTGAAAAAAGTATAATGCGGATAATTAATTGTCAGGAATGAAGCACCGGCTAGATTGATTTACTCCAATTGGTCACAGGAGCACGTTTTGGTTTGTGGGTTCTTTCACAGGCGTAGGAAAATTGCTTTCAGTATTTTTTAGGGATTTCAGAATATATCATGCTTTGCTACCTGGCCATTTACATTGGTTGAGAATATCTGCATTCAAAATGCAGTAGTCACCATTTCTTTAAAGTACTTCTTAAGTCATTATTTGACTTGTCACTACTCGCTGAACACTGGCGGGAAGAAGTTAGGTATTTTCCTCTCTAGAATGACTGCGTTCTTGTACTTAGTAGAAGGAATTCTTTTACTAACGGTACTGTGCACTTGTCTTTGTGAGCCAAGGTATAAAGATAAAGCCTTGGCTTTCTCTTGGCCTCTGTTTGTGCATCAGTAAGAGAGCCATAGTTATTCCCTATTGAGATCAAGCAGGACTCCAGCAAGGGTATTGTTCCCTTTTCAACAGATAAGAAGTGTTACTGGCAACCTCAGCAGATCAAGCATATCGATTATTTATGTTATTAATATGAAAAATATGCAAAGCAGTCATTTTCTTTCTTATGCCAATTTGTGCCATCCTGCTTTCCCTTACAAGTAAGATGTTTTAGTGCTTGTAATAAGCTCAATTAGGCTTGGGGAGCGTGATTCTGATATCTATTCAAGAAAGTAGAGTTCTGATATTGTTATGCTTATTTTTAATACAGTGAATCTGACCTCACTGAGATCTGCAGGGAAGTTCTCATTGCTTAATGATGAGTGAGTGTATTCACATGGGTTTGTGCATTATTATAACGTTGTTCTTCATGGTCTCTGTGCGTCAAACATACGTGCTTTTCTGCAGAGCACACAGCCTACATGGGAAAGAAACCTCCAGAGCAAAGCGTCATGGAGTGGGCAGGGGCCCCTCTCCCCCCTTCTGGAAGTCCAGATAAAGGGTGGGGGTTCTCAGCCACCCCCCCAGTTCCTTTCCAGTTGCACTCGCATCGCCACTGGAACCTTCCACTTAACTCCCGTTGTCTTTTGCTCTTTCTCTTTTGGCTCCTTACTTCTCATTAGAAAAATCTTTAAAAAATTCCTCTAATTTCTATTTTGTCCTACCTTAATAGGAGATCCCCCGCCGTTCCTCTGGGCCAGTCTCTCTCACCCTGCAAGGGAGAAGGAAACGACTGTTTTCTCCTTCTCTCTCTCTCTCTCTCTCTCTCTCTCTCTCTCCCTCTCCGTCATGCCTCTACCCACCGGACGGCCAGCCCCGCGTTCTGCCACTGCAGCTCCTGCGCCGATTGCCTCCCTGCTGCCGGTGGCTGTTTCTGCTGCCACCTCTGCCTTGGCAAGGGACCTGCTGTGCAGACCCACCTGCACCGCCAGGCCTTTAAAAAGCAAACTCACTGGCAGTGGGCAGACTGTCTTGAATTCACCCTCTGGCAGCACACTTTGAGAGCCACTGAATCTCCGGAGGCAGAGGAGCCTCCCTCTGCTGAGGAAGCCACAAGTCCACCAAAGCGCAGAAGGAGGAGGGCCGCCGCATCCACCACAGCTCCCCTCGCACAGCCATTCGGAGACTGCCGGCCAAGTGCAGGCAGCGCCGGGCCACCAAGCGCGCCACAGCTCCCAGCTCCTCGCCACCTGTCTGACCGTGCACGCCAGACCTGGGCGTTCCCTCGGAGGCAGTGGAGCCACTTCTGCCGCCAGACTGCCCCCTCCCCAGTGTGCGCCAGATCACTGGACAGCAGACCCTCACCTCCTCAGCGGTTGTCCACACGTGAGTCGTTGCCCATGCCACCTGCCTCACCGACCCGATTCCTCTCCCACTCGCTGATGCCGACCACGGCTTGAGGCCCAGTCACTGCAGGACCATGGGGGTCTCCCTGCGCCTCCTTCCCCAGCTGGGATGGCTCCTCGTCATGGTCCCTGGTGTCCACGTACTCAACAGACCCGTCAGAATCCAGGAACCCTCCCGCAGTGCAGAGGAGAGCTCCATGCTGATAGTACCACTGGAGTAGGAGGACTGTGCCTCCTCCACCAACTGAGGCCACCCCAGACCACTGGCTTCACACCAGCACCTCAACTGCCTCGAGACCCTGGTCAGGCCCTCCTTCCCTCAGCATTGGAGCCAATGCTGACAGCACCCACTGCCGCCCCATGCCAAGCTCCCATGCTTGCACCTTGCATGCGAACTTCCTTGGCGTTGAGACCACATGATTGTCCCTGACATCGAAGAGGATCAGTGCCACCCAATGAGACGGCATACAGAGGCCCACCGTGCCAGCGAGGCCACTTCTGCGCACCATGCATGCCTGCGCATATGAGACCAGCTTTCCAATTAGAGTCCTCCCCTCACTGTCAGGAGGGCCACTGCCAACTCACCAAGAATTTCAGCTCAATCCATACTTCCTGAAGGTCCCACAACGGAGACGACCAGCACTGCTGCTCCTGCAGTCCTCCACAGCATTGCTAGCCTTGCTCCTCCACTACTCTAGGGCCCACGCGACGTTTCAGGTCCCCATTCAGGGAGTCATGTCCCTCTGCTTGGCCCAGTCACAGTCCCCGGACTCCCCTCCCTGCTCTCCAGACTCGCAGGCCCCAAAGCAGGACCTGTCCATGTCACCTAGTGGGGGAGAGAGCTTTGCCGATATGGTTCTTCACAGAGTAGATGACCTTGGCCTACTGGCCTCACACCCGGCAGAATCCGAGGCTGACCCCGTCTCTGGGGACTTGTCCTTGGCCCACTCCACACCTGTGTGTATTAATCTCTCGCTGGTCCTACTCCTTATGGCTCAGCAGACCTGGAAGGCTCTCACTTCGACATTGTCTCCCTTATGTGAAGTTGAGTCCACTCACAAATTGGCGGACAAACCGCTGTCCTCCTTCCATCAGCACCCCAAGCCCAACTCTGTTATAGTGGAATCCATGCAAGGGACCTCTCTCAGGGACCAGTCCACACCAGTGGAGAAAGAGGGCAACAGCCTTTATGGCCTGGGTAAGAGGGGGTACGTGGGCTCCTTCCTGGGCATTCGTGTCTCCAACAACGAGGCCGCCATGACGAGTTCCCAACTTTTTCTCTGGGAGAAAATGGGAGCCATGGCAGAGCATCTTCCTGATTATCTCTGTGATGGCGCCTGCTTGCCTCACTCTGAGGCAGAGAACCTGTCCACATTTCAGATGGAGGCCGCCAGGCACCATGCAGACTGCAATGGCAAGGTCATGGCGGCTGTGGCTATCCGCTGCCATGCCTGGCTCAGAGCTGCAAGTCTTTCCCCAGAGACACAGGCTTGCATGGAAGACCTGCCCTTCGATGGAGAGGGCCTCTTCAATGCGTGCACTGATGAGAGCATGGGCTCTCCATAAAATGCATACCACAGCTAAGCGCATGGGGTTCACGTACGAGGTGCCACAGTGCAGAAGGCAAGGGACTCCCTCCAGCTCTAGCCGCCACTCACTTTCTGGCTCCTCCTGGCCCAGACCATCAGACCCCCACCCCAAAAAGCCACGATGCCCAGCCACACCAGGGACCCCCATCCAAGGATGCCAGGCATAGGCACTGCAGCTCACGTCCAGGCAGCCCCAGCCTACTCGCCCCTTCCTCCCCTCATAACTTCACTCACCACCTGGCTTGGCTTCTGCCAGGCTGGGAGGACGTCACCTCAGACTCATGGGTCCTGGCCATAATCCAGCAAGGGTACATAATAGAATTTGACACCTTACCTCCCTTAAGCCGCAGTAAGACCATGCCGCCCTCACCAACGCTGATGGCAGAAGTCCAGGCCTTGCTCTCCAAGGGAGCCATAGAATGCCTCTCTACAGACCTGGAAAGGGGGTTCTACTCCCGGGATTTCACTGTACCCAAGCATGATGGAAGCCTCAGGCCAATTCTGGATCTCTGGGACATCAATATTATGCCCAAGAGGTTCAGGATGGTCACAATGTAGGGCATCCTCCCCATCCTCAGACCGGGGGACTGGTTTGCCTCCATCAACCTGAGGGACGCCTATTTTCACATAACAATCTCTCAAGACTGCAGGCATTTCCTCTGCTTCCAGATTGGCCAGGAGACCTTCCAATGTTCTGTCATTCCCTCTGGGCTGGCTACCATTCCCCAGCTCTTCACCAAGTGCATGGCAATGGTCTGTGCCCACCTTAGGTACCAGGACATCCAAGTCTTTCCCTACCTGGATGACTGGCTGCTGGCAGCCCCCTCCAGGGAGGACCTCCGGCAAGGACTCCACATCACATATCGACCCCTCCGATCGCCTCTTCTTGTGCTACGAGGGCCAAAGGACAGGAGAGCTGGTCTCCACCCCGAGACCCTCCAAGTGGGTGGCCAGCACCATCTTCCTGGCCTACAAGGTGGCAAAGCTGGAGCTCCCAGCACGCCTGCGTGTGCATTCCAGGGGAGCCTAAGCTGCGTCCACTGCCCTGCTATCCAGCATCCTGCTGCATGAGATCTGCGGAGCTGCTGCGTGGTCCATCTGTCAACCTTCATCCAGCACTACTGGTTTGATGTCCATGCCAGACAAGACTGCGTGTTTGGCAGGGTGGTCCCCTCTGCAATGCTCCAGTGGCGACAGCCCCTCCTCTGTGAACGGTGAGCTTGCTAGTTGCCCACATGTGTTGAATGCACAGAGACCACAAAGAAGAAAGGCAGGTTGCTTACCTGCAACTGCCGTTCCTCCAGTGGTCATCTGTGCATTCACACAACCCACCCACTGCCCCACTGGCTGTTGTCAGCCTAGCGTGTTCCACATTCCCACCAGGTGCTGTCATCTCTCTCTCTCCTCTCCAGTGTGCTCAACACCCTCTCACACACGGGCTGTTGCGGTCTTCAGGAAACTGAGGGAGTGGGCAGGGCCTCTCCCTTTATCAAGACTCCCAGAAGGGGTGGAAGGGCCCCCCACCCACTTCATGACACTGAGCTCTGGAAGCTATTTTCCGATCTAGGCCTTGCACTCCACGGCAAAGCCCGTATGTGTGAATGCACAGGTGACCACTCGAAGAATGGCAGTTACAGGAAAGCAACCTGCCTTTTTATTTAGCCTTCTTTGGGTATGGGTCTGCAGCTCAAGAATAGACCCAATACCTGGCTTTGGACACCTTAATATACCTTAGTCACCCATGTGTAAAATAGTAATAATAGCAAGCTGTAAGTGGATGGATGAAATAATCACATCAAAATTAAAAATGTGACATGCCTTATAGCTTGGGAGTAGTAAGAGAAGAGTTGATGCAACTCAGCTTGCTGGGAAACCACCAAGACTCACTGGCCCCAGAACAAGGGTGGAACAACAGGAACATGCCTCTTCCATATCTGATCAACACAGACAATTCTTGGGGCATGCGGACAAGGGTCCCTTGGATGCTTCTTTCATGCCAAGGTTCCTTCTCAGTGAATGTCGGCTCTTTGCTCGTCTCAGCCATTGCCCTGTCTGCGCCCCAGCTTGGCCTGCAGGTGGAATGTGGTCGATGGCGCATGCGTTTTGTGAACTCGGCTGCATGCTTCAGGGCATCGTCCAGTCACATGTCTCCACAGAAGGTGGGTGAGGGCTTCTGCTTACGTCTGTGCTGATGTTGGCACTGCATGTGGGAAAGGTGAGCTGCATGGTGGCGGTGGTGGTGTGACCAGTCCGAACTGATCCCGCCAGTATCACTGGCATGCTGGAAACTCTTGTTAAGTGCTCGGTGCGAAACTCTACAAAAACCCAAGAAGCTCATGAACAATAATAGCAGTGCATCATCTTCTCACCATAACACTGTGATGACTGTATATTTGAAAGCCGCTCCAGAATTCTGAGTAAAACATTTTGCCCATGAAACACACGTAAATAGTGTAGGAGGGATGAATTGGCTGTTAAAAGGTTAAAAGAGCTAATTCTGTCAAGCTAAGCTATAAAGTAGCAAAGCAGTTGATGTGAGATAGTATAAAATTCAAATAAAATACAGCTTATCAGGAACACGTTCCAACTGGAGGCAAGGCTGCACAATAAGACATATGGCAACAGAATTCTGGCTTTTTGCCTGGAAGTAGCGCTTCTCTAACTCTCTATGTACATTTTCTCTTTATAGCATTTTGTACAGTCTTCTGGTAGATTGTGTTTTATTAAGTACAGGTGATTTAATTTGAGGACACTCAATTTATCATTTATCATTTACCAGTGCTAAAACTACTTTCAGGCAGTGGTCAAATACTCATACTTCCCTGGGATTAAGCCCTGTTGAACTTAATAGGGCTTACTTCTGAGTAGTCATATCAAGGCGTGCTATCTCATTATAGTGAGTCTTTGCATTCAAATGGAATGGGATGAAGGATGGGTAGAAGAACAACATCCAGGCATACATTGCAAACAAAAGAACTGCACTGGATCAGAGCAAAGACCTGTCTTACTCAGCATCCTCAGAGTGACTAACCAAGTGCCTTTAGGAAGCTTGAAAAACAGGCCATGAGTAGAAAAAAACAGGCCATTTTTCTGCTCATCTTCTCCATTGGACTGGAACTTGCCCCTCCTTCCAAGTGGACCAAGACCAAGACAATGATCTTCTCACTAAAAACTTGGTTAAGTTAATGCAAAACAAGCTGGCTTAAATGTACAAATGAAATGTATTATAGGAGCATAGAAAAAGCATAGAATATTTGCTTTTAAGGAAGTGTGAACTATTGCTAAGAAATTGATTTCAAACTGAATATTCCTTCTCCCATCTCTATTCAGATTATCTGCATAATCTCTATGTGATTCACAAGAAAATCAAAATAAATTAGAATATACATTAAAATTAATAAAATTAAAACTTTCATATAAAATATGAGTACACTGAAATCAACCAGCAACAATACAACATTTTAGTTACAAACAGATTTGACTATTACAGTCACTCAGGGAAGGTCTGGGTGAAGAAATCGGTCTTTAATTAGAGCTTCAACCATGATATTATTGGTGCCCTTTGAATTAATTTGAGATCATTCCAAAAATTGCATGTTACCACAGATACAGTCAGTAAGTTAACAGCCTACTGGTTGTGGTACAATCTGCAAACCATCCCTGATCATCTTAATGCTGACACAGCTTTATTTTGGGGAAGGCGATCTTCCAGGTAACCCAGTCAGGTCCGTATGTGCCCAGGAAGACCGTGGGCTTGGCTTGGGGCCTAAGGCCATTTTTTATTCCTTGTAAAGAGCCCTGAACTGATTCCTCAGCAAGGAGTCTCCTCTTAGCATAGGGTTTTGACTTGCAGCTCATTTTTCAGATACACATACGCCCCGTCTGTGAATTTAACCATTCCAATTCTGCAAGTGCATGTAGCTGCCATTCAGATTACACTGTGCACTTGGCAATGAGGGCGATCCTTCCTACTCCTGATGCCATGCTTTCAGTTGCAATCCATTACAGAGGGCCACTGCCAGCTATTAGGTCTAGCTTGCTTCTGTAGGAGATAAAATGCCTTTAGGATGCCAGAGAAGTGAATGGCCCCTGTTGAGAACCGAGGTTCCTCCTTCCAACCATCACCAGCAACAGACTGGTTTCCTTGCTAAGTTTCTTGATTGCTTCCAAGTACAAATCACCCAGAACAGATCTTTCAGCCTTCACAGAGTGGTCTGTTGGACCCAATCTGGTGTTTACTACCAAGAACTCTCTTTATGAACATGCCTTGGCCCCATCCCCTTGGGAGGGACTCTCTGAAGGCAAGCACGTCTCCTCTTCACACACATTTGGGCCTCCCATCTTTGCTGAAGTCTCATCACAGGACTGATAGCTGGGGTGAGGAGTGGGCTGGCCTGTGACTGAGAATTCCTCAGCCTCAAACCCCTGCCCCCAAACTGGCTGTACCTCTTGGCCATTCCCAGGGACTGCCTGGCTCAGGAAAGCACTTGGCCTCCTCTTGCATTTCAGACTCTTGACCTCTCCCATTTCCCCCTATCTCACTAAAATATATTTCACTTTCTGATTCTGAATCCTCATCTGGAATGCAGCCAGCAGTCCATGAGAATGATTTCCCAAGACCCGCAGCTTTCTTGTTCCCTACATCTGTTCGTGTATCTTTCCTCATCTGTGCAATGATTACTGCACAATGATTCCCTTCCACATGGCTTCAAGGTGGCTGTTGTTAGTGTCAAGCAACGCCACTCTCCTGGCTCAATTCCCAACGCAACAGACTGCAGCACGGCGCTGCTTCAGCAATTACTGTAGCCCGTTCTAGGATCAGAACTGTTGCATGTATTCTCTTCAGTGGGAACTAAAAGATCCCATCCAGACTTTCCACTGTCAGGTGCAATCCTAGAGCTTTGATTATCCTTGAACGAACAAACATTTGCAGGTTATCAAGGTCCCTTTTGAGATGTCCAATGAAAAACCACCCATAGCTTTTCACTGACAGAAAAGGTCAGAGACTGAAGAACAAAGTGGTGTTCTGGGTAGCATCATTAGGAAGTAATAAACCACAAGCTGTATTTTTAATACAGATTTATTTGTTTGTTTGTTTGTTTGTTTTGGTATAGTGAAGCCATTGCTATAGGTAGGTCCACTGTAGCCATAGATATATTAGGTAAGAGAAAACCACTGTTAGTTCACCTTAGCTACTTGTTAATACGATATGCAGAACTAATCCATCTTGTTTGTATGGAAGCCTGCAACTTCAGAACCTGCCAAATCCTGAGAAACACGTCTCCCCCACAGAGATTCTGGTTAAGCAATTGCAACGCAGTGGTGCCTTCTACCACTTCCTGTGATGTTACATAACTAACTAACAATATAGCTAATACATTGCCAGTTCTGTTAGTGATGCTCTCATAGAGAGTTTGCACAATTTATTCGTGTTCTTACAGTTGCAAAAATTGCCTTGGTGTGACATTTCAGTTATGTTGCCACAACTGGCACAAGCAATTAGTGGTGTAGCAGAGTTAATGGAGAGTCTGTTGGGAGATTTTGGTTGAAGCAGCGGTGGGCATGTCTGGGTCTACCACACTATAACTTATAATCACTGGCTATGTTAGCTGGGGCTGAGAGTAATTGTGGCACAACTCATCTGGAAGGCTGCAAGCTGCCCACTCTTGGATTAAAGGGATAAGGAAATGGGTAGCTGGTGGTTTTAAACAGGTTGGCTGGTTTGCACTTGGGGACCATTGATAAGATTCGGTAGTAAAATTCTAAGTAGTATCTATTCATAACATTTATTTATCAATTTCTGTTTGTGGGCCTCATTTAAACTACTTTAACCATTTAACCAAATGCTCCCAGAAAGGCCTATGCCATATTCGGATAAGCAAAACTAAAAGAAATCCTAGAAAATTACTAGGGAGTGGGCCCAGTCCTTGCATATGGTGTCAAGAAGTTATCACATTCTGTTCAGGGTTTATAAAAGTTGCCCTGAAAAATTCCTAATCTCACATTGCTTTCTGACCTATATAGTCTCTGGCAATCTTCCGTAACTCAATGCTCTCCAGATATAGTGGACTACAGCTCCCATCAGCCCCAGCCAGAAATGCTGGGAGTGGCAGTCCGAAGCATCTAGAGGGCACTGGATTGAGGAAGGCTGGTCTATGGGATGTTGGCTATACCAAGATAAATTGAGCAATTCATAGGCTGTATGGGAAGACCAAACCTGTGGAATGTGTACCGTTCTGGATGAAGGTTAAATGACCTGAAAAGAGACTGAAAACACGAGATACTTTAATTACAAGACCACTGCGTCACTCATTATGGAAAACGAAGTCAGGTTGCCTCACCGAGTCTCTCTCCTGACTGCAGCAACCCCATGGGCTCCATCCTTCCATTGGTGTGGTGCTTGTATGGACCATTTCCTTCCCTGTGCGTCTGAGCAAAGTCCTCTGTAGTGCTGCTTCTGTGGTGCTGGTGCTGCTGCTTCACTTCCCTTGGTGTCAGATGGGGGCCTCTGCCCCAGAGGCCCTGCTCTCTGTCTCAACACTTCTTTTTTTTCCCTTTTCTTCTCTCTTTCTCCCCATCCCTCTTCCAATCCTTCTTCTCACCTGCCTGTCTTTCTCGCCTTTCCTCTTCTGTAAATTTCTGTAAGGTAAGCAAACTTTTTGTTGGGTTCCGCCCATTAATAATACCGACCTATGGTGGTGATTGGATTTGATGTGGGACAAAGGTGTTTTATGAGATACAAGGTCCAGAAATAGATGGAGTTTTGTCCTGCGGATGGTAGTACTTATATCAGTGTCTCTTCACAGAGCCTTCATACTAGATCTGACAACAGACTGTAACTTTTCGAATGCATACTAGCTGCAGCTTGTAGGCATAACACTACAAGCACTGCCTTTTTCCTTCCAGACACAGCATTACCTATAATTCAGCTGTCGTTCTCCTTCCTGAAGGCCTCTCACCGCTTTCTCGGTTCCCCACAATTCCATTAGCCACATCAAGATGATGGACACCCATATTTCAGTTCATCTCAGCCCTGACCCTTCTGACACTTGCTATCAGCACTTTCCAAATCCCTCTCAGCCTTGCCACCCATTTCATTTCTGCTCCTCCAGCTTCTCTTCCATGTCACTCTTGGGTCTCTCCTCAGCCAAATAACAACCAAAAAGCAACAGCTAAACAAACCACGCTGAAGTAATGCAATTATCAAGGAATCCCTAATATCGCACTGAATTGTATAGTCTCCTACACCATCCTAACCATACACAGATGATACTGTAATATCTAATTGTCCATTATTCAAAATTGCCAGTATCTCATGGGTCATTTGGATAAATGAGATTGTATTGTACTGTTGCCTTGCTTCTGTAATGTCAGTTTCTGGTTAGGGAGAAAGGCTCACATTGGTTTAGCACAAATGGGAAGATGAGGAAAAGAGGATGAGAGAAAGTACAGGTAGGTATAGTCATAAGCTTAAAAATGAGAGTATAATGTTGTGTGGTTTTCCCTAATCTAGTGCCTTCCAGACAATATCTGACAACAATTCCCATTATCTACTGTCAGCACACTTTACATGGGGTTATCCTTGAAGTGTGTCCAGCAGCTTTCATTGGGGTAAAGGGCTGCTAACTGGTATATGGCATTGGGAACACATTACACTTGTTTTGAGAGACCAACACTGGTTGCCAGTTGCTTTCCGGGCTCATTTCAAAGTGTTGGTTTTAATTTTTGAATTAAATTTTAAATGGCTTAACACCTGACTGTATGTCTTGCTCTAAACTTGGCCAGTCGTTAAGTCCTGCAGGAAAGGTCCTATTGGGAGTACTGTTGCCTGCAGAGCCCTGTTTGTTAGGCACACATGCAAGGGCCATCAATTATGGAATGTGTGCCCAAAAAGACTCCATCCCCCACTGTTATGGCTATTAGCCGATAAGATGATGTGAGCGGAGCCGGCTGGAGTCAGGGGTCAGACTAGATGGCCCGGGAGGCCCCTTCTGACTCACTCTGTTTCTATGTTTCTAAATGCTGCAAATAAATAAATAGCCTAATACCTCTGGAGAGCAGTAAATTGGGGAAAGCTGGTGTAGTGAAATAGAGTGGCTTCACAGAGCTGACAGATTGGAAATCTTGCTACAAAGAGACAATTTTAGAAAATAGGCAGTGAGCTTTTAAGCCTCATCTTGAGGATGAAGTATCTGTTCGGAGACAGGCTGCCTGTTGATGCCCATGCATCTTTCAAAGATGTATGGAATTTCCTAGTGCGAAAGGAGAAAGGATTGCTGGTGGTGATTCTTAAGGACACCTAGTACTTGTCATGGAAGATTGGAACTCTCATACTGGATGGAGAAAGAGTTTCATGAGGCTGTTCAAGGGTCTAGCGTCTCATTGCAGAGTTACCTCTACAGATTTCAGTGACCTTGGAACTGTATGTATCTAGTTTTGAGAAAAATCAGATGACCAGTAGCATGGAGAGAGATACTGTGGCCGAGAATGAATAAAGTAATCCGTGCATGTTCTCTTCCTCAAGCTAAGTTGATGGTCTGAGGGAAAGTTTTGAGTCTGCCCATAAAAGGATACTGACCCACTTTATTCAGAACATTCATTTGTCCAGTTGAACACTGTGTCCTGCAGAGGCTGCTTTCTCTTGTGCTTGTACATAGTTTGGAAAACCAAGATGTGCCCCAGCCAATGTGAGTTTGAAAAATAACAAGGACTGGAGTATTGTGAAGTGAAACCTCTGCGGTCCTGCTATTGACCTGCCTACATTTGGGAGACTGCCGATTTCCAGCACTTTGCCATCCATACCTCTGCTTTTGGCTTAGAGAGATGCTGGGGCTTTGCCCACACACATACGGCTTGGGATTTAGCATTGTTCTCAACTCTCCTTTTAGCAGTTTAATGAGGAAACGGCATCAATGCAGCTTGTGTGATCCTTGTTTGGCTATTCGGGCAGCTCAGAATATGTCTCAGGACACTGAAGGAGTTGCCGCTAAAATCTCTTCTTTCCCTCCCTATGCAGCAGCTAAAAGTTTACTGAACAAGAAAGCTGATGGAGTGAAGGTAAGAATCCTTCAAGGGCCTTTTCCTATCAGTCCACATGGGGGAACAGTAAGAGAAAGTTAGGACTCATGCTCATTAACAGTAGATGCAATTCTATTTACACACTTCTCCTCGGTCAAAATCCATAACCCAGAGCTATTAAACAACTCAGTTTATGGAATGCTGAAATTTCACAAGAACTGTTCTGTTTTGCTTTATGCCGCAGTTTTGCATACTTGCTGAAAAAGGCCTTTTGAAAGGTGGTGGTGATCTTTCTCTACCAGAATCTAATTTGTATATGATTACCATATGGGTTTATACACTGCTTCTTATGTGGTTTGAGTAGTCTGAATTTTGATTGTTTGTGTGGATAATGTTTTCTCTTGGCTTCCCTTTCCAAGGCTTTTCTCTTGTATGTGTGTTTCTCTCCTGCAGCCTCAATCAAACAGCACCAAAGGCAGTGCAGGGGTTACCAGTCCGAAAGGGACCCTTCCTCCAGCCGCACTGGTATGGTTCTTTTCTTGCTTTTAATACAACAGTTGTGATAAAAGATTTTGAGAACACTGATTTAACTGTCGTTTGCTAATGTGGTTCCTACTTAAGGTTTGCAGTAGAGCTGTATGGAATTTAGGCTGACCTCTGCGTTGTATCTTCTGCCTCCAACATGATCTGTTCCCTGTGATTCTATTCATTGCTTTGGGAACTCTTTCAACAATAAAGTGTTGGGAGGGATCTCCCATGTCCTTACAATAGATTCTTCATATAGATCAAAATTACTGCACCATTGGAACTCTGACGCTAGTGCAGTTGATCTTGTCAACTCTAGAACCCAGCTTGACATTAAATATTTCTAAGTGGCAGCAGTATAATCTGTTCCCTGGGAGCAAACCTCTGCTAAAGGATTCTCCATGATTACTGTAATCTCCCCAGTTCTCAAAATGTAGCAATGCATTGTACTGGGATAAGCAAATTCTATCTGCCATTTCATAACCTGCACAGATCCTGGCATACAAAAATAAATAAGGGTAAAGGAGTCTTATCACTCCTGATCCACAACAAAGACAGTCTTACATTTATTTCCTCCCCATCTCACCAGCCATCCAGAGTAAGGGTGGATGTCACTGCCTCTATGCTGTCACCTATGTTTCCCTCTAAAACTCCTGGAGCCTGACTTGTCTTCCGTGAATCTCAAAGCGCTATGACTCGCTTTCCTAAGGATTGCCAAGGACTGTCCAGTCCATTAGGCAGTGGGTCAGTTTGCACAACATTGCAGCTTATCATGGGTCAATTCACACATGATCAGCTCTGGTGCATGGAGGATGAGTGCAGCTGCTATTTTTAATACGCAGCCTCCGGGTAGGATGATCAGGGTTGCAGCACGTCATGTGAACTCAATCATGGTGAGCCGATTGAGGGTTAAACAACCCATAGTTAACCCAACTACTGATTGCCCTAATTGAAGGTTGGATATTCAGAATAGCAGCTGCCCTACTCATGCTGTGGCTAATTGTGGGTTAATTAGGTACATCCTCTGTTCTTTCCTTTCCTTCCCTTGTTTTTGCATCTATCATAGCAGAAGACTTCCAGGGCTCAGATATGGTAGGAAACTTTGGCTTAACAAACCTCAGAAGCTAACTATTGCAATGTATCAAATAAGGGAAGAGTAAAGGGAAGCAGGAAGTATGTGAATACAGCATTTGTTCTTGGTCCAAGATCGTTCTATCAGACCCAGTACCTGAATGTTTCACAGAACTGAGGGCCTCTTTAGCACAGAGTTGGCTTCAAAGTACTTTTATTAGTTTTAGATTATAGATATACTGAAGGTAGATTGTTTTGGGGGGGGGCGAATAATTGAGTGGGCTGCTGGTGGCATGAAAGTAAAGAGTGCAGCCCACTCCAGTCTTAAATGTGACTAAGCCACCTGACCGTTTTAGCATGGATGGCACTGAAACGGCAAAGTGTGCAAGGTCTCCACTGTCAGCTCATCAGCCCAAACATCTAAAAGTGGGTGCTGACTGATGGCTAAAATCATCCGCCCCACAGTCAGGAGCGCATGCATGCACGGCACCCCAGAGCGTTAGGGGCCCAAGTGAATTTGCATTCCAGTGGCATCCAGGCTTCAAGTGATGTGTGATTTGGCTCTTAAGCTATTGCTTTCTTTTTGATCCAGATAGTAAAGACCCAAACTCTAAGCTGGCTCAAGACTATGATTTATTTATTTATTTTTAAAATGAGGGATTTTAATAAAGCATCCAGCTAATATCCATCATCCAATTTCTGCGGGTGGTTTTTAAAAAACCTACCTTGAAATTAAATGTAACCCATCGTTAGAATATCAACAACCACTCCATAGTTTAAAAGCTTGCATGCCACAGTATAATTTAGACACATTTCAGCACAGCTTGTAGAAAGCATGCTTTTCTCAATATTTTATCTAACTTTCTCCATTAGCAACCTCTGTGTTCATAAGTCGTTAGATCAGCTAGAACCAGTTTCCCCATGCTAGAAAGTTATTAGGTTCCCAGATAACCTGCATAGAGCATATTATCTAACAGGTACAGGCAGTCATACATATTGGTTGTAGATTCTTCTAGACATTAATTTCTGCCTGCCTGTGAACAGCAGAAGAAGGGAGCCAGAAAAATTTTGCCTCTGAAGAACAAACAAAACTTCCGCCTTAAAAAAGAGTTTTTTAAAATATGAGATTCCACATAACCATAAAAAAGAAAAATAGAATAGAATAGATAGATTTGTACGTATCAGTTAGGCTAAATTTCAACAATGGCAGACCACATATGTATAATTTGAGGGTGGTGTCTACATGTCATCTATGCAAATATTGAGAGTGCCATTAGGTCTTCATTAAATTACAGGAAGTCAGCTTTTATCTTATTGGTGTTTTTTTAACTGTCAAAAGAGCACAGAAAATCCATTTATATTGGTTGTGCATTAATTTCCCGGAAGCAGGTAGATAACTCTTACAATGCTTATCTCTATTTGTAAGACAAACACTTAATGAGATGGCACAAACATTGTAGATTAGGGATAACCAGAAGTAGGAACAGATACCCTAGAGAGCATCTGCTTACACGAGATCTACTTTAGTTGTGCTATGCCTAAATATCAACAGGTAGAGACGAGCACAGGACCACTGTGACAAGCACGGAGTGTGCTTTAAAAAGGAAATGGAATTTCTGCCCTGAGAAGATTAGCTTCAACAGTTTTCCCACTTTCTTGATCTTTGGTCACACAGAGATCCAACGTACGTCTGTGTGTGTGTGTGTGTGTGTGTGTGAGAGTGAAGGGGTACCATGCCTGCAGTTCCACATGCATGCAGCAAACCATAATTTAGAGAAGGCCATTAGGTCAGCCACTCTGTCCTCTAGACCCGTCTTCTTCTTCTTCAGGGTTGCTGTGTGTTCAGGCACACCGATAAAAGAAAATGTAAAACATTCTAGTTAGCAACATTCTTTTGAGCCTTTTGCTAACGTAAATGTTGCATGAAGCTTTAGCACAAGGCATAGCATAGTCTGAGTAGCCAAAATGCTTCTTTTGTAAGGCTGGATTCACATGACCATTTTTCCAGCACAAACTGGCATTTTCAGTGGCTGTTAGATATGCATGTGAACCTGGATCTTGCCATCCTCGTACTGGGATTTCTATCCAGTATGTTCTCATTAGAAAACAGTTTGGCATGGATTCAAGCTGAAGTAGGTCATTTCGGTGCAGATCTGAAGAAATAAATGTCTGTACATTTGGTCAGATTCTTCAAAGAAGTCAGGCCTTGATATTGGGTAGCTCCTAAATACTCATGTTTGCTTCCAGGAACCTCTTCTTTCTGTCACATTGATCAGACATCTTATAAATATGAAATGTTCATTTCTGAATGCAAATTGTGAGAAATCTTTGCCCAGTTACTTCATTTCCTTGTTTGCAGTGATTCAAACTGCCTCTTGTAAATCAGGCAATTTCTCACTTCAAAGTCATGCACCTCGGTTTCCTTTTTCAGTCAACCTAATGCCCAGTTGTAAGGTTGCCACAATCCTTCTCCCTGTATTCCCATTTGAGAAACTATGAAATATTATACATTGCAAATGTTTGATTTCCCTGTGAATATAAAAAGTCAGTGGGCAGGAGCAATTCTGCATCGCCCAGTGTGTTCTCATGGGAGTTCCAGATTAATGGTAAGTTCTATGGTCATTTCCTATCATATAATACAGGGGCGCTGAACTAAATGGAGGGCTGGATAACACATCAGGCCATCCGACGTCAGAGGCGCGTGGCCACACTTACCTGGTGTCATTTGCTAAGCGCCAGGTGGATATTCCAGGTGGATTCTGTGGCTGGAAATCACAGCAAAGTTTCTGTTTCTGGTATGTGTGAGCGGAAGAGTCCTCGCTGCCAATGCAGTGGCACCATTTCTCTGAATGGCAGGCAGACATTGTATTATTTCTGGTACCCCCTGAAAGCTTGTTTCTTTCAGGAAGCCTTCCTGAGCTTAGCCAGCCATGGATTTTATTGATTCTGCTTTAACATACTGCTTTTTTATTGTTCGCTGCTCTGGAATTTCCATACTGAACTGTGGAGCAGAATATAAATGTTGTAGCTCATACATTTTATTTATTTGCATTACTTACGATCAAGATGCTAAGCAATCCCTTAAAATATGTTCTCTGCGACATGTTTCAAGGGATCCTTTTCCTTTGAAACATTATAAAATATGAAATAGCTTTCCCCAAATAGCTTTCCTCAATTTAAGCAGTATCATGTCCAGCGTCAGGTAGCTCACTTCTTCCAGGTAAGTATATATTGGAGTGAGTAGATGTATCACAGGTGTAGTACCCTCCAGCACCTGGCCTATGGAAGCTGAGAACTGAGTCCTTAAATAAGTGTTGCATCTTGCTTACAAATCTAAAAATTGCTCCAGTTTTCTTCAAAAGTGGCTGCTAAATTATCACTCATTTTATACTGTTTGCATCCATATTGTTTCTATTGCATCCTATCTTGCTCAATGCAAATGGAATAAACTGCTATTGCGAAAGGAACTAGTGGCTCTTGGGGAAAAAAACACAAGCAGGAATATTCATTTCCAGGACAAAGCAGATCACAGGAGCTAGCAAATAACCTGCAAATATTTTAGGAACTGCAGATTAACTTGTTGCAGCTGTGGTCCATCCCATCCACAAAGCAGGATTTGCAGAGGCATCATGGCAGTATAGGACACTGTCCACTGACTTTAAATCATGCTTACTGAATTCTGAGGTGTCAAGGAACAGAGAGCAGTGTCATATTGCAGCCCTATATTGCAAATTCAGTGGCAGAGGCAGTGAGATTGATTTAGCAAGTCTTACAAATGTGCCACCACATACCTGCGTCGTGAGTCGCAGCTCTCTGGAAAGCTATGATGAGCTTAAGTTGTGATGCTTACACAAGCCCCCTCCGCTGGTTTGTATTGGTAGGCGGAGCGACCTTGAAATCTTGGACATGGTTAAGATTCAAGTTCAGTTAGATGAAAATGAACTATCCTTAAGGGTTCTTCTTCATTAACCCCTGAAGCTATCCCAGAATATATAGTGCTTCTGATAGAACCCTAATTTTGAACTTTCCTGGATTTCCAGAGGTAAACAGTTCTGTCACTTGAGAGGTGGCAGTGGGTCCTTCCGTGATCCTTCCCTGACTGAAAATAGCATTGGCATCTATTATTATTAGTATTATTATTATTATTATTATTATTAACATTTCTATGCCGCCCCTTGCCGAAACCTCGGGGCGGCTTACAACATGATAAAATACATTGGAATACAATAGTACATAATAAATTACCATTAAATATAAAAATACAAAAAATACACTGAGTTACAAATATAAAATTAAAATTATCAGTATAAAATAAAAATATAGGAGGAGAAAGAGAAGGAAGAAGAAGTTGCCCTGGCCAGATCATATGTTTTAACAATTGAAATGATGTTTAAATAAAAAGGTCTTTACCTGGTGCCGAAAAACCCGTAACGACGGTGCCAGGCGGACCTCTTTGGGGAGTGAATTCCATAGGTTGGGCGCCACCGCAGAGAAAGCCCTCCTCCGGGTACTTACTCTCCTAATTTCTTTCATGGAGGGTTCCCGGAGAAGGGACTCTCCCGCAGATCTCAGAGGGCGGTCGGGCATATACGGACGTAAGCGCTCGTTCAGGTAGCCAGGACCCAAGCCGTTTAGGGCTTTATAGGTCATAATCAACACCTTGAATTGGGCCCGGGCTTCAATGGGAAGCCAGTGAAGCTGACGGAGGACTGGAGTCATGTGAGCATAACGCCCCGTCCCCGTCAGCAACCTGGCAGCTCTATTTTGCACCAATTGAAGTGTTCGGACTGTCTTCAGGGGAAGCCCCACGTAAAGCGCTTTACAGAAGTCTAGGCGGGAAGTCACCAGCGCATGTGTCACCGTCGCCAGGCAGTCGTACTCCAGGGAGGGGCGCAGCTGGAATCCTAAAATTTTCTAGGAACTGTACACAGATTAAGAAAAACACTACTACCTATCTAATACACATGGCAAACAAGGAAACAGAAATAGGGAGAGAACAGGGAAGAACATATCAAGTATCACGTCTACATGCTGGAACTGTAATAGTAGTAAGATGTGATATTCATATCTGCTGTTTAAAGAACGAACATGTAAATTTTCCCCTTTTCATACAGTAGTGCAAAGGTCCTATTGAATTTTTCAGGTAGTTTCTTTGGGTCTTTTCTATGATAGCTCTATTCAGATGGCAGAGCTCATTGGCCCTTGAATATTGCCTTCCTTATTACTTGATTTTAAACAAATATCTCTGCCTATTTGGAATTATTAAAAAAAAATTTCTTGCAGTGATGTTCTTTAAGCTTCTTTCAATTTATCTGCCTTCATCAATTTAAAAGATGCATTTTGAAATCTTTGTTGCATTATAGATCGCTGCTTCCAGAGTATGTGGCACATTCAGGTACAGGTGAACTTCCTCCCAAAACTGGCCAATCTTTCCACCCCTACTTGCCGGGTAAAATATATTTGATTAAATTGGACATGATGACAAATGTATTACCAGTTAGGTTATTTGCTTGGTATTTTAAGTCCAGAAAATAACCTGAAGGCTGATGGGGTCTCTGAGGAAATTCTTTTCCCACCGTACACTATCCAAAAAGTTTGGGAAGGATTGGCAAGTTCCTTAGCCACAGTAAGACAGTAACTACAGATTACTTTTGGGATAGTGCCAAAAGAACAAATATTTGCTCCCCCAGAGAAATGAGGTTGGAAACCATGCTTTTGATTACACAAAATGGATGTTTTTCTCGTCCAATTCGCCAATTGTCCATT
Organism: Varanus komodoensis; assembly: GCF_004798865.1. Taxonomy (NCBI): domain Eukaryota; kingdom Metazoa; phylum Chordata; class Lepidosauria; order Squamata; family Varanidae; genus Varanus; species Varanus komodoensis. The sequence continues at coordinate 10,106,760 of NW_025335762.1, forward strand.
GAGAGAAGTTTTGGCTCTGTTGAGCACACTGCAGCCAATCCCTCAGTGACTTCAATTGCGAGAGCCCCATGTGACAAGCTAAACATTAAGAAGTAGCTGGTGAATGCCCCAATTCAAAGTGTGCCACAGGGGGCGAGGAGAAGCCCTGAAAAGAATTTCCAGGCTTATGTTGCCTCCATTCACTCCCATTTATCCACAGCAGTTATTCCCATCCATTGTTCCAGCGTCTTCAGATGAGAACTGACTTCCTTCAGCAAACAGCCTAGCTGTGATTAATTCCTCTCCAAGCCAATCAAGATATCTTGCCAATACAGTATTGCCAATACTGACTTGCCTCTGGAATTGGTAATGCCGGTTACCATGGAAATGAGTGATGCATATGTATAGAGCGAGACCTGCCCTTTTACAGACAAATCCTTCAGATGTTCTTCTCTTGCTGTGCTCCAGGCTTTCATCTGAGAAGGCTGTTAGCATTTCACTGGAAGCCACAAACTAGGGTCACATTGCCCTTTCACCAGAATAAAGGTTTATATTCTGCCAGAAGCACCAGCCAGGCGGCTTGGTCCAATTCATAGGTAAGAGCCACGGGGGAAGGATCCACCACTTCAGAATATTCTGAAAAGTCTGAAGTGTGATCCATTCCTTTTGCAAGTGCGTCTTGCTACGAAATGATGTCCTTTAAACTACAGTGACATGGCTCAGATGGCCCGAGTCCATCTGCCTGCCCCCAGATTGATGAATGAGCATGAGGTACAATTAACGCTGTACATCTTTGAAGCAGCAGAAGGCTGTCTTCTACCAGGCCAGGTGGCTAGCCCCATGTTATCAACTCTGATTAATAGCAGCTTTCCAAGATCTCCAGCAGGGAGAGATCTTTCCTATCACCTGCTACCTGATCTTTTCAGCATGAAATTAAAGGCATTGAACCTGGGACTTTTTGTGCACTCATTTAAAATCCTGCCTGGTTAATATTCCTAACTTAATATCCATTGCATGGAAGCCTAAACAGCAAAGGGATTCTCCAAGGATGTGAATGTGATAGATGACTTTCCTCCCTGTGCAAGGAACAGTTTCAAGGAGATGGTTTTCAGTGAGACCATGTGGGTGTCTGTGTACACGTGAAGCAAAATAGAGTGCAAATGTAATGCAGTAAAAACACAACAGATCAGAAGCATTAAAAGTAGAGCAAAACTAACCTCAAACAGCATCACACTTTTAAATGCCTGGGCAAGCAGGCACTTCAGCTGGCACAGAGGCTCAATGGAGAAGTTGTCCCGAGAAAGGGGTATTGTTTTTCATTTCTGTCTTATAAGATATGCCTGCCATGCCCAGTTCTGCCCTAGCCACTTAAGATACAAGAGCACTGTCTTTGTTTTATACCTGTTCACTTCACCTAGCAAACCGTGCAAACTTGTTAAGTAAAACAAAAACACACATCCGCGTTTACACCACAGACACCCAATAAGAAATTCCTCATGGTGGCTTCTCTGTGGCTGTCTCATCAGCCTCTTCTTTCAAGTAAGTACATCTTAATATTTCTTAAAGCATGGGAAGTTTGCATGCCACCAGACTGATGCTCAAGGTAAGTACCTAGCCATGAAGACATTAGTCAGTATATTCTAGAGTGGTGTCAGTTGGATCTCTTGAAGGGTGTGCCCTTCCGTAACCAGTCCATTTTGCCGAGCCCTGCTGAATGGAGTGCGTATGGCTGGAGGAGTTAGGCCATGGGGCCATCATGGAGCAAGGCCCTCTGGATAAATATTTGTTCTTAATCAAAACGGTCTTCAAGAATGGCAACAGGACCCGGGGTTGTAGTCAAAGGACCTTTGCTCTTCCGTTGCTTTTCTTTTTCTTCTTCCTTTGCTCTTAGGTGGAGCCTGTATTGAGATCTTACCCACCCAGGTATGGATTGGCCACACCTCCATGGGGAGCTCATTTCCACCATTTTCTCTTCTCCTAGCACTCCCTACCATGCTCCCTATTGCAATGGTTTATTTGGCTTGCAGAAGGGCTGAATGCAGATTTCAGCTTGCGCTCTTCATTTCCAAGGGGCTCACAACAATCTTGCCATGGGGTTGAATATGAGTTTTGATTTCATTCATGGAAAATCCAGTTTTGATTCTTCTCTTCCTGGTTTACTCTGCCACTTTCTGTTTGTTAATCATTTGCCTTTTGCTGAACTAATTACCTTTTGCTTTTTTCCCTTCCATTCTGTTTTCCCCTCCCTGCTCTTATGTGGGTCTTGGTCTTTCTTCACCTTCTTCCCTTTTCTTCACATTTTCCTCACCATTTTCTGCTCCATTTTCCTGACCCCTCTCTCTTCCAATTACCACCTTTTCTTTTTTACCTCTTTTTTATTTTATCCTTCTCTTCCTTTTCTTCTTCTTTGTTTTGTTCTTTGGTTCATCCTTCCTTCCTCTCTAGGAACCTCAAACCACCGTTATCCATAACCCAGTGGACGGGATTAAGGTACTGCTGCCTGTCTTTCCTTCTCCTCAGTTTGCCCTTTTGTGACCTTGGATAAAAATTGACATTCTGCACCTTGCACTGCTGTGTAATTTCACCTCTGGGGACAGACTGTAGGCTCAGGTTTTGTACCTCTTGTCTGTTTCAGTATGTCTGAAACCCTGCAGGATAGGATTAAATCTACCTGCCTACTATTTAGTCATGTTATTAAGGAGGTTGCTCTTTGGAGTTTATTGGAAACACTCTCCAGAGAAATCAGACTTGCAGCTGACCAACTGGGCCTTTTCATGGGATTAAGCCTTTCTGGAGAGCGAATATATTCTCAAGAAGATGGAACTAGTTGGCTGGGAGTTAGCTTATTTCCTTGCTCTCCCTCTAGTCACACAGGTGAATTTAACAATGTCATTGAAAGTGAACAATACGAATCCACCAATGTGATTGAAAGTGATCACAGGATCAAAGGAGAGGCTCAAAGGTTAGGCTTTGCACCAATTTTGGAGGGAGTTGAAAGGTTTTATGGTTCCCCTCCCTGGTGTGTTCTTCCGATGTTTTTAGGCTGATGAAAATGTTCTGAATTGTGAGCAAAAGTCACAAAGGGGAGAATGTTGATTGTTTCACTTGCCATTTGGAACTTTATATTTTGACGGGGTGGATAGTCCTTAGCATCTGAGGTTTTTGCTCTGGGTAATAGGATGGGTAGGGAAGAAGCCTGTACTCTGACCCCAGAGGCTTTAACCAGAGGGCAGCAATACTGCAGTCCTTCATTCTGAAGTGAAAGAATGCAGCCAGGCAGACCAAAGAGACCAATCCAAGAGGTCGGATTGGCCGAGAACTGACATGTTTTCTTCATGCCACGATCATCCATTCGCTCGGCCACAGCCCTCGCCTCCACCCAAACCGGCATCTTCTTACCCATTTTCTGCTGCAGGGATTTAATTTTTTATCATTTTTTATGCTTCCTCTTCAAGCCCATTCACTCAATGCATCTAGCAAAGCCATTAAATGGAGCTTGGGGAAGATGACCCAGTTTTTTTAAAAAAATAGCACGAAAACTTCTAGGGTGGGGTAGAGGCCAAGCAGGCGAAGTGGTGTTGCCCTTGTTTCTTTTCCTTCCTCCAGCCTCTGGACAGAATACATCCTGCCTTAGATGATCATTAATAACATTGATAATTTTGATGTGGCATTTTATTTGTATTTTGGGGAGAAACTAAAATGGTTCTTTATGTATTGAAGTCAGCAATTCGATTGTATTTGATTAAGGAATGTGAGAACTGTAGGCTGAACTTTGATAGAGTCCTGTGACTCTCTCTTCTGTGTAGACACAAACAGGAGGCTGTAAAATCCATCTTCTAATACATATAATTCTTTTTTTTATAAAGAGCCTGTCATTCTACTTCATGCATTTTGTAAGCTTTCCACAATGTGAGACTCTAGGTTTTGTCCCAGGGAAAGGAGCCGTCACCGTTTTGCAGGCTTATAAACAGAAAAGGGAACATCACTCGAGTAGAAGGCATTTTATCATGTTTTAACTTCTCCACAATGTAAATTTAAATCTGCTTTACTTTTCTTATCTCACCAGAGGTGCCCCCTCCCCCAGAAATGCGCCTTTGTTTGTGAGGATTTCAGTTTGCTGTTTTGCGTAGGATTAGTGTACTGCACAAAGTATAATTCATACCTCCTGCAGCCCTTCTTTCCTTTCATTAATTCATGACACCATAGTCTAGCCACCTGTGCCAAAGCTAAAAAAAAAACCAAAAAAAAAAAAAAGAAAGAAAGAAAAAAGAAAAAAAACAGTTGCTGCCACAACAATAAACACAAGGAAAACCTTGTTCATTTGGAGAAGGAAAAATTAGGTCCCTCTTTATACAACCCCAAGGGACACAACCCTACTGTTTTTGTCCTTTGTGAACTGCCTTTTATACTTAAGTTGCTCCTAAAATTATTCTGAACTTCAGGTAGCTAAAAGAATGCCAATAAGCAAACTCCTTAGGGACAAAGTCTGCTCACCCCCCCCCCCCATGATAACCCACGATTGAGAGAGAGAGAGAGCAATAAAGAATGTGGTTTCAGAATATTCTTTCTTAAGATGGCAACATGAGGTTTAACATAGAAAAAATGACACCATGCAACCTAGTATGGTTTAGAGGACAAATATGGAAGCTGAAAGCTTTTTCAGTACCAATATTTGTTTAAAATGTGCACCTTAGCCCTCCATGCGAGACAATAGATTTGTGAATCTATTTGTCCGTGCACATTAAATAAAATCAATGGCATTTACTTCCAAGGAAACCTACTTTTTAACTAAAGCAAAACACACAATTTCAGAGGGTGGGTCACCGACCATCTTCTTAAATTTAAAATTGGTATAATAAAATGATTGTCAAACACTTGTGAGAGGGAAGCATCAAGGCACATGGAAGTAGAGGAGATTCCGAGAAAGTGATAGATGCTGAAGCAGACGGTATCTTCTTCCAGCTGCAAAAATTTGGGTAAATCAGTTGCTCCCAGAAGTGGATGCAAATGATTCATAGTGGTTTAAAATCAAAGAATCATAGAATAGAAGAGTTGGAAGGGTCCAGAAGGCCATCGGGTCCAACTCCCTGCTATCCCAGAACACTTGGTGGGGGGTGGGGGGATTGACTGAATCTTTACTTACCTATCAGTTCAATTTTAGAAGGAAGATCATAAAAAGCAGAGCCGCTTTATTCTTCTGTTTGTCTGTCTGAACCTTTAGGAGGGGGGCGAACGTTTCTTGATTCGTACTCCTTTCGAAAGTATCCAGCCTGCTGGCCACCCACCATGCTACTGACCACCAGCTCCAAAAAGTGGCTCAGGAGAACAGCTTGGGGAGGGACCCGGTGCTTTTACTCCCCCAGTATTTGCTGGCTGAAGGGGCTGTCTCTTTTTGCGAAGTCCTGGGATCAGAAATGATGCTACCCTCCTTTGGGCAGTACGTACATGGAAGGGCGAAGTATATTGAAACGGGCATTGTGCCTTTAGCCCTATGCTGCTGCTCTTCGCCCACACGTGCTGTTTGTGCATTAGTGCTGATGTCTGAGTGGCAGGCCTTTACACATGGAGGCCTGCCTAGATCTTGGAACTCTGCAGGATCAAGATTCTGGAACCAGACCAAAAAAGGCAACTTCAATGGTTATGATTCTGTGCTGCATTTCAAGGATTTCTATTTATCAAGGGCAATTCCTATTACATTCACAACCCTTGATGCTTAGAATTCCTTGTATTTAACTGAGAGGTAGAAAGAAGTTAGAAGCAAAGGATTCTAAATATTATTTGGTAGCTGCCAATGTAATTAGAATGGCTCTTGGTAAAGAGACTCTCTGGGAACACTTCAAGAATCATGATCATCATCATTAGTACTGTTGTTGTTTCTTTTTTATACCACCCAAGAGCCGAAGCTTTTTCACTGTTAATATTGTGGAAGTCTGCAGGATCAAGATTCAGGGAACCCTCTCCATGTATTATTTTCCATGCAAGACAGCCGCCATACCTTAGACATCCGTACTGGTGTCTGGCTAGGGCTAAAAGTGTAGCCTTAAAGCCCCTTCCATGTGAGTAACCTGTGAAGGCTGTCGCAGTATCCATACAGTGCCAGGACTATTCAGGTGGCATTAGCTGCCTTCATCCTTGGCCTGACCTGGTGTCCTGCTTTGATCACTGTGAGAACTCCTGAGGCCAAGGAATGGCGCTTCCTTGGCCTGTGATGGAGACAAGTCTTCCCTTGCTGGCAGCAGTCAGGAAAATGGTTTTCCTGAAGTAAGGGACTTTTGTGTGGACACCTATCTCAGCACGGCCAGTGAGGCCAGTCATGTGCACCATAAATGGGGCACTCGCTCCACATTCTGCTCCCTCTCTTCCCTCACAGACCGCACTTTCTGAAGCTTCCTCTTTCTCAGGACCTGCCCTTCTTCTGCCCCACTCTGCAGCTGGCATAGTTCCCACTGGACAGAAGCAACACCCAGGAAGTATGCCCTGCATGCTGGAGAACAAGAAATGCTTCCATGAATTCCCCAGGAATTCTGTGATATGTGGCCTGCATGCAGCCCCCATCATTCCAAAACGGGTGAGGGGAGTTGGGGAAAAAGATGCATCCAGAGTGGCTACGGAATTCCAAGAGGGTCAAATTAGCCTGTAAACAATCCTTTGGGCACTTCCTAGATTGTGTGGATGGCATTCAAACATTTTTCCTAACATCTGTGAGAGGAGGCCTGGGAGTCAAAATGAATTCCTGCAGTAATGATGTCCTAAATAAACAAGGAAGCAACACTGAGTGCCCAGGAGCTGAATACCCAGTGTTGAGGGCACCAAGCTTTGATCTATGTGGTGAGCAGAGCAGACTAACCCTAGCAACAGCTGTGAGAAACACTTTTGAGATTAAGGGCAATCTTATAAAAGTTTGGAAGGTATTCCTTCTTTATTTCTGTATATATCTTGTATTAAAGTGTTTTTGGTAGAGTGCCCATTTGCTAGCTCACATGAATAGCTCTTAAAAATAGAGAAAATGTCTGCAGAATTCTGTCCTGTTTGTTTTATTTTAGGTGATATTTGTAGGGAGTGAGTGTATAAACAATTCAATGACTCAGTTGAGATTTGGTGGATGATATTTGTTCAAAGTGTGGATAATGACAATCAGAATTAAGGGTGGCAGAAATATGTGTTGGCACCTGTGTATTCAAAACTCATGTTTCTTGATGTTACATGAGTGAGGATTAGGGAATGTGTGGAGAAAACTGATGGTTTGGAGAAGAAAACTTCATCCTAAGGCTCAATTGGAGGAAATAAGTTTAAAAAACTTCTTGGGGTACATTTGCTGGGAGAATGGGTGGGTTGGAGAAAATTAAACATGCACGTACAGACACACAGCTTTTGTGCTAGATTTCTCCTTATGGTGAAAGTATGGATGGGATCCTCATCTTCTCATAACACCATGGAAGTTTCTCCACGAAGACAAATGCAGGAAGCTCAGGAGGATGCAAGGAGTACCTGCTGTGCCGGACCAAAGATCAGTTTTGCCAGCATCCTGTGGCCTGCAGTGGTTAAACAGATGCTGCTAGAAAGCCCACAAGCAGGACATAAAATAGGCCTTTCCCATTACGGTTCTCCAGCAACTAATATTCTGTGGTAGACCATCTCTGCACCTGCAGACTCTGTATCGCCATCATGACTAATAGCCACTGATATTCCCTGAAGTTGTCTTATTGCCCGCTGAAAGTTCTGCTGGCTGTTACCACGTCCTGTGGCCATCCGTTCCATGAGTCTGTTATGGACCATGTGAAGATGCTGAAAAGAGCTGGTGTCATACCTTTTTAATCTCTCCAGATGCTCTGTTTCACTACCTTCACCTATGATTTATTACTGCTGCATGAAGTCTGACCCAGCTGTTGGGTGAGGTCGAAGGCGAGAGATATATGAACAGTTGCCTCAGCTGGCAGATGCTAAGAGACAGCAGCAAAGGTGTTGGAAGAGAGAGCTGTGTGCCACATGGCCATTCATGTGCTCCTTAAAATAGACTCCTGCCTTTGGGTGAGGTAGAATACGCTGTCCCCTTCACGGGTGTTGGGGGAAAAAAAGACAGCTGCCATCTGGACAATTTTGAACATCGAATGAGAGGGGGAGCCAACTTCTTAGCTTCAGGAATGAAAATGCCTTGGAATAGCCCTGCTCTGCACTGTGCAAAGGCCTGTCTTGGTCTTCTAGTGAAGTAGCAATGGATTACACTTCCTTTTAAGGGAGGAGAGAGGTTATTCACTCATGGCTCCCAAAAGCCTCATGGGCCACGTTCAAACGATTGTCCCAGGCTTCATAAAAAATGGTTTTAGAAGCCATGAATCAGCATCAAGTCTGAGCAGTCACGGGCTGTTTCCTTGGTTTGTTAATGGACTCTGTGCCATAGTTCCCAGGCTGTGTGGTCAGAGTAGGGCGAAGAGAGGCGAGCAGAGAAGTGCTTCACCTCAAATGTCTATGGCGGGATCATAAAATACTGCTTGCTGTCATCAACCATCCAAATGCAGCCACTATAGATAAGGAATTGGAAATGCCACTGTGGATTTTGGTGGAGGTCTTGGATATTTTATTTGCCAACAGCTTGGAGCACGAATGAGAAAAACCCCCATAGCAAAACAGCCTCAGAAAGCACCACCGAGAAACAGCCATTCTCTGCTCGTTGCTACTCAATTTTTTTGGCTGGTGGTGTTGCTCTTCCTACTGCTACTACCACTGTGTGTTCACGTCTGTTAGCACTCCAAAATATTCGTGCATTGAATCCCAACATCCTTTCTTTGGGTGGGGGTTAAGAGAAATATTAGTGATAGCTCTGAGGAATGAGGAATTTGCTTGTTGCCATGCTGTTTAAATTGCCATGCTGTTTAAACCTGCAAATATGGAAGATTGCTGTAGGTACCATGTAAAGGGCAGTCTCCGCTTCAGCTAAAATGCGACTATCTCAAGCTGTTAAGGTCTGTGTGGTCCTCGAGACATACAAGGCAATTGTGGGTCCACTTTTCCTGTTTCTGAGGCATCATTCATGATGGGAACGGCAGGTCCACTTTGTAGCAAGATCTGTGAGCATCACGGGGGCTACAGGTGAGCTTGATGAGCTTTCATTTTCAGAAGCAAGAAAGCAAAAGGGCAAGTGTGTCCCACTTCTGTTTTCCACATTCTGTGTAATTTGTAAACCAATGTTATTTAAAGCCATCTTGCCGGGTGGAGCTATTTTCAAGCAGCCATTTGAAAGGGAAGAGAAATTAGACTTGGTTTTAAAGATTTTTAAAGAAATTAGACTTGGTTTTAAAGATTTTTAAAGAAATTAGACTTGGTTTTAATTTTTTAAATAAAAGATTCTGGTGTATTTTGAAGAAGAGAAAATCCAGGATTTGATAATGCTGAAGGTGCAGATTAAGGCCCTTGTTTTCCCTGCAATGGAAAAAGTAGTTGAGAGATGCTTCTCTTAGAAGCAGAAGAGAGAAGAAAGAGTGGCTGTAATGCTGACTTGTTTGTTAGATGCTGGTCTTTTGAGCTCTCTGTGGTCCCTCTTTTCACCTGTCCAGATGGTTACTTTGGCTGCAAATTCAAGTTCTGTAACGCCTTCTCAGGGACTTATTTCTGGCCAAACCCACTAACATTTTGTTTTCTCCTCCTTCTACCCCTGTATGTTTCCACAGGAATCATCTGACAGCACAAACACCACCATAGAGGATGAGGACACGAAAGGTAACAGCTTTAAAGGGTCAGCCAGATAGACAGCCCATTTCATGTGATGCCAAGCTGGCAAAAGCCCTCCTGACTGTTTGGCATAAATGGATCTTTGGAAGCCGTATACGTCAATGCATGGGAGAAGTGGGGAATGCAGGATTGGGGGGGGGGAGAGAGAGAACCTTTTAGGGAGAATGGTAAGAGAAGAAAACAAAACTGGGATAAATGGAAAAAGGATTCCGTGGGTTTTAAAGTCGTATGCAACGACTTAGAATAGCTATATCCACATATCTCAGTGAACCAGAATTCTGGCAAATCTTTGCTTACCATGAACATGCTGTTGCATTGCAAATCATATATTCCTGGTTATTTTTCTCCATTAGCATGAACAGCTGAATTAACTAGAAAACTAAAGCTTGTCCACACTTGGCAGCCTAGTGTGCTTATCCTAAAGAGGAAGGTTGAAACAAGCACTAGTTTATAGACCTGGCATGTAGAGGGATCAGTAAGCCAAGAACCTGGGTTTGGATGTTACCAGCAGCTTCATGGTACATTGCAGCTTCTCATTTGTTTACTTATTTTGCTATAAACATTTTCAGGGAAGCCAAAGGTAACACGCTCTGAGCTGAGATAATTGTTCTTCTAGTCACTCATAATGTCACTGTGGCTTATTTACATCTTCATGAGAGCAAGTGACCCCAATTCAGATAGGGACCATGGGTTCCTGGAAGGGGGCTTAAGCATTTCCTCCACCTGCTTATCTTGGAATTCCATGTGCTGGGGGAATAAAGTCTCCAGTGGAGTCGGTGGGGGCTTTTTCTCTCCCCTGCCCAACCTCAGGAAAAGTGGAATTTGAGGGGAAAAATAGGTGAGGTTCTCACCCCCTCCTCAAGTATCATGCTTCTGGTTTGATTGTGGGCATTATGTTTTTACAGGAGAGTAAGAAAAGCAATTACATATAGATCCACTATTTTCTGTCTTATCTCTTTGGGATAGCCAGAAACAAAAGAGAGCAGAGATCTTGTATTGTTGTTAATGGTGTAGAAGAGGAGGCCTTTTTTGTCTTTTATTTGAAAGCAAAACAACTATAATAAACAGAGCAAGCTGAAGTAGATAAAATTGCCAAGGGAATTCGATACAGGTCCAACCCGTACAATCAGCCCTCAGAATCTATCCATCAACACTCCATAAAAAAGTAATACAAAAAAAAATCCTTAATCTATGCAGCAGGTCCTCCAATCACTTCAGATCCTCCGCAGCTTTCCCTGTCTTTTTTAAACACCTCAGATCCACTTCTCATGCTGCACATTCCTCTCACAATCTTGAGAGGAATGTGCACCATGCGCCACCAATCCGTTTCTCCATTCTTCGATTGCTGAGGACTCCGGTGGTCTCCATCCAGAACCAGCTGCATTCTTATCTGACATATTCCCTGAAAGGCTCTCTGACAATATATTTTTAAGACTCATGAAAAACTGCTTTGATTCTCTTAAAAGAAAAAAATCAATGCATTAATATCAATTAATATCTTCATTCTGTCTCTAAAACTCAATCTAAGGAGCTCAGACAACTATCTCTGTCATCAGCTCTCCAGGTTTCCAATTCAGATTTCCTTCTCACATTAACTCTTCTCTTCTCTTCTCTTCTCTTCTCTTCTCTTCTCTTCTCTTCTCTTCTCATATTTCTTCATACCTATAACTAAACTGCAATTTGACAGTACAGCTTAAAGCAGAAGAGTTAGAGGAGGAGAGTCAAAAAGACAAAAGGGGAAAAAAAGGAAAAAATACGGGAGGGGGAAGAGAGGGAGAAAGGACAAAAGACAAAAGCGGGTAATGCTAGTTAGTCAGCCATCTGTCAATATTAGAATTATTAGTCCCATTCCATCTGTGTTAAAATATTATTTTGAATTAGTTTATTAAAAAGAGGCATTGTTCCAACTTTCATAGAAAAGGGCATTGACCTCCAGTCTTCTCCAAGGCCAATAGGTGGACCTAATGGTCTTCTCATAGTATATCATGTTTGTTCTTTGTTCTTTAGGATCACTAATTTTTTATTCATAAGGGGAGCCAGGACTAGCAGAAAAACCCCAAGTCCCAGGGAGATAACATTGTTCCTTAGGGCAAATCCTGTGTAGGTTAGATCAAAAACAGCAACAAAAAGACTCCCAGCTTGAACAACCAGCAACGAAAGGGGAGAGAACATCTTTTCTGCTACAGTGAGCTTCAGCCAAGGTCAATTTATAATGTCCAGGATTGTTGAATTAAAACATCAGACAATTTACAGCTGCAAAATTAAGTAGAAGTGTATCCCTTTCAAAGTCCTTTCCAAACAGAGAATCAGAAGTACCTTAAAATCTGGACCACAACCAAAATCATAACCTCAAGTCTCAGCACAGAAAAATGGTGTCCAAAAAGCACCATTGTTGTCCTCCTCAATTCAAAAAACACAATTAAGCATGAAAATTTACCCAGCTAGTATTTTCATACCAAGGTTAGTTTGCAGTATTCGTAATGCTTAGTTCTAGAGTACAGACGTTTAACAGCTTTGCAAATAAGACTCTGTCTGTCAACAAGAGATTATCTGTTTTGGAGTCCCTTCAAAATATGCAAACAAAAATGCCTTAAGAGTTCAAGCTGCAGCAAATTGGTGTGCTGTTCCCTTGGCAAAGAAAATGTCATAATATAAAAAGAATAATAAAACTGAAAGAATGATAAAAAGAAAAGAAAAAGTAAGTGTGGGGAAGGCAGACTCTTTTTTACTGTCTCCAGCATTACCTTCTTAGGCCACCTCAATGAAATCAGAGCTGCAAACAAGTCTTGACACTCACCTGTCATTTAGAGAGGTAAACACCCATCAGGGCAATTTATAATCATCCCAACATGATAAGGCAGAAAGCAGCAACATTCGCTGCTGCTTCATCAAGTCATCATTCCCCTGGAAGTCCGAAGAGGTGGCTTTTACAGGTGTAGCTTGCACTGAAAAAGCTATGCCCCCATCCACAATCTCTCTTTAGCTGTTTATTAATTGTTAAAAATAAAGGAGCTATCTTCCTTTGCTTGGGGTCATCTCTCCCTCTCCCTCTGTGGGCATCTTTCCTTTTTCTTGATAAAGCAACAGAACACACACACACATCCCAGAAGAGAAAAGAGCAGTGGGGCCTTTGCTGTAATTGACCTACGATTGGTCCTCAACCTGCTTCTAGGTCCTGGCCTTTCTGGTGAAGACCAGTGCCATAGCAGGCTGAGACACCTCTTTCAGATTGTGTCATGCAGCTGCTTGGAGTAGCAGGCTGTACGACTTTGGCCCTGGCAGACAAAGCAAATATTGAGGCAGCTGTTTCTGGTTTCTTTCCAGAGGGATTACAGAGCATTGCAAATTGAACAAAGCAAACATTTCCTGTTACTGTGAATATCTTTGCTGTGGAAGTAAAGAAGGGTTCGATGTGTTCCCTTTATGTTCAGAATTGTGTGATAAGTTTTTTGCTTGTTCTGAGGGGAGGGCAAGGGGGCCTTCTCCGTCCAACAGTGTGTTTGTCTACTCAGAAGTTAATTCCCAGGCAGGTGTGCTTTGGAATTGCATCCTGTGTGGGCTCATTTTTGCTCTGCTCCGAAATCACATTTTTGTTTCTAAGTAGTGGAGGTTGTTACATGGCAGCTCTGAGTCTCAGAAAACACTCCCAATAATGCCAGAGGAGGGAAGCCTATTTTCTCTTGAGCAATTGGGCCCAATTTCTTAAATTAGCACAGTGTGGGGCTTCTGTAAGAAGCTGCAGCTCTTTCTCTGGACAAAGATACCTGTGATCAGGCTAGACCTGCATTTTCTAGAATATTGACCTAGTCTGTGCTGCTTCTAGTTACAAGTTCAGGGCTGGTCTGGTCTGGTGGTTCCAGGAAGAATGAAATGCAAGTAGCCTTGCAAGCCAGCATTCACTACAGAGGAATCCTGTCCAGGCTACTAGGAAGTTGCAGGGTTAACACAAAGATGGAGTTGCGTTCTGTGGGCATTTTTTCATGAAGATGAAAATATTTTTTCCAAAGATTAAATTTTAGCCCCACTAAAACTGCATACCAAGAAGGGTGTATGTTTTGGGGAGGACATGTCCTTTGGACACACTGGGGGGAAAACTGGATTGAAAAAGAACAAAAAGAGTAAGGAAGGGCTGGGAAGAGAGAGAAGAGGCAGACTAAGCTGTGAAGGATATGCCAGATAGGGGGGTGGTCAGTGGGGAGAGGGAAAGCGAAGACTCCCGCATCACTCTGGGCTTTCAATAACAAAGACAGCACAAGATTAACTTAATTCTGTTAGGAAGTGCTAACTTACTTATATTCAGATTTTGTCTGATTCAATTTCTGGGTAAGCTTGTAAGTGGCGATGTGATGTTGTTAAATTGGCTTATTTGAATTTTATAACTTCGGAATTTTGAGGTCTTCCCTTCCTGCCCTGAAGGACCCAAAGCATGCCCATGTGCATTCCAGCGGAGCTGCTCTGCAGCTTAGCAGGAATGCAAGGAAAACAAGGTGACTTAACTGCCCGTGTTATTGAACCAGGTAATGGTTAAGAGCCTGAGACGACCGGGCGTCATGGGTTTAAATCTCAGCTTGGCCTTTCACGCATTTGATGATCTTAAGCCAGCCACTGTCTCTTAGCCTCAGTCTTTCCTTCCCATTTGCAAAATGAGGATAACAATACAGGACTAGAATTGCTGGAATAATGGTATAAGAATTGCTTTGAATACATAGGAGAAGCATACAAACACTGTGATTCGTTGTTATTCCCAGTCAAGTCCTCTAGTTAGATGTTGTCCATGCCTCCTATATATATATTTTCCCTCTTTTTGGTTCCATTTCTCCATCCTTCCTTTCCTTCCCGGTTAATGCATATTCTGCTTTCCTGTCCTCTGTCTCCACTTTTCTCCCACCAGAATTGTCACTTTCCTTGGGGACATTTTCTTTCTTTCTTTCATTGTTTTTCTTTGTTCGTTTTCTTTTTCATCTGTCAACCATTCTGCCCAGTTAAGACCACTGATAATGAGCTTGTAAAAAGCCAGGTGAATCTCGGAACAGCCCCTGAACTTTCTCCCAGTCTGCAGTCATCACTGATGCCATCGGCTGCCGCTGCTATTGCTGCTGCTTGTAAGTCACACAGTCCCTGTGTTCCTCACCTCCAGTTTTCACTCGTTGTGGATGATACCTGACGATACCTCTCCCGAGCTGCAGCCCACTTCAGATGTAACTGGAAACAATGCTTCCTGCTACATGGACTTGATCACTCCCCCTCCTTGTCTGCTGTACATCAGGGGAGGGGGTGGAAACCATCATCTTTGAAGGACTGAAATAATCCACTTTGGATTTTAAACCCACCACAGTTCCTGACGACAACTGAACTTGAGAAACTGGTTTGTTTGAACTGGGTGATAAAGTTGTAGGTCAAAATATCTGAAAGGTCTTAAGTTGCCTACCCTTGGTTTGAACTGCCGTTTGAGAAGAAGCTAGATTAGGTTTCAGATCCTGGCTTGATCACAAAGTGTAACTTTCAAAAACCTGTTTCCTGAGTTTGGACATCACAGGGTACTGTGGTTAGTTTAAAACAGAAGCAAAGGGTTTTAATCTCCTCCACTGGTATATAACAGTGGTGGCGAACCTATGGCACGTGTGCCACAGTGGGCAGGCAGAGCCCACTCTGTCGGAATGCGAGCCAAGTCGCCCCAGCATCGCCCCAGCAGCTGAGCATTGGATAACAGCGCACGTAGGGGCCAATGCGCAGGCTCGGAAAGGAGTAGCGGCGCCAGACAATGACGTCACGAGCTGGGGCTCATTAGCCGCGACTCGTCCGAGCTTTCACATGGCCAGTCAGTGCGCTGCCAAGGATATTGCTTGGACTGGCTGTGAGTTGTTTTTTCCAAACAAAAACCTCAGTTTTGGGGTTTTATTGTAGTGTTGGCACTTAGCGATAAATAAGTGGGTTTTGGGTTGCAGTTTGGGCATTCAGTCTCTAAAAGGTTCACCATCATTGGGTGGTGGTTAGAAAAATGAGGTGTCCTGTCTTGATTTTGATACTTGGAATGTGCTTAGAATGTGCAGAAATGATGAGATGTGCAAGAAAAGCTACTCAAGGAAGGCTTTTTCAAAATCCCCCTCTTTTCAATGGAACTTTAGCCTTAGTGCACCAGGGAAGGGTTAGGGCAGTGGTGGTGGTGAACCTATGGCACCCGTGCCACAGTGGGCATGCAGAGCCCTCTCTGTCAGCACGCGAGCCAAGTCACCCCAGCATCTGCATCATTTTACTGAACAAAAACCTCAGTTTTCGGGTTTTATTGTAGTGTTGGCACTTTGTGATAAATAAATGGGTTTTGGGTTGCAGTTTGGACACTCGGTCTCTAAAAGGTTCGCCATCACTGGTATATAAAATAGCAGACAGGGTCCATGACCCTGAGGCCTCTGCATGCTCTATCACATTGTGAGGATGCACGATCACCTGTTACATCTGAGCTCAGCTATGTTCTGGAGAACAAACACAGAAAACAAAACACCCTGACTGCATGAATAAATATTAGAGTTGGAACAAAATTAAGTTAATTCCATTGACCTGAGTCTCATCCTGCCTTGGACCACTGATTTCAATGGGACCTCAGCTTTGTCTATATGGCATTAGTAGCCACGAATGTTTAGGTAAGAGCACAGTTTTTGTGTTGGTTCCTGGTGGGGCAGGGAGATTAGGTGTGACTTTAAAGGACCCTCCTCATTTAATGTTCCTGTTTCCTAACTCATCTTTTCAGTGTTCTTTATTCCCTGGTTCTTTTTCCATTGTATTTGCTTTCTCTTCTTTCTCCCCTTCCCTGTCTTCTCTCACCTGTGCTGTCCCAGCTACCAAACTGTCTGATGTATTAGGCATGGTGAAAAGGGGCTCAGGGCCCCCAGAAGCTGAAGAGCCAACGACTTCAGTCTCTCCACCCTCCACAACTTCAGCTGTTGCAAACCTTTCATCTCCCCAGAGTAAGTAGTGGATAGTTACCCGGGTTTGCAGCACTGAAAAGTTGGTCTGGGTGAAAATTCTAGAGGGTCTCCGTAATCACTTTAGAAGGTCTTCTG
Organism: Varanus komodoensis; assembly: GCF_004798865.1. Classification (NCBI taxonomy): domain Eukaryota; kingdom Metazoa; phylum Chordata; class Lepidosauria; order Squamata; family Varanidae; genus Varanus; species Varanus komodoensis. Next base: position 10,123,523 of record NW_025335762.1, read on the forward strand.
AAGAAGACAAATGTTATAGCTTGTTGCATTTGATCTCGCTGGGATCCAGTCAGTGCTGGCTTCAGAGTTTTGAGGGTCCTTGGGCAAGATACCCTCGATGAGCTCTTCTGGTCAACAGGTCTGCCTTCTCGCCACCAGCTGCGACTGCTCCTCTCCCTCTTTCTCGTAATTGCTAACAATTGCTTCCTTAGCAGGAGAGGGTCAGTGGCCTCTCCTGCTTCTTTTGTCAGCATCGCTGTTCCCTGGGCTAGAGCAAAAGGGAGGTGAACCAGCAGGCTGCAATAGTGAAGAGAAGGAGCAGCTTCAGGGCACTCTTGCCTGGTGTGCCCTGTTGGGATGTGAGCCCTTGGCAGATGCCCACTCGTGCCTACCCTTGACACTTACCCTGATTCTAGTCTCCTTTGCTGAAGATGAACAAGTTTTTTTCTGGGGTGGGGCATCCACTAGCAAGGATGGGAGATGTGCTTCACGTTCCTTTAAAAGAGTAGATTGAATTATATAAGGATCAAAAGTCCTGCAACACTAATAATGTTTTCTTTTCCCAATCCTGCATGAAAACATTTCATGTGACAAAATGCTTTGTGTTACTTTTGCAAATGCTTAAAAACAATGGCGACCATGTAGGTGGAATAGAAAAGGAGCAGGGAAATGTCTTATATATGGGCTGCTCTCCTTTGCTAAGCATATTTCACAGAATGAAGTGAGCCATTCAAACACGCAGGTGAGTCTGTATGCAGCATACTCTAGGCTAGGAAGAGCCAGAGAAGAGACTCTTACAGGATGGGAATAAAACGTTAGAGGAATTTCTTTTTAAAAAGAATTAATATGATTCTTTGCTTCCACAAAAAAGGGTTCTAGGGAGAATATTAAGCAGGCTATAATTAAGCTAGGAATGTGTGAATAATATTAGAAGAGCTTTCCCTGTATGTCATTTTGTCCTGATTACATTCTCTACTTAATCTTCCTAATACTTCTCTTTTCCACCCTGCATTTTCAAATTTGTTTCTTTCCCTGTCTTGCCCTCCCTGCTCCCATCTGTCCCACCCCAGCTGCCAAACTCTCTGACGTATTACGCATGGTGAAACGAGGCTCTGGGCAGTCAGGAGCAGAAGACCCAAAGTCTTCCACCACTTTGCCCTTTCCACCTCCTGTTGTTGCAAATGCTCTTCCGCTCCAGTGTAAGTTGCATATGATACGACGGACTGCTGAACAGACTGGCCGCTGAGACATCATACTCACTTCGCCAACTTTGCTTTCACTCACTGCTGTTGGCGTTATTTAACACCACTGGCATTACTTATTTATGACTGTGAGCCGCCCCAAGGCTTCGGCGAATGGGGCGGCATAGAAGTCCAATCAATCAATCAATCAATCAATCAATCAATATGCAGTCCGAAAAGAGGGTGGTAGTTTTAAGAGGTGGTTGTAGGAATCAGGTTTGATCCTGAATACACAACCCTTTATACATGCTGAGAATCTCAAAGGATTTTGCTCACACACATTTGCTCTTAACCTATGTCATTCTCCGGACAAATTATTTACTCCCAAAGAATCCTGAACTCTGCCCGGCCCATCTTTCCTGAGAAGCAACAAATGTAATTGTTTATACGATCATTTATCCAAAGATGAAAAAAAAAAGAACTAGTATTCCCTAATTAATCAAGGGCATTAATCCTCTAATTAATACTTGAAATGTAAGTAAATTAGGCAATTAAAGTCGTTAAGCCACATCCCTCCTTACATGTAAAATGCCATATTCCTTAAGCAAGATCCTTCCTCTAACTTCTTCCTGGTTCTTTATTGTGTATTGGTTTCCCTTTTCTGTTAATTTTTTCTGCTTTGTTTTCTATTCATTCTCTCCCTCGTCTCATCCCAGCTGCCAAACTGTCTGATGTATTAGGCATGGTGAAAAGGGGCTCTGAGACCCCCGATGCTGAAGAGCCAAAGCCCTCCATCCCTCTGCCCAGCCCTTCCTCAGGTGTTGCAAATCCTTTCCAGTGTAAGTAGCAGGTATTGCCTGCATGTACCCAGCGTATCACACACATTCTGCAACGTCCTCTCTATTTTTCACTTCTCTTCCTCTCCTGCATGCACTCACACACTCCAGAAACTCCTTGCATTTAAACAGACGCAGTTCCCCTGAGTGATATGCTACGGGGAGCTTAGCTGCATAATGATTTGAGAAAGATTGTAATCTGGAATTCCTGCGCACACAAGCAGGGAACCCCAGAGTGGTGTAACAACACTTTCTTGCTGAGTCAGGGAAAGCTCAGGCGGGCATTTGATTCTCACTATAGTGAACCATGCATTTTTCATTATTTTTGTGTGACTTACCCATGTTTCACTCTTAAGGGGAAAAACAGCTCTTAGTATAAGTTAACTTAGACCCGGTTATAAAGGCTGATCTAGACAAACACAGCGAGAGCATTCGCAGACTGTGCCATTTAACCTGCATGTATGCCCTAGGCAAAAACAGGCCCATGCAGGAAAAACTACGGTACAACACTAGGGAAGAACCTCAATAAGTGATGGTGGTGGGGCTCATAGGGGGGAAATACTCCATTATGTAATACATCTCTTTCCCCCCACCAGCCAGTTGTATTTCAAATTAGTCCACCAGCTTTCCCAGGCCAACCTTTAACATGTTGACTGTGGAAATAGGTGCAGGGATGGAGCCTGCTTTCCCTAAACTGCAGCGTTCCGAAGTGGATACTTCAGACTCTGGATCTGAACTGTAAGAAGAGGTAGGATCAGAACGCTGATCCAAATTACCAAAGTCTATCAGCTAAGCAGCTGGTGAGAACCAGACTCTCTTTGGTTCAGGGAAAGACATGGTAGAGCAGGGAGGATGGGGGGCGGGGAGGTGTCACTTGCTTAACCCAGTGGTTCAAGGCCATATCAAACGAGCGGGCCAATTGAATGTCCAGCATCTCCATCATTTGTTCCACAAGCAGCATGAACATCCCTGAAAGTGGAGCGAGTTCCATTTGATGAGGAAGGAAGAAGGTGAATTCAAGTTGAAAACACCTTTCTGAAATGCGCAGAACTAATTAAACAATTAGAGGGATCGTTAACTGGATGGATGCTTCTTGCTAACAGCCTTTATATTATCCACTCTGGCTAGCCTAATTTAATAAAAGCCTCTCACCTTAATCTGCATGGAAGGGGAAAGGAGAGGCATGGGGGAAAAGAGAGAACGCTCGTGACAGCCTGAAAGGGATCAACATAAAGATGTAAGAGCGATGCTGGACCAGGCTGAAATTTTATCTAGTCCAGCATTTGTTTACACAGTGGCCATCCAAGTGCTGATGGGAAGCCCATAGCAGGATGGGAGCCCAAGAGCACCCTCCCACCCATGTTTCCCAGCAGCTAGCATACAAATTCATGACTTGGTTATCTGAAGGAGCATCTCCTTCCTGCCCCTTAAGATCTGGATCAGAGGTCCTTCCTCAGGAGCCTTCCTTGAAGGAGATTAAGAGGGTGGTTCCCCAGAGAAGGGCCTTCTCTGGTGGTGCCCTGGTTGCGGAATATGCTCCCCAGAGAGGTTCATCTGGTGCCAACACCTTATTTTTGGCACCTGGCCAAAACCTTTGTATTTCCCCAGTATTTTAAGGGTTAGATTGTGACTATAAGTGGGGTTTTATTGTATAGCATGGATGCTGTGCTCCACTTTGTTTTAGTATAAAACCTGCCCGAGACCACATGGTAGTGGACGGTATACAAAAGTTTTAAATAATTAAATAAAACGTTGCCTCGGATCATGTTGTCATTGTGACAGTTACATGTACTCATGTGTCCACCTTGAAATGCGGGGGGGGGGGGGGGGCTCTTCCCCCAGGAATCTGCCCAATCCCCTTTTAAAGTTATCCAAGGTAGTGGATGTGGGTAAGGCATTTCACGGTTGTGGAAGTTTAATAGGAGGACTTGCTTGGTGCTGGTTCCCATCTATGGAATCACCTCCCCACTGCAACTCAGCTGGCACTGAATCTGTCATCTTTTCAGCATCAGGTTAAGACAGCCCTTTTCTCTGAGGCTTTTAAAGACTTACTTGCCTACCTAGGGACCTGAGGACAACCACCCTTCTCTTTTGCTGTTTCTTGTCTTTCGGAGAGTCAATCTTTTCTTAGGTCTTTTTATTGTCCATTTTTATCCGCTGTTTTTAGCTGTTTAAAACTTTTTGATGGTTTCTGCCCCCACACCCCATTATTTTAATTTTATTCTTAACTGTTTGAACAGTGTCAACTGCCCAGAGAGCTTCAGCTGTGGGGTGGTATAAAAATTAATGATGAAGATGGTAACAGTACTTTAACTATTTGAAGAAGGGCCTCACTTGGTCTGTTCTGAACCTCCTACTGGTCATCTCCACTGGTTGGCCCCAGAGTCTAGTTTTATGATCCCTCCCAGACCCACTTGCTGAGCTCAGGAAAGTCAAGGTGCTGCTGGCAGGGACTGGTGTATTGAAGGAAGGGCAGAGTATGTGCCCCTCCTATGTTAGCCCCTCATTATTTCATACTTGCTAAATTTTGAAACATAAAATGGTTTGATCTGGAAACAGTTCTAAGAAGAGTATTAGTTGTGCTATTATTGGGGTACTTCCAGATGGAGGACTCCCAGTGCTAGGAATTGGAAGGCAAGGCACTGCTCAGTAATCCCTCCCCCTCCCTTAATGGATTTTTCTCATTAAAAATATAACAGAAGAACAGGTAGGAAGACATGAGAAGGCTATGAGTGGAAGTCAATCATATCTAGACCCCCACTGTAAAATTTCGTGAATGAGGCAAGGTGATGGCAAGATGAAACCCTTGTTTGGAAGAACCTCTAATCCATGAAAGAACAACATATCTAGGGTGACCCAGTGCTTGCCCCGCCCCTCAGCATCAAAAAGATGCTCTTATGTTTTTTTTCTAGGCCTCTCTCATTTTCTCTTCACTCTTTCTCTGCATTTTACCATTCTGTTTGTTTTCCCCTCTTTCCTTCTTTCCCATGTGCCATCCTAGTTGCCAAAGTCTGATGTATTAGGCATGGTGGAAAACCCACATCGGATGAGAGTATTAAAGCTATCTGTATTATATGGACTCTTTGAGACATTACTTTTAAATTAACTGTTTGGAAAGCAGAAACAGCCTGAGACAGAAGGGGTCTCCTGGACCATCTAGTTTGACCCCCAGCTCCAACTGGCTCCACTCATGACATGCCTACCATGTGCATGTCCAGCCTATCCTTGAACACCCCCACCGATGGGGCTTCAACCACCTCCTGTGGAAGCCCATTCCATACTCGAGGGGTCCTAACTGTCAGGAAGTGCTTCCTGGCATCCAAATTGAACCTTGGTTCCCTGAGCTTTGCTCCTTCCTGCCCTCCAGAGCTACCCTCTGCTTTCTGCCTGTCATCCATGCCCTAATCCATTGGACAGTGCATTGGTCTATCCCAGAACTCAACCAGGATATCATGCAGCACTTTTGTCAAAGGCCTTGCTGAAATCCAGGTAAACCACATCCACTGCATCCCTTCCATCTAGCCACCTTGAAACCTTGTCATAGAATTCCACTGGGTTTATCTGGCTGGACCTGGTTTTACAGAAGCCATGTTGCATGGCGCCAACCTCCCTTCCCTGTCTAGTTAGTAGAGATTTCCCTATTACAAGCCTTTCCATCATCTTCTCCAGAATGGACGTAAGGGTAACTGCTGTGTAATTCCCCATGCCCCTTCTACTACCCCTGTTGAAGATTGAGGCCACTGATGCCACCCTCCAGTCCTCTGGAACCTCACCCGTTCTCCACAAGGCCTCAAAAATGGAGGCCAGTGGGAGTGAGAATATCCCCACGCTCTCCCAAAGTACCTCTGGGTGTAACTCATCAGGACCGGGCACCTTTGTAACATCCAGTGCCTTGAGGAGCTCCTCGACCTCTAATGAGAGTTAGTGGGATTCTTTGCTGGCCCCTCTCCTTGATCTAATCCAACGATTCACAAAATAGGTGGTTCTGCCCCCCGAGGGCAGTTGAAAGATCTGGGGGACAGTGATGGGTTGTTTTAAATTTGTAGTAGAGCAATAGACTTAGACCAAAAAGAGGTTTGTCCGGAGGTGGGGTGCTACTGTTGTTGCTCAGGAGGAAAGGGGGCAACAGCCTGAATAAGTGGGGGAGTCCACTGATCTGCTCCATTTCTCTACGTTTATTCCTAGCCCTCCCCATGCTCCATCCATTTTTGTTGGTTTATGTTATTTTTCTCTCCATGTTCTTCCATCTGTCTCATGCCAGCTGCCAAGTTGTCTGATGTCCTAACTATGGTGAAACGGGGCTCTGGAGCCCCAGAAGCTGAAGGGCCACAGCCTGCTGTCACCCAGCTTCTCCCACTTCCACTTGTCACAAACCCTCTGCCTTCAGATCGTAAGTAGCAAGGACTCTCATGGTCTGCAGACGGGTCTTGCTTGTTCTATTCGGTCAGTTCTGTTCCCTTTACTACACTGTAGGTGTGAAATAACAACCGAATGGAGCCTTACATGCAAACCTCGGCCCCTCGCCAGGCTGAGATGAATGCAGGCTAACAGCAAGAGTACATTACATGCACCTCACAGCCAAATGATGCAGGTTGTGTTGTAGATGGTTTGCCTAACGCAAAAGCTTTCTTGGTAAAAAAAAGAAAAAGTGTTGTATTTGTGGCAGATCCCGGACATTGCAGCCACTGATGCATGATGCGCTTGCTGTGTATTTAACGAAATCTAGATAGCACATTAAAATAGCTGTTTGTGTGGCCTCAAGCTCTGGACGTGCACAGCTTCTTCACTGCACCTGGTAGCAACTGCAGGGGAAATGAAAAAGCGCTTTATTTTCTCCATGGGATGGTGAGTCACAAGCTCACCGTGTCTGTCTCATTGGGCTGAACTGTCTTCCAATGCTGAAAAATGGGAGGCTGTGGCAGCAGTGTAGGTTTACAAGACAGCATAACAGCTTGGCCTTTTGCAGCTGGAGGGAGCCACTGGCAAACGGGAGCTCCGATGCCAGAGAAATAGCGCTAGAGCAGGGCATAGAAAGAACAGCGGGGAAGCAGGGATGGCCAGCAAGCTCTCAGGTAAGAACTGGCAACGAGTGGAAAGTTAAAGAAAAGGCATTTGTTTTTTCCCTTGGGAGGCTGGTTTGCCCACCAGGAGAAATATACGGCAAGATGCAGGCTTCAGTGATAGTGCAACTTTAAGATCACATGAATTTACATTACATAGTTTAACTATGCATGTTAAACTATGCAACAGAAGAAGAACCTATGCATGTTGGTTTGAAATAAGTTCTCAGATAAGGAGTTGAATGGAGCTTACTCCTAAGCAAAGTGCGCACAGAATTCCAGCCTTTTCCTGTGTGCATTGTTCATTCTAATTCATATTAGTGGCTCTGGGCATAGATGTGTGCAGGATGCGATGGGTATGAATAAGGAAGGGGAAAGCATCGTTGTATATATGCACCCTGGAATGGGATACAGAGGAGTGAAAGCCAATAGAAGGAAGGATCTTGGCAGCAGTGAAAAGGAAGCAGCCCATTAAACTTATAACAAAATGGTTTGCTCAGTTCACTAATTTCCTCCCAATCTGTATGGTATGTTTCCCATCACCATTTACTCTATGTCATTTTGTAACTTACCTGCAGAGCTTTTGCAGGGCCGGGGCATCTCATAGCATATAGAATTGTACAGCACTAGCTCCTTTGCAGACTGTCGTGCATGCAGCTGTATAAATCGTTGTGTTAATTGTGTTATGTTAAGGGCCTTTATTGTTCAAGCAGTGGGAAAGGGTAGAACTTGGACTAGGAACCTTCCCCAACTAGAAGAGATTAGGAGTGCCCCATGATTCATTCTCCTGAATGTTTAAAAATGGTAAACATAAAAGCGATACAGTGGGGAGTGGGTCAGATCAGTATTTCTATGCTGAGGGAAAGAGTTGACCTTTTCTCTCTGCATTGTTTTCCTGGTTTAAATTGCTTCCTCCACCCATTTGCTATTTGGCCTATAGCACACCTAATATGATAAGTGGTAAGATACAAGTCTGCGTTCATTTTCCAATATAAATCACAACTTATGCTGGAATTGCAACCCATGAAAGCTGCTGGAAGGCTAAACTACATGCTATACGAAGTATATAGTGTACAGATAAGTGTTCAAGAGCAGCAAACTGGCAATTTGGAACTACCTTCCTTTTGCTCATTGGCATGCTCATTGTCTTCCTTTACATGCACAGTTAGTTTTAGAAACATGACCTCAGTTGCAATTTAGGCTCAGACCGGAGCATTTCCACGGTCTCCCCAGGATGAAAGTGGCTGTCTGCATTTGTGCCATGTCTGTAATCTAATATTTTACAATGGGAACAGGAGACCTAACTGAGGGCATGTTCATGCCTGAGAATGAAATTAAGAACCAAATGAGAAAAAAAGGACCTTAGTGATGTTTATACATGAAGGGACTGATCAGAGAGAGCCCATGTCTGTAAACATCTCTGGATTAGTTTTGTTGCAAGCCGGGGAGACGCAGAACAAGGGAAATTAAAAAAGTGGTACGACGATGGAGAATTACTTGAAGGCCATTTTGAAGGATTCACAGATGAGTGAATCCTAAAGAGGGAATTCCTAAAGATTCCAGAGATGGGTTTTTTCCCCAGTAGATCACTGGGAGCAGCAGTGCAGTCTCAACAGTATTACTAGAACATGAATCCCATGACATTCAGTGGGAATTACTCCCACAAAAGAGTGCGTAAGATTGCCGCCTTAAGAACTGTAGAGGAACTGATCCAACTGGTCCCACGCAGACTAACTAGATGCTTTGGGGAAGCACACCAGGAAGTCACAAAGCCACTCGCCCTTTGCCACGTGTTACTCCCCAGAAACTGGTACGAAAGGCGTGGAAGTTTTGTAGCCAGGCTGGGGAACCTTTTTCAGCCTGGGGACAACATGGCGTCTCATGTAGCAGGGCCATCAGGTGGCCCCATTGCGATTGCCGAGACCTTATTTGCTCTCACTCTGTCACATCCCACTGCATTTAGACTTTTTAAAGCTTCCACTGGTGACAATGGAGGCTGCTTAAAGTTTCCTTTCAACATGGGGAGTAGGAGAGGAAAACACTTCATCTCTAATTTCTGACTGGGGACCTTTCATGAGCCAGATTCAGTCTGCAGGCTGGAATTCCATGTCCCTCCATAATGACTGCACTAGCCTTTGATAGCCAAAAAGGAAGATAACCAACTGAGCCTAGGTGAGAACAATGTCCTGAGACTCACTCCTCTTAACTCAGTGTGAACCGAAGCAAGCAAGTCTGAACTCGAGACCTGCCCAGTGGAATGTTGCCGAAAACATTGGTTCAAAAGAAGAATCATGTGTTTGAAAAGCTTCCCAGGGAGTTGTAATGTTTAAGTATCGTAGGGCCAGCTTTAGAGAAGGGAGTTCACAGCATCTTTTTTCTCGGAGTGTGGTGGGTTAGGGTTAGGGTTGCTTACAGCACAATCCTAGCTAAATTTACTAGAAAGAAATCTCCACTGTGATCAATGACATCTATGGAAAAACCACTGAGGCAGAGCAGTCCATGGCTTTGCAGTTTCAGGCTTGTCTCAAGAACAGGGGGTTTATCACAGATTCAGAAGCCCTGACCTAAGGAAATTAGAGGCGGGCAGACAGTATTTCAATATTTCAAGTTAACCTTACCCATCTTCTTTCAGTAGGCAAAGTATTACTTTTTATCCTGTTCTCACTTCAGATGCAGAACTGTGTGTGTTAAGCTACCTGTTGTTTGCATATATCAGGCTATGGAAATGGGTTCAAAAGCAGCTTGGAAAGCCATGTGGGGAGGCTTGAGTTTTTTTAAATAGTAATTTTATTTGCAGTATTTTATTTTAATCCTGTCCTTTGGTTAAAAAATTCCCAAAGCAGTTTACCAATAATCAAGAGTAAGATAATCTCTGCCTTTAGGTTTATAATCTAAACTATATCTAAAATGAAATGCCACACAAAGAAAAAAAGGGAGAGAAACATACTCAGGCACCAGTTCTTAAAGTTACAGTCCTTATCACAGGCAGTTAGAATGGAAAAGGTGAGGCAGCCTGATAGAATGGTTGCTAACTAGGTGAGAGATGGGGAGGGCCAAAAGATGCTAGTCTTTCTTCAGAGGCAGTGCAAGACTCCGGTTTCTCTCCTCTTAAATCTGCACCACCTGGATCTGCATCTGGTGCTTTCTATCAAATGAAACCCACTGGTTCACCAGAAGTGGTTGGAATCTTTGTTTGCCGAGGATCTCCAGATGTGTTAGCCCCCCCTGTAAAATGTATGTGAGGATGAAATCCAAGATGTACTCGGTTTATCAGTGGGAGCCCAGGCTCTTGGTGGGGGAGGGGTTGTGGACTGCAGCTGAAGCTCAGCAAGCATGAAGTGGATTCTCTAAGCCCCGTGAGGGCAGAAGTTTCCAAAGGCACCTGCTCCAGGGAGATAACCTTGGTAAGGCTGCTGACACCATCTCCGCCACTGAGAGGCTGCATTATTCATAGTGTCTGCTCCATAACTGGGACACTTGGACGCCTTGTAAATTCCAGCATCTCCCCCGATCTCCCATGTGTGCTGGCTTCAGAGATAAGTGGATCTTCAGTCCATTTTGTTGTAAGAGGACTGTGAGCAGCCCCAGGACAGAAAAGGAATGTCTTTGCCGGAGCGTGTTTCTGGCAAGTGATATTACTCCAGAGAGAGCTGCCAGTAATTTCTGGTTCCCAAAGGTTTGTAGCAGCTGCTTTAGTCACTCTTCTTAAAGTGGGTGGCTGGTCTAGGAGCTGCATATGTAACAAGGAAGCCAGCACACCTGCATCTGCACACAGTAAGTATTTCTTATCGGCCGTGCTTGGTGATTTTCACGTCAGCCTTCCAGCCTTCCCCAGCCTGGCAACCTCCAAATGCGCTGGAGTACAGCGCTCCTTGTCTCCAGCTGGTACGGGTGGTAGAACCTGTAGTCAAAGCCATGCAGAGGTCACCAGGTTAGGGAAGCCCTGTACATAATTATTCCATCTCCAAGGTGCTTACCTGTATGATGATGATGATGATGAAGAAGAAAAATCCACCCTTTCCTCCAAGGAGTTCATGGCAGCATGCATTGTGTGCTCTCCCAATTTAATCTTTAAACAGCAGTCCTTCAAAATAAACTAGGCTGGACTGACTGGCCCAACCTCAGCCAGTGAGTGTCATGGCTGAGTGGGGACTTGAACCTGAGTGCCCCTGGTTTTTATGACCTACACTCTCGTCACTACATCTCACTGAGTCCACCTTGCAAGAACTCACTGAAGAGAAACGGTTCGTATAAACTGCTAGGAGCAGAATGGGGCATGTAGGGACCATTGAGGCAACTGTTGTTCTGCGTGTTGGCCATCTGCCCTCGCTGGCACTCACGGCTTCTCTACTCCCTCTCTCTCTCTCTGCTTTCTCCTTGTGCCTCCCCTTGTAGCCCGCAAGCAGGAAATCATCAAGATAACGGAGCAGCTGATAGAAGCTGTGAACAACGGGGACTTCGAGGCCTATGCGTGAGTAGGCTGGGTGTGAGAGCTCACCAATAGGCTGAGAAGCAGTTTTCATGTATTTACATTTATGCGGGTATCCTTCATCATAGTGACTAATCTGGTCACTATGCTGCTTACTCTTAATTTAAATAATCCTTCCTCTATCTGGAAGCAAACTCCAGCTGTTTTGGACTGCAGTGCCCAGAATTTCAGACCACTGGCTGGGGGCTGATAGGTGTTGCAATCCAAAACACCAGGAGGGCACCAGGTCATGGAAGGCTGCTTTAAATCCATTTAGAGAGTTCGTAGAGCAGCTAATTCCTGAATTACACAGAAGCAGGTACAAAGAAGAAGTTTTTTCTTTCTCGGCACCAACCATAAAACTGGAGCACTTCTTGAAGTGCTCGGTCCTTTTCATGCAAAGGCCACTCTGGCTTCTGAGAAGATGCTCTCCTGTGCAACTTTCTTACTGTAGCTGCTTTAAGAAAAATGATAATTATGCAATGACCATAGGCAAAATACTTGAGTATTTTTCCTTTGCTCTGAAGCAAGTTCCTCTGAGGCAGAGATGCAGAAGCTCAGGCCCAGGGAGAGGCAACCCAGACTGCCTGAGGTCCCGGTTTTGGCCTCCGGGGTTATCCAGCTGGCTGCTATCCCTTTTCTCTGACATCAATCATTTCATGGTTTCCTGGTTTTTGTATGTGGCTTACCCCTTCCAAAAGCTTAAGCTGCCTTTCCTAATGGTAGTAGGAGCTTTAAGCTAAAATTAGCTGGAGTTTTTGGTTTCATACCTTTTGCCCCTTCACCATTAGAAGGTGGGTCTCCAAGAGCTTCTCCAGAATGCAATTCATTCCTCAGTCTGCAAGAAGTTCCAACAACCTTGTCTTGAGGGCTGTTAGTAATTATTTAGGCTTTACCATCCAAATGTATTATCCTTTAGCTGAATGAATGGATACCAGCAGTATTCTAAGAATTTATTTTCATGGGCAATCCTCCTCCCTCCCCAACCCAAAAATCTGGTTTATGAAATTTTAAATCCAGCCAGCAATTTTAGCTTCCCTCATGGTTGCCCCATCCTGCCATTCTGTGGGCTGGTATGTCTGATTTGTCTTATTCTATACAGGGATAAGTCCTCAGTTGATGCTTCATATGGGCCTTTGTCTAATTCTAATTGGATTTTGGACTCCTTTCTGCAATTTCTGGTAAATCCAATTTGTCTCAGCTCAAAACTCATCAGGGTTCAGATTTCAGCAGACCCAACTTGAATATTATTTCTAAGGGGTTAAATTTAAATCTCATCTTCCAGAGCTCTTGGTAAATAGTAAATCCACTGTACCATTTTCACACTTACAGAGAAGTACATCCTTACAATACATCCTGTGTATGTCTTCTCAGAACAGTCTTGCTGAATTCAGTGGACCATAATCCTAGCTAAACCTGCATAGGATTGTAGCTTTAATCTGGTTCTTGAAATAATGTAGCACAACAGTTTGGTGGATTGTATTTATCAGTTCGTGGTTCAGAGGGATAGATTAAATTCTCCCTGAATAAATATGAAGAACAATGGCTCAGGTTCCCTGAGCCTGCACAGAGGAGGAGGCAAGTCTTTTCTAAGCAGGCCTATGAGGCATCCTTAGGAAAACAATGAAAGGCAGGTACTGTACAGTCCATGGAGGACAGCTTCATCTCTTCCTGCAGGGAAATTACCTTACATCACCTGTCTCTTTGTTGGCTGTTTAGAAAAATCTGTGATCCAGGCTTAACTTCATTTGAACCTGAAGCCTTGGGCAACCTTGTCGAAGGGATGGACTTCCACAGATTTTACTTTGAAAACTGTGAGTACATCTTGTTGTATGTAAGATGGGATGAGCTTCTCATCCACTTACAGAAGTCTCTTCCAGCAGGCCCCTCTCCCAATTCAGGAGTAACATCTGATACGTCTCCTTAAAATATTTCCAGGTCCTTGCTCTTGGAAGAAATATTGATGGTAATTCATATCCTTGCAATTGCTGGTGCCTCCTTTGAGAGGCCCTCCAGCTCAGATGAAGTCTGTGGACTTAATAGTGACAGATTTTAGCCAATAAAATTAACATTCCCTTTGGAAAAAGTGTTAAGCATCATTTTGCTTCCGGTGTCGTGCCACAAACTCAGTGTTTGAAGGCTCCCTTCTCTCAGGAACTTCCTGCATGCAGAAAACAGCATGCATGCATATACACGTGCACAGAACTAACATTGCTAACATTTTATTTAGTATATTAATATCCCTTGGAAATGCTGGCTGTCGTGGTAACCTTCCGACGATGGAAAGCATTCCAGCGTGGGAACGTCCCCCCACAATCAGCATCAGCGCACACAGGCTGGTGTTTGGGCCAGAACCAGTCAGGTTGTCCAAGTCTTCCAATGGGATATCTTCTCTTTCAGTTTAGAGCGTGGGAGGCAAGGACTGGCTGGCTAGTAGGGGGTTGCCTTTTTTCTGTGTGGTTGCCTAGAATTACATTATGCTTTCCCTGAAGCTGCTGTAATGAACGTTGTGCCTGTCATTTTTCCTTGCAGCAGCTTATCATAGTTTGAGGGTGAGTGGAGACTTCGCATTGAGTTTATTTATTACATGTATGTATTATCCAATGGCTAAAGCTCTCTGGGTGGCTCGCAAAAATGTTTAAACCATAAAATGCAATCATAATGTAGTATCTTTATGTTTAAAGCAGTATATACCCAGAGTAGAGCCAGAGTAAAAGTTAGTGGCAGTGTGAAATTCTAAAAGCCTGGAAGTATCAAAAAGATATTTGTCCAGTGCTTCATCTTTCTAGAAACAAGTCCAAACACGTGCCAAGCAAGTTTCACTGGGGAGTTATTGCCCAGTTGGGGTACCACCAAAGAAAAGCCTCTCTCTTCAGTAACCACACATCAAGGGCACCTGGAGAAGGGCTGCTGAGGATGATTTCAGGGTCCAAGCAGGTATAGAAGACGATTCTTCAGGTAACGTGGCTCCAAGTCTTTCCTACCAGTGCTTTGTATTAGGCCTAGATATGGCTTGGAAGCCAGTTCGGATCATAAAGCACTTGTGTAACATGAAGGTTTCGGCCAGTCCTTCTTAGTAATCTTTCATCTCAGCACTCTATTTTGGACTGGTAAATGGGAGATATGATTCAGAGCACGTCCCTCCTTCAGTGCTTTTGCCTAAATCCAAATGTGCCTCCCCCAGTGTGGCTGCTTTAGCACAAACCACAAGATACCCAGTTTGGTCCTTTTAGAGGCCAGTGGTTGTTCCAGGTTGCATAAGTCTGCAGGAACAGAGGACTGCCACCAATTTAGGAATGCACATGCTTTTCAGGTCAGGTAGAAGGCCCCCAGTTCAAACTGTGGCATTTCCAGTTAAAAGCAATGGGCTATCAGTGATCTGGGCAATATTGGGCAAGGTGAACTCCTGGTCAGACATGGGTCAAGGCAGTATTCTGAGTTCCAAGCACTGGGTGGGTCTCGTTTCCATCTAAAGCCTTGTGCTGAACTGGGAGCCAAGGCAATTCTTCCCACCAAGGTTGAGGCATCCAGCCCACCCTTCACTTACAGTTTGGCGCTCCTGAAGCCTGGCAGGGGAGGAACAGACAATAACAGGCTGGGGAGGAGGGTGGACAACACACTGCAGCCTCCTTCCTCAGCCTGGTATGAGCCAGACAATTCAGATTCCAGCTCACAGCCCTCCTAACTACTGGCATTGCTGCTTAGGACTGGGAGTTGAAGTCCAAAGCCTCCCAAAAGCACAAGGTTGTAGAGTGAATGAAGTAGAAGATGCATCGCTAGCTTCTTTCTTCTTGGGAGGCTGGAAAACTCTGTTGGTGAGGTGACAACGCAATAGGTAGCAGCTGGAACAGACACATGCCGCCTCTAGAAAACCACAGAGGAAGGAGATCGCACCTACCTCCCTGAGCATTGCATCCCATAGTGGAGATGCCTCCATTTTTAGAAAATCTTCTGCCTTTACCTAACTTCTGCTAGTCTAAACCAGTTGGACACTGAACATGAAAGAGGAAAAGGTGGCTTGTCTTCTAACACTTAACTCATTGAGCCCAAATCTGTTTGCCTACCTTCTTTTCTCCCTGACCTGACCATGGATCTCCAGTCAAGTACCTTGCCAGCAAATGCCACCTCCAGGTTTTTAGGCAGGGCACCTTCCATGGGCTGTGTGAGGAATCTACTCTCACGCCAGCCTTGCCACTAGCTGCTCTTGCCCTTCATCCTCTTTCTTGTAAGGGCTGTCGTTCACTTGTCTGGCAGGCAGAGCTCCTCCTCCTGCCCCCTCTGGTGGTCTGGGCCAGAGGAGGGATAGGCGAACAAGCAAGTGGCAGTGGCGAAAGGCATGGGCCCTCAGTGAGCCCCAAATCAACAAGCAGTGCCTGACAGTTCCTGCTCTAAAAGAAAAAGGAGATAGAAGTAACTCCCCTTTCCCATGCCTCATCTGGTGCAGAATGTTCTCACTCCCCACCCCTGCTGCATGCAGAGCCCTCTGACCAACAACTAGCCTTACCTGTTACAGGACAGTTCTCTGCATTCCTTTCCACTGCATCACCTCTGTGCCACTCCGCTGGCTCCCTCCTTGCTTGCAACATCTGCCACCCTACAAACTGACTCCAGTTCGCTGCCTTTGCCTTTTCAGTGTTAACGAAGAACAGCAAGCCCATTCACACAACCATCCTGAACCCTCATGTGCACGTCATCGGGGAAGATGCGGCTTGCATCGCCTACATCCGCCTGACGCAGTACATCGACGGGCAGGGCCGTCCCCGCACTTGCCAGTCGGAAGAGACCCGGGTCTGGCACCGTCGTGATGGCAAGTGGCAGAATGTCCACTTCCATTGCTCGGGAGCACCAGTGGCACCACTCCAGTGAAGGTAAGGTTAGGCCCAAAATGGGCCTCTTGCAAAGCCACCTCACATGGGAAAAAGGGAAGGGAAGTCTGTGTGGAAGGGGATGTGTTGAATTGAGTGTGGCCGAGAACTGGCAGGCAGATTCAGGAGTGGGTGCAGGGTTTTCACAGCACTCTTGCACCGCCAAGAGCCATCTGGGCTGACTGCAGGTTGTTGCCCTTGCCCCATGTTTCTAGCAGGCTGTTCACTCTCGTTTTGCTTTTCAATAACTTTTCAGAGTTCATTCGTCAACCAAGAACCGCTCAAACATTTGTGTGGTGCTCTTTTTTTTTCTTTTTCTTTCTTTCTAATGGTGCTCCAGGGAGGGAAGTGTATGTAATTTTCACAGGGGGCGGCCGGCCAGTACAGTACAGCACCCTCCTCAAGAAAGGAGAACAGGATGCATAACTGATGGGCAGCTCCCAGAGGGCACTTCTCTTGGCCTCCACCAAGCTCTTTCGTTTCTTAATGCACATTTTAAACTAGAAGGTGGGCGAAGCGAAGCGCTGCCCTTCGGTCCCATCTTTATTTGGATTCGTAAGGGTGGTTCTGTAATTTTAACCTCAGATCTGGCCTTTGCTTTATACTTAAGATTCTTGGGCAAGTTGCTTTTTCTCTTATCATCACTTCACTTTCTGGGAAATGTGTGTATTGGGACTGGTCATACCAATCATGACAGTCATTTTATGGACTCCCACAGCAACCATTTTGTGAGAGCACCTGTGACGTTCTGCATGAAATGCACCCACCAGCCTGACAAGGTTGAGGAGCAGGTGGCAGCTTAGTGATGCTGAGATCAAACTTGTGAAGTAAAACAGCATTCCAGCATTCCGTCCATGGGAGGAGATGGGAAGGGGGGGGGGGTCTAACAAGCAGAGCCTGCTGAACCTCTGTGCACTTGAATGCATTTGCTTGTGTGCAGTGTGAAAATGAGAGTAAGCAATTTGACAGGCGGCATGCTTTCCTCCCGGTGTTGGCCAACAGGAAAAGGGCAAGTGAGCCTGCTGGGTGTCTCGGGTGATCCATCACCGTATCTTTCCCTCCCTGCTTGTGTCTTTCAGAACTAATGCCGGCTGTTCTGGTTTCATCCCGAAGGAGATAGAGATTTGAGCTGAGCCGCTAGCTGGGAGCAGCAGTGACAAGCACGTGCCCGCATGCTTGTGTCCCCCTTTCCCCATCCTCCCCCGTTTCATTTCCAGTGCCTGTGTTTGCAAAAAAAGGGAAAAAAAAAGAAAAAAGGAAACACACACACACAAGGGAATATACCCAACAAGACTCAATTGTAAAAAAAAGAAAAGAAACAAAACAAAACAAAAAAATCAGCAAATCCAGCCATCCAGCTCACAGCGTGGCCACACTGCACCTCCCGCCCCCACCAACTCCTTCCTTTGTGTCTGTCCATCCGGCTGTTCAGGTGACCAGGTGTTGCAATGAAAATGTCTCAACTTCAAACAAAAAAGGCTCCACCTCCCTGTGTTGACCCCAGTGTTGAACGGTGTTAGTTTGTTAGGTGAAAAAAATATATATATATCAAAACAAAAAAAAAAAAACCCACAAAAAACTTTTACAGTATTTGCATTCTCTGCCAAAGCATGGGCCTTCTCCAGTGGTCGTGTTTGCGCTTGGAAGTCTGTGGCCTGTGTTACCGTTTGTTTTCGCAGAGGATGCTCTTCTGGAGCTCCCGGCCTGACCGTTTCTTTTCTCCTCTAGCCGTGGTTGTGGATTATGATGATGATTATTATAATTATTCAGACTCTTTATTTATTTTGTTCTTTTGGATTGGAGGTGATCCCTTCTGTGTGTGGGGGCCATTTTGCTTTTCGGGCTCCTCTCATGCTAACCCACCGCCAGTGATTTCCCAGTGGGCTTTTGGCCATGGCCTCACCAACGGGTTCTTACATGAAGGGTGGCGTAGCCTTAGAGATATAAATAGGTCTCACTGCAGGTTTTTCGAATGTCTGAATTCTCATTGGCGCTCACGTTTTCCAAGCATCCCCGACCCCTGACCTCTCATCAAGGGCTGCCATCAGTAGCGTTGTCGTGCCTGTGCTCCTGCCATGGCTGTCCACTGGGGCAGGAGAGCGGAGTCCTTGCTCAGTGGGTTGGCTGGAACAGTCGTGACTGCTGGACTGACAGGGCTAGGGAGAAGCGTGGACTCTGCAAAGTCTCGTCCTCTAACAGTTCTTGCAGTCTGGCTCTCTGCATGACAAAGGAGCCAAGGGTGCCTCGCTGTAAGGGATTCTGACTCCTCAAAAGCCCAGCTCAACTTTCTCCTGAGCAGAAAGCGCATTAAAGGAAGGAAAGCAGGGAGAGGGTCAGCGCTGCCTTTGGGGATCTCCCCAAGTTTTCATCAACCTGAGAGAAGGAGGGTGGATCAGCTAAGCTTGTGCTTGCCATTTTCTCTTTCAAGTTCACTTGCAAAGAGAAGGAGCTGACTGGCAGCAGACTCTGACATTTCCTCTTAGGCAGAGAGGAAGCCACTCCAGGGAAGTATAGCTTCAGGTGCTGACTTTTTGGGCAGCCCCAAACAAGCTTAAACTGAAGAGTGGGGTAATTCTCCAGGTGGACCAAGCATTACTAGAGAGGGACAGAAAGGTGCTGGTTTTTTTTTCTTTTGGCCACATGTAGAGTTGGTAAGAACTGTGCCAAAGGCTAAGGAGCTGCTGCCGGTACCAACCGCAGCTCTGTTAGGTCCCAAAGGAAAGCCAGGGATTAGCCGCTGTCTTCTGCTCACTGCACCTGGGCAACAGGTGGCCAGTATTTGCCAAAAGAGCAGTACAGTGTGAAAAATGCCAGGGAGTTTGCTATTAAGGAAGCTCTCTTCCCTCTGTAAGGCCTCCCTTTCACCCCTTCTTTAGTCATACATATCTGCTCAGCGTCTCACTGCCCAAACTCTGCTTTTGCCTTTGGTTATTAGCCCAGGTTAGATTAAGTCAAGAACTAAGTGTTGGAGGCCTGGACTCTTACTGTGAAGTTACTCCTCTTCCTGCCCCTGCTCAACATGCCATGAACTCACTGTTTGATTGATGTGGCAGCCAGTGCGCACAGTCAGACTTCCTGCCACAAAGGCTTCAGGGCATGGTAGCAAACTTGGTGGCAGACGCATGATTTTCCAAGAATCCACTGTTAGGGTAGGAGGTGTAGGGAACAACCAAGAGCATTTTATGCTGCAATTGTGTGCATGCTTACTTGCAAACAAGGCCCTTTGAACTCAATAGGATTTCTTTAAGCTATATAGACTGTGCTGTTGACCATCAGGAAAAAATAAAGAGGAAAGTCTTGTGTCTAGTGGCGAGAACCCCATGCTCTGGATTAGGCAATGATCCAAGGGTCTTTGGAATTCACACCTTCCTTTCAACATTGAAGAGTGGGGATTTGTGGGCCTTTTTAGCATGTGTTTTCTGTAGCATGTACCAGGCTATCCTGATGGTTATAAATGCAGACTTTAAATCCTAGGTGCATTATACTTCAGCTTCAGCAAGGGGCGGCATAGAAATATTCTAATAATAATAATACAGCCGCAGGGACAGTGCAGCTCTTGCAAAGGGAGGGAGCAGATCTCGTGCTGTAACTGTGATTGAACTTTTGAGCAATGACTTAGATGAGCTACCTGATGTATTTGGCAAGGAGAAGGCGGCTGAGGACAGGGTGCTTGTGCTTGGCATTGTGGCAAGATTTCTTCAGTACTATTCTCCGATTGCATGTGTGATCTTGCTTTACCTCTCCGTGTTGGTTTGTCTCCATGTCTACAATAAAGACAGCTTCCTCAGACTGCTAAGAATAACCAGTTGGCCACCGTATGCTCAGAGGATGTACGTGAGGGAAGAATGCCTTTCTTTGTCCAGTGATGGTTGAGCATAGTTGAGCATGGCCTGGCCTTATCCCCAGCTTTCCATCAGATGATCTTCTCAAAGTCTGCAGGGTGAAAGTTAGTTTACTGTAGAAAGAAAGCTGTGCAGCAGCTGTCCAGATGGATCTGTCAGGAGTATAAAGAGCTTTAGCTGCGAGATCACACTGCCTCTCCTTTAAGGTTCACAAAGGATCAAACTATTTGAAACCCTTTAATTGGGCTTCCAGATGTAACGACAGGAAGAAGGCATGGTCTCTCAGTCAGTAAGCATCAAAGTCAGAATCCGTTACTTTGTGATTTTGTTCTAAGGTGTTAAAATTGTGTGAAGTATGCATTGCTGTAGAAGTTTGTTTGAAAGAACTCAACATCCCAAGAGAAGAAATTAAGATCACTATGAAAATGAAGAATTTAAAGATATATGAAGAAGACTACAGGGGCAGCCACTCTCTTAGCCTTCCGTTGCTTTCACTGTCCACACACATGGGCTGGGGGGGGGCGGGGGGCGGTGCTTGAAGCTCTGAATCAGAGCATCAGGGCTCCATAAACCAGGGAATGAGTTCCATCCCCATTTTAATCATTTCCCATCTAGCTGGACTACAGGATCAGAGCAGGTGGCTGTATTGCCATCATGCCAAAGCAGAAATGTCAACACTAGGAAGAGCGATTTCAGTAAGGTACACCGTTTTGCTTTCTGTGTGCCTGCCACCAATAAAGATCCCAACAGCATCTGCAGCACTGTAGAAATAATAATAATGTGTTCTTTGTTGACACTAGAGGTGAGGGAAGAGGTAGCATAGTGTAAAATACCAGTCCTGCTATCAGTTCATTTCTATTAGTTGCAGTTTAACGGAGGAAAGACTTTAAATCCAGCATAAGTGCATGACAGATCATCTGGTCCTATGAAACAAAAGGCAACAGATCACATCACCAAAAGAACCCATTTCTCATTGGTGTCAGTCAACTGGGTTCGATACATGGTGGTGACACAGGTTCCTTTATTCAACTGCTCTGCTTAGGAGTTACTACAGCTCTACTATAGAGCTCCCCAGAAGATGTACTTGTGTACTTTAGCGGTCCTGTCTGTGCATGAACATTGTCCTGTGTGAAGCAGGCTTTAGTGACCTCTAAGCAGAAAACGGAGAGGGCAGCTCAGAATGAGCAGGTCAGCACCCCACTCCAGTCTTCCATTATTACCATGGGACACCTGGCCAATGACCCCTGGAGGTGTTCTCTGATCAACTTGAAGAAAGGCTTCCACATTATATAGTATCTTGGTGGCATTGGGAATAGCAGGTTCTTGTTTTACTTTGCAAAGGAGACAACCAAAGGGCAAGGATTGGGAATGCAAATTCCAGTTGTCATGCGCTCACCTCCAGTGGCATATATAAATACAGCTCAAGAGGAAGCATGATCAGTGTTTGCAATGAGAATGATCAGTCTTCCTGACAAAAAGATCAGACTAAATTCACTTGGATTATTGTTGAAAGCTTCTCACATGGAGCATCTTCTCCAAGGAGCCTTGGCAAAATTAATGAGTTGTCCGAAGGTCGGGCACATCCAAATCTCCCTCCCTCCCTCCAAGAAACCCAAATGTCTGCCTGGTAGCAGCTAGATAAATGCAGCAGGTGTAGGTTTTCCAAAACATTTAAACAAATTAGTTCTCCTTGGATGTTCTCCACCCTGCTTCGTTTCAGTGGCAGCCCTTTGCAGAGGTGGGAAAAAAAGCCTGAAGTCCCAGCTAGCTGTCAGGTGTATCTGGGGGCAGCAATCGCCAAGCCATATTTATTCTCACTTCCCATTTCTCTGTGGGTGTATCTAGTTAAATACATGCTACTTTCTCAGTCACTCCAACCCAGTCTGAAATCTTCCCCATGAGCAACCCCTCATTAACTGTGGATTCTAAGCCCCAATCTGGTAGTAAAGGAAAAGTGCAGACTTCCATATTTTTCAAGAAAGAAGTGACACATCTCCCTCAAATCCATTTTCATGTACGTTGTACTTACCTGTAACTTCCTTATACTTTGGATTACACAATATTTAGACCAGGTACCCCTCCTTAATAGATCTCTACATTTTAACCTCATCCTTTCAAATGAGTAAGAAAAATGCTTCAGTCTTAAATCTCTTGCCAGAAGGGCTGGGAGGACTCTGCAACGATAGACTAAATAAGGAATAGATGCAGCTAAGAGAAATTGCCCAAGGTCCAACTGGGGTCAACAGCATGGTCAGGATCAAAAGGACTAGATGAATGAAAGTTCAGCAGTTACTAAACCAGACAGGAAGGAAGGACATATCCCGACAATCTCACACCAAGGCCAAAAGGTATGTACCACACCCCGGATTCTGGGAAATAAGTGGCAAGTAGTCCAGAAAATACACCCCAGCAATTTCCTGCAAATTGCAGAATGCCCTGGGTGTGCAGTTGGATCACATGGTGGCCTGATTCAGACACAATGGAAAACTAGTTTCCTGCAATGAGACAGGTCTGTGGCAAATCTCAGGTCTGTGTTCTCCTCCTCCTATCTGTGCAAATGGAGTTTGGAAGTATTTGCTTTTGAATTAACCACCATTCACCACTACATTCCTGCTAGGGGAAGACTGTAGCTTGTTCTAATTGTGGTTAAAACAAATCAGGATATGAAATCACTGTTTGATCTCAGTTTCTTCTGACTAGTCTCAGAAGAAATTAGTTTCCCAAGGATCCATGAGCCTAAGGATCACCACAGTGCTTTCTTGTCAGCATGAAAGTATGGTATCCCTGTTGCATCAGAAGCAGGCAAGTGTTTGACTGGTGTGTACTTTATTCTGTGGTGTGAGGACAACCCTGTCTTCAGATGCTTCTAATATCAGATGGAAATAGTCACTAGGGTAGAAGAGTAATATAATGAATGTCTTACACCACTTTTTTGAGAGAGAAACCAATGTATTAATAGATTAATGGTATAAGCCAAATTGTTCTTAACAATTTAATGCTTTGAATAGTTGTATTGGTTGAGCTATGGAATTAAGCAAATGTACAGACCCAAAATCTGATAGATCTTGAAACTAAGAATGTGCCTGATGAAATGTAGCCATGTAAATAAGTATGTGTGAATGTTCATGCTAACAAAATGAAAATCAATCAGGTTCTCCAGCTGATCTAAGTCTCTTTGAATCATTGGTTATATTGATTTAAAGCATTGGCTGCTGAGGGCAAGGTTACCCAGGTTCCTTGCTAAATGGGTTGCCATTGTTGGGGATGCAAATGGAAAAAAGGCAGATTTTTTTTTTTTTAACCCAACAATAAGTTGCCAAATACAACATAGGGCAGCACTCCCCTGCCTCTAAGAATCTGACAAGTGCATTTTTCATTATAATGAGAAACTCTGGACCAGCCAACCATTCCCTTTTCTGCAGCTATTAAAAGCACAGATGCCTCGGCTCTAGTCATGCCTGATAATTCTTATTAATAGAAGGCAAACAGGCAATCAGCTTCTTTACTAACCTTGCTTCTGTACATATAAAGTCGGTAACCACACACAATCTTGCATAGAGGTTTTAATTAATATATTAGGGGCTAATTGGAGATTACAATTACAATCTGAAAATTCCACACTGCTCACACTCTGTCCAGCCTATATCTAGCTTCTTTGCCAGTCTATTATTTACTTGTGGCTAAAAAGGGGAGGAAAAGAAGCATATAATCCTATGGTGAGAAAATCAAGTTTTTCTTTGGTATGTTGCAAAATAAACCAGCAAGTATGTTCTTGCCTGGCCTACACTGCCAATGAGAAAGACCTCTCACACACCTGTTGTGTTTGCTGAGCAAGCTGTGCCTGCTGCGGAGCACAGAATAGGCCAAGTGATGTGTGATGTGCGTAGGGAGGAACTGGACTGGTCCACAGAATCAGTCTGTAGGTTCTGCCAGGGGTGGCGTTCTGTTTATCCCGACTTGCTTTTGTTCTGTCAACAGTGCACTAACGTTATGTAAATCTTCGGTTTGTAGCAGGACACGCAATGCGGCACAGGTGAGCTGTTGCGTACCGTACTGCTGCTGTGAGAAAACACAGCAGCATCTGTGAGGAAGGATATGCTGTACATGCTGCTTAGCTCTGAATGAAACGAACCCTCTGCATTAGAAACCCTCATTCATGTCGCCCAGACATGTTCAGTGGCAGAGGAAACCAGCACAGACTGTAAATCCTTTATCATGTAAAACCCAGCTGGCTGCTCTGTATTATAGTGTGTGGGTTTCTTCCCATTTTGTCCAACGAGCGGTGTGCTACTGGAAGTAAAACTCGTTGGACTAAATTGGCATGCTCGTTTTCTAAGGACAAAAACCTGAAGCTTTCTTTTTTTCTACTGGAAAGGCAAGTTTGCCTCTGGGAGAGATGTCAGGGTTTGAAATGCTAGCAGACCTAGGGCAGTGCTGTGCAAAATACATCTGCCAGGAAACAGCGCTTGTGGCATGGCCATGGATCTTCCTTGTGCATGTTCCAGGGGGCTGAGACTAAAGCCACTTCTGCCTTGCTCAGTTGTGTTTGTTATATTTGTATCCCAGTTCCCCATGCTGGTGTGTTTTGTAATTCCATTTTTTTAGTGTTACACTGCTTGAGCATTGCTGGTATGCAAAAGTAGAAAGTACAAGTTTTCGTACAACCTGCTTTGCTATCACCTGTGAGGGTTCTTAGCATCCCTTCATAAAACAAGCCAGGGTACCACACGGTCAGCTTCATCTCTAGCACGTTATTCTTATCGTCCCTGTTTCACTGATATAAATGCTGCAGAGTATATCTCCCTTTTGTTAGTCCAAGACTTAATTCTTTGACTGATAAGTTTAGTCCATAGCTAACCTGTACCCAAAAAAAGAAAAGGAACAGAGCTATGTTGGGCAACTTTTTCTCGGTCATTTGCAAAGAGGACAGCCCCCCCCCCCCCACTGCATGCCTCTTTTCTGGTATTCCTAAAAAAATTAATGTCTCTAGGTGGGTGACACACAAACAGTCTATCACATCCCAGAAGCAAAATTTTGTTGAATTCCTTGAAGGGACTGTGAATTGAAGGAAGTGGTGCATGTTCTTTTCTGGCCTTTGGCATCCTGCCTGAAGGCACCGACACCTTCACTTGATCACAGGAAGTGAAGCATGCAAAGCAGATTTGTGGCCGGGCCACGTCTTCAGTGCTTAGACAACGTTCACGCAAATCAGGTGTATAATGAAATGTATTTGCACTTTATAGTTTCGTCACTCATCTAGAACTGCTACCCCAGCTCTGACAAACTGCTTTAAGATTAACAGACCTATTATTATCAAGGGTCCAGGCAGCCTTGTGCAGTTGAGGAGAGAATAAGGGGTCTTCCAGCATGTCTATAGAATGAGACTGAATTACTGAAGCAAGACTGGGCTGATCCATCCATCCATTCCATTATTGAGCAGTATGAGGGAGAGATAAACTCCTTAGAGGATTAGAGGAAAACCTGTCCTGCTTTTGTGACTTAACTGGGGGATTCTGTCAAACACAGAGGGGCTGCATGGCATTCGAGTGCAGCCGTTGTCCAGGGCCTCCTACAAGGCCATCACCTCATGCAGCATTTCGTATGGCTAATGAATGTAAGGGCAATTGGACCAAGACAGAATGACTGAGCAGGGGTGGGATGGGGGGAGGGAGTGGGCACTGGTGGGGAGGGGGGCTTTGACCAGCACTGACACAGCATTGAAAGCACTTTATATTGAGACTAGCTCTCTTGCTCCTGCCCAGGACTGGACTTTGCACTGCACCACTGTTGCCGCTGGGGAAGAGTTGAGAGGAGCTCGCAGGTGCAGGAAGTGTTAAATAATGCTCCTCTTTCTCAGTAAGGCTTAGCAGAGGATGTTTCCTTGTCTTGTTCCCCTGCCCAACCCAACTGTGCCCTCTCTGTGCAAGGAAGGGGATGCCAAGGAGAACTGAATGCAGACTGCTGGGGTTCGGGCAGAAACATTTCTCTCTTCCAAACATATGCATCTAACCAACAGCTATGATGGCTCATATGCACTCCCCACCCTCTGCACTCCAACCCAAGGAGGTAGCGCTTCCAAGACAGAAACATCCAGTACATACCAGGGAGGAGATCATGTTTAGAGCCAACACATTCTGGCTGACTTGCCTTTCCAAGCACCTTTATTTCTGCATTTCTTTTCTGGGGAGGGGTTGGAAACAGGGGAGGTGGGTATCCAATTAAACATGCAGGGAGAGTGAGAATTCATATATGGGGGCATAATATAATATGCTTGTATGGTTTCTGTGGAAGAAAAACTTGAGAAGTGTCTCTACATCCATGTATATGAAAAAAAAAATTACAAGCCGCATGTTGAAACCGGTGTTTCATTATTAAACATTAATGTACCGGGGCTGCCTCCCCTTTGGTGTTCACCTTGTTTACTATGGAACTAAGTGCGTTGCTGGGGGTATTTTTGGATTGGGGGAGGGGGGTTGTATTTTCTTTTGCATGACCTTTAAAGAGAAAATATATATCTATATCTATATCTATGAGAACTAAAAGCAAAGCTGAGCTGTTAGTCTGTCCCATGAATGCTGGTGGATCTTTTCCTCTTTCTGACTTAACTCGCCTTTTCTTTTTCTTGCCATTTCATTGTCTTTTCTTTCTGAGCCTTGTAAGTGTAAAAAATGATTCCGACTTTGTTTTTGTCTTGGGAAACTGCAAATAAAAAAATATACAAAAAAGGGACATTCTTGACCACTCTTTGCTTGACCACTGTCCTCTTGAGAGCCAGCATGGCACGGTACGGAGAGTGCCAAGACTGGGGACCTGGTTGTACTCTCCACTCAGGTATGACGATCACTTTGTGCGCCTCACCTACCTGACAGGGTGGCTGTTGTGAGGATAACAATGGAGTAGGGAGATCTGTGTAAGCTATGTTCAGTTTCTTGCAAGAGGAGAAAAGGGCAGGATATAAATGCAGTGTAATAAGTCTGAGCTTCTAAACCGAACCCCTTTAAGAGTGTCTTTTTAAGCACCTGAATGGGTGGGAAGATCAGTTACTACACTATAACATGCCTGTAATATAAAGACTGCAGGTAGATAACCCTCAGGATTCCTCTACTGGCTGTGTCTTCCATACATACTTTTTGCCCCTTCAATAAAATTTACTTGCTAAAATTATATCTTCTAAGCAATAGGCATTGCAAACAAGTAAATCCTGACATTTTTGGGGCTTTGTGGCCATTATGCATAGAGTTTTTAAATTAGTTTTCTGCATAAATCCACAGGATAGATCCATGAGATAAAATTGCCTCCCCCAAATCACCCAGTCCTGCTGTAACGAGTAAAGATGTTGTTAGTTCTGGGCAATTTCCCACCTTTTGCAGTTCTACCACTGAGCATGTTCTCTTGCCTTGTTTGCCCAATAGCAGTAACTGTAGGGTTGTCCTACTTTGCACACACCACGAGAAGGTAAGATATATTATGTCTACAGTGTGCCCACAGTCTGCAAGGAAGGCTCCCTGATGGGAAAACAGGACCAGGTTAGTCTGGCAGGATTTGTTCTTGACAAATCCATGTTGGCTTTTAGTAATCATGTCTTGTTTTCAAGGTGCTTCCAGACTGACTGCTTTATCATCTGCTCCCAAATTTTCCCAGGGATTGTTGGGAGACTGGCTGGTCTGCAGTACCCAGGATTTTATTTTTTTTTACTTTTAAATTTTTAAAGAGAGGGACAACATTAGCCTCCTCCAATCATCTGACATTTCATACATCCTGCATGATTTTTACAAGTTAATATAGTGGTTTTGAAAGTTTTTCTACCAATCCTTTATTACTCTAGGATGCCATTTACAGGACCCTGGAGATCTGAACTTGTTCAAAGTAATTAGGTGGTCTTTGACCATTTGCCTACCAGTCTCAAGCTGCAATCCTGCCATTTCAGCTTGTAGGAACTGAACGTGTCTGCCTTTTCCTTATCTGCTATAATTTCAGTCCAAAAGTCAAGAGATTCCTGCAAGAGATGGGTCTGCAGTAAGCAATTTTTACATGAACCAACCAGTGCCAGCAGATTTAGATTTCAAGAACCAGAATAGCAGTGCCTTAAGTTTCTATGCACCTAGAAGATCCATGCTTGTAACAGGCTGCATTATTGCTTCAGCTGTGCTATCCTGTACCAGACCTCAATACCTACCCCATTTCTTGACGTCACTGCCTGATCTGTTCAACTTTAGGCTATAATGAACTCTGCTTAATCTCCTGAACACTGGAAGAAACCATCTCTGAACCACTATCTTGGCTTGGGAGGGAGGGGAGGGGGAGAGTCCCCTTTCCTTCAACTTGTAAAGGAAGAACAGCCTATCATTTAACAGCCTGAGGATCATAATTCATAGTAAGATTTTTGCACAGACAGTATCAGTCATTTTGAATGATCAAATGACAACTTTATCCATAAAGGTATAATCCAATAACCAGTACGCATAATGTTAAACAATATTAAAATACAATCTTTAGTAAAACTTCCACATTAGAAAGAGGATATGAACAGATGGAACATATGAGTCTAGAATTCAAAAGACTAACTAATTAGGTTTCTCTATACTATTCAGAGCAAGTTTTTGAAGCCCATTTTCATTCAAAGAATGACAAATGTGAAGAACTGTTTCTTTCTGCAGCAAGTAGTACCAAAACTGACTTGCAGCTTTCTTTCTGCCCTGTCTTATCAGGAGAGCCTGTAAGGATCAAAGCAATAATCCACAACGAAGGTAACTGATTGATAGGAATAGAAATGGACTTTACAGAAAACACAAATACTCTTGGGTACATCTGAACCAGAGATGGGAGGAAAAAAAAATTAAGGCTGGTGATTCCTGGCACCAAGAGGGGTGCTGCATTGGTTCTGCCAATACAGCCTCTGCATAATATTGATTCAAGTCTGATTGGCTGAGGTGTGCTTTCCAGCCCAACCCCTTCCCAAGAAGGGCTCAGGTGCCCAAAGCAAGGAAATGCAACCAAGTCTTGGACTGCACCCAACATGGCAAAGGGCAGTTAAGGTAAAAGAAACATAATCAAACTCACTTTACTCCTTCAGCTCCAGCTTGGTTTGTGTGTATAAATTAAGAGAGGTTCGCCATGTTATAGTTGCTTGTTGCTCAAGGGCTTAGCAGAATTGATGCAGTTAAACATGACAAAGGCAGCAGCAAAAAAAAAAAAAAAAAAAGTTGCAACAATGCAAGTCAGAAATTCCACTTCTGCTCACAAGGCCCATCAGTAAATCTCAGCTCTGCCCTACATTGCCAT
Organism: Varanus komodoensis; assembly: GCF_004798865.1. Classification (NCBI taxonomy): domain Eukaryota; kingdom Metazoa; phylum Chordata; class Lepidosauria; order Squamata; family Varanidae; genus Varanus; species Varanus komodoensis. Next base: position 10,153,036 of record NW_025335762.1, read on the forward strand.
TAGGTAATCTGGCACTGACCCCTTTAGCTATAGCTTGATGCACAGTAATGGAACAAAGAAGGGTGCTCTCCTAATTTTCCTTGTGCCCTTCTGCAAGTGTGAAAGGCCTTTGCTGATGCTGTCACTGTGGAGCTTTCTGGAACGGGGTGGGAAAACTAGTGGCCGTCTAGATGTTGCTGGACTACAACTCCCATTACCCCGACAATTGGTCATCCATCAACAATTGGGTTCGACGGAGGTAGAGTCCAGCAATGTCTGAAGGGTCAATGTTTCCCTTCCCTGTTAGGAGGAGATTTGTTGGTATTCCTGGGCGAAAACGACTAACCTAAGAGCCAGATCACTGATACAGCATTTCCATCTTGTTGACTACCAGAGCTGCTTCTCCCAGGGCCCTTGTCAGGCAGAGGTCAATTTTAAGTGATGCATTTTCTCACCTGTGTACAGAAACACCCACCACAGTTGTGGTAAGGAGAGAGGATGTGAGGGAGCCCCACCCGTGGAAAAGCAGCTTTGCCTCACCAGATAGAGAGGGCATCAGAGCTCCTTGCTGACAGAAAGACAAGAGCATTAGTAACAACATTGTCTCTATTTACACAAAAAAGTAACTGGCAGGGTCAAACTCTCAAGCAGGGAGAACAAAGACCCAGCCAAAACCACAAGACCACACCAAGACACACAATTTCAGCGGCTAACACACTTTTGCCCAAAGTAAGCGATGTTGCACTCCACAAAACTCTGACATAGTTCCTACTGCAAAGCAGTGGACGGCGCTTCTGGACAAGGGCGCGTTGCTATCCACAATGGCTGCTGATTAATACTATGGTACGGCACTGCCAGAGAGTAGCCATAAGATAACACATTGCCAGTGGAGGAGGGCACCGGACTGTCAAGCAGATCTTCCACTTCATATGGAAGAACAGAGCAAGAGCAACAAAAGCCACTGACTAGATACAGACCACTCTCATAGATAAGCCCTCCCCTAAGCAGCTGTAAGATACAAGGAGATGTTACCACATCGTGCCTTCTTAACTTGTCTTTGACAAATGGCAGTGGCACTGGGTATGGAAATGAGCTCTAAACTGCCGCTTAGTTCCTTGGCAAATGTAGTCCCAAGACAGAATTTCCCAGCTTGAATCAAGGGAAATAATTCCAAGCCATTTCACAAGTCCAAGCTCTCCCTAGGAATCCCTTTGAGCTCTTCTGCTAGATTATAAAGCAAAAGCAGGTCTCAGGCTGCCCTGGGTCTTCCACACAGTCATGCCAATCCATAGATGGGCCCTGGATGACACTGAATGGGGTGGAAATTGACAGAATTTCTGCACTGCTTCCACCACCAGTGTGGGACATTTTAGCAAACAAGAAAAATTGCCACCTCTAGATGAAGTGCTGAACTGGCAAGTCTTGTTACTGGTCTGCAAACTCCAGATGACCAAACGGTTTTCTTAGTGTTACGTGAGCAAACCACGATAGATATGGGCAGAATGCACATCTATTTGCAGATTTCAGAAAGATGTGGGGTGAAGAAGCCCAAACAATCCAACACAGTTGCTATCAACCAGAATGTCAGAGCAAGAGCCCCTTCAGTACTTGTGGGAAAATGTCATTGTCTATCCCCATACTCAAACTACAAGAATCTTGACACCCAAAATACCTTCTTTCCAAGAAAAGGGAAAAAGAGAGATTGTTTTCAAGTCATGAACCCCATCAGCATGTCCTATTTCATGTATCAAGGTTTCTAAACCTGGAAACAAGAACCGCCACTGTAGGCTCTGGGGAACATCTTCTTGCTGCCTTGTTCTGGGAGTCCTGAATGTAAATGAAGGCCTGATAGTCCAGAGTGTGGTGGGCCGCAGCTGTTGGAGGTCACATGATCTCACAGCATGAGTTCTGCTTGCGGGCCTAAAATGTAATTAAAAAAACAAACAAACCCCACAGAGAAAGAGGAAGGGGGAGGGGAGGGGAGAGAGGGAAAGACACCCAAGTTTACATTGGTAGCAAACCAAATCAGCGCCCTCCTCTGAAGTTACCTTTGTGCATAAGAAGCCATAAAGCAACTCACACTGCAAAAGCGATTTGAGGAGCCAGAACTACATGGAAGCAGGCCACATAGCCCTGTCTCGTACCAACATCTTACAAGTTCATATATTTATCACCCTCTTACAGGTTTATATGTTTATATATTTATGGCAACCTTAATTGGAAAAAGCAGGCAACTAGAAAGGCTCAGATATCAGCAAAGAAGCAAATACAAGCAGTCTCTTTCCACGCCCCATTTTTCTTCCAGCAAGAAGGAAACTATAAGCCCACCATGGACGGCATCCCATTCACTATGCATACATCTGTGTAAGGAGGCATGGTGCCACGCCAGCAGCACTGACTCACCGCCCACCAAGAGCCACTCTATTTCACAGGAAGGATAAATCTCAAGGCAAGACTTCTTTGCAACTGCAAATAGTTAAAACTCCTATTCTAATGGCTCCCAAAAATGTTAATATGAAGCCAAATCTGCCCCCTCCAAGTTCTGAAGAGCCTAAAACAGTTATTCAGCTTTGTGTATCTGCCATAATTAAGATCCTCTGTGTTGTCAAGTTCTTATACTTGTTATTTGTGTTTGTTTTTCAGCGCCAGGCTAAGACCTTTTTATTTAAGCAACATTTTAAATGCTAAATACAATTGAATTTTATCTGGCCAGGGCGGCTTATTTTATAATGTGTGTTTTAATTAAGATTATTTTATATGGATATTTTAACTTATTGTTTTATCTATGTTGTAAGCCGCCCCGAGGCTTCGGCGAATGGGGCGGCATAAAAATGTTTTAATAAATAAAATAAATAAATATACAATGTTACAGATCAACAAGAGCTCTTTGCAGATGTACATTCGGGGCCAGCACGAGAATCAAGAATTAAATATCCTGCTATAAGCATGTAAAGCTTTCAGTGGCTCACATCACTTAGTTGATGAACATTCCGATACTACATTCCAATTACTACTACAAGAACATTCCAATACTGTATGTTGACTCAAATCTCCCTGCCCACTAACCCGCAGTCATTCTAGAAGGACAGAGAATGAGTTCACGTCGTAAGATAGACTTCTAGCCAGAATACACTTACGGTTTTGTAGAAGGCTTTTGACTGCGTTCCAAGAACCTCTGATTTAGACACCAAGTCATCCAGTTTCTCTCCTCTTTCTAACAAAGACTCCATTGTATTGTGCTAAGTGGAAAAAGATAAAGCTGAGAAAGGGAGACTGTATGTGGCCAGTGACTCTTATATTCTCTGCTGCATGAGCTGCTTCAGATAGTTTGGAAGAGAAGTAGAAAGTATGATTTTGCTTTTTAAGTGAAGGAACTACACCTAGATGCTTGCACTTTTCACAGCTCTGTTGCAAAGACCAAGACTCATTTTCTTCTTCTGTTACAATATTTATTAATCTCTTTCCACTCTCACATTAATTTTGAAAAGGAATGTTCATGTGAAAGGAGTGCTTTTGCTGTACGACCCACTCAGAGAAAACATCTTACTTCAAGCCCCCACCCTTTTACTAAATGAAGCGACACCATAGGCCCTTCTTAGGTTTGGCTCATTCTCTATGGCATTTTTTGCCCACAGAGGCCCATCTGGCAGTCTTATTACTGGTCATTTCTCCAATTTATAGTTTATTCCAGATACTTATTTTATGGAGTTTGATTATATTTTGTTTGTAAAACACTTTCAGTATGTAGCAGACAACAAGTATGACTAACTTATTTTGACACATGTCTTTTTTTACAGCATCCATCTGTGCCTGGGGTGCAATGGACCCTTTAAATTTTTAATTAGAAAGATTATGAATGATTATAAAATGGCTCCAAGCGTAACAGAGTAAGAATGAAGCATTAGTATGACAACTGAAAAACATAGTTTAACACTAAGTAAAATAATGGAAGGGGTCTAATATACCTCAGTATTGTCAAAGTTTGGAATGTCTTCCCCCGCTTCAAAAGATTACAAGAAAGGAATCAGTGTCGTAAGTTTGCACTATGACAAGATAAAGCCAACTTGGGAGAAAATTAACTGTCTTAAGTTATTTAAATTTATTTTGGTTGTCTAATAGACTTTTATGGTTTTTTAAAAACAATTGGTAGACTTAGAATTGTCTTTTCTTAAATCTGCTCCAGTGGCCTAAGCCAATTCAGCAAATTATATTTATGATCCAACAGAGGATTTCTCCTACCCTATTTTGAGAAGTTGCTGAAGACAGAATACACCCTAGTCAGCTTAGACCAGTGGAAGGCAATTGAGCTGCCCCTGATTTAAGTAGTTTCAGCTTCATTCATTTCTACCTGGCAGCTTATTAAGTTCAAAAACATGGAAAAGGAAATGAGAAAGAGAGGAAACATCATGGAATAAGTGTGACTATTGAGAATATGAAGTAGTTTCAGGTATGCTAAAACTAAATTTTAAAAATATTTCAAGCAGCTGCTGTGGTACACAGCTACCCACATTAGCATAGGTGGTTTGAGAAAGCAAATTCTGCCCGACTGTCCGAGTTTGGATGCTTTGACAGCAGAAAGGCATTCTATAGCTATTTATGCATATTTTCAGAAGTGTAGGAAAGTTGGCTGTGTACAAAAGTGTGGCAAGAACAATACTTAGATCTGACTTTGCAGTACCTAAGTATAGGAACCACTACTTAGATACTTAAATGTCAAGTGGGGTGAAAGTTGCCTACTAGCATTACTTGGTAAGAATTGTGTACATGTCTCCAATTAAGAAAATCCCAATGCTTCTCATACATTTAGTCTAAGGAAAGGGATCTGTAGCATTCTGAGCTTGTGGGAAAAGTCTCTTAAGCTGATGCCTATAAATTTTGCTGCCCCAACTATCCTGCAGAATATCCCACTCTCAACTATGATGCCATAAGAACCCAGGAGACAGTGCATCTTCCCTTCTCCCCCACCTTTGAAGGGGCAAGAACAAAGCTTCCCCAAACTCAGTCCAGTTTATGTCCACAGTACACACAAAAGAGCATATCTGCTTGCTTATTCAGAAGTGCTTCCACATCAAAGCCATGTCATATTTACAGTATTCCCAAATGCCCCAGGGCAAGACAGCTGCTGTCCCTTACCAAGATGACTTTGGTCTCATCCAGCTCTGCTTGCACTTTTGTCATTGCATCTGCTTCACGAGGATTCTTAAAAGAAAAAACATTTTATGTCAGAAAACTGTAGCCAAGGCACTAGAGACCCATGTTAGGATTTCATTTTCCTATTGGAATAATGCACTTTCCTGTTTATCCCAAATACAGAGAAGAACACACATATACACAGCACCAATACTACACTTCAACTTTCAGACACTGGTTGGTTTGACAAAAATATTATTTCCCCCCTCAGCTTAAACTGAAGCTCAATCCAGACTAGACGGAGGTCCTGTTGGTTGGCGGATTGGGCTTCGGAGAGGGTGAATTGAACCTAGTCCTGAATGGGGTTGCACTCCCTCTTTGGGACAAGGTCCGCAGCCTGGGAGTGCTCCTCGACCCAGAGCTTTCATTGGAAGCTCAGGTGACTGCGGTGGCGAGGAGCGCTTTCTTTCAGCTTCGGCTGATCCATCAGCTGCGCCCCTACCTGGAGTACGACTGCCTGGCGACAGTGACACATGCGCTGGTGACTTCCCGCCTTGACTTCTGTAACGCACTCTACGTGGGGCTACCCTTGAAGACGGTCCGGATACTTCAATTGGTTCA
>NW_025335762.1:10158865-10160841 GCF_004798865.1 Varanus komodoensis
GGGGCGGCATAGAAATGTTTTAAATAAATAAATAAATAAATATCATGAGTTCTTGTAAGCCACGTCTTACACAATATAGTAAAAACAAGCAGTAATCATACATGTGAGATTAATGTTACTAGCAAAGCAACATCTTAGATCAAAGTATATCAGACAGTGATTCAGTAAGAACAATTGATTTTTTTTAAATTAGCAGACTGAATGCTAGTAAAAAAACATGTAAGACAACATTTGAGTGAAAATTATGCAACACATTCCAGTAGCCAATAACATAAAATCTATTTCAGTTCAGAAACCTAAAAATAGAGTGAGTCAGAGGGGTCTCCTGGGCCATCTAGTCTGACCCTCGGCTCCAGCCAGCTTCGCTCCTGACATGCCTACCATGTACATGCCCAACCTGTCCTGGAACACCCCTGAAGTGCATCAGTCCATCCCGAAGCGCCTCAATTTCTCAAGCAGGAGATCATGCAGCACTTTGTCAAAGACCTTGCTGAAATCCACATAAACCACATCCACTGTGTTCCCTCCGTCTAGCCACCTTGTCATAGAATTCCACAAGGTTCGTCTGGCAGGACCTGTTGTTGTGGCTGCCAAGCTCCCTTCCCTATCTAGGGTCACTAGATCTCCCACTATTATGAGCCTTTCCATTGTCTTTCCTAGAATGGATGTAAAGTTAACTGGTTTGTCTTGTCCCCATGTCCCCTCTACTACCCTTTTTGAAAACTTGGAGCACTGATGCCACCCTCCAGTCCTCTGAAATCGCATCCATTCTCCACGAGGCCTCAAAAAGGGAGGCCGGTGGGTGTGAGAGAACCCCCCCCAACTCCTAAAGTACCCTTGGATGTAACCTGTCAGGGCAAGGCCTGGCGCTTCTGTAATGTCCAGTGGCCTGAGGAGTTCCTCGACTTCTGGAGGGGTGACTCTAATCTGTGTCCCTAAATGACTGGCCTCATCCGGTCCCTCCCCTGTCCTGCTTTGGAGAAAACACAGAGGCAAAATAATCATTTAGCACCTGTGCCTGTTCCCACACATCAGTCACTGCATCTCCTTCTTCCTTATTAAGCAGTCCCACCGCCTGTCTCTCCTTCCTCTTGTTATTTATGTGTTGATAGAAGCCCCGTTTGTTGCTCCTGATACTCTTTGCAAGTCTCAGCTCATAATCAGCCTCAGCCTTGCGAAGAATCCTTCTGCAATGGGCCTCCTTCTCCCAGTAAACCTTTTTGTCTACTTGCCCCAGTACCCATTTCCTACAAAAGATACCATGCTGCATGTCTTGAGCTGGTGACCTTACACAAATACCCAATTTACAGCTTCTTCCCCTTCAAATGAGTAGTTCAATACCTACTTGGTTCAATCTTACCTGGTATTTACTAAGGTAGCTGTCCAACGCTGTGTAGTTTATTGTTGCTGGGGATCCAGAAGGCCAGTCTATCCTATCAACCTGCCTTGAAAAATCATCCATCACCTACAATGAAAAATAGTAACAGGAATCTTTAGTTCCCATCACATAAATTTCCAAATTTAAGGCAAACAGTTTAAAAGTAATCTAATGACATAAAGGGAATGGCAACACAGCACATGTATCCTCAAACTTCAAAATGTTTTTAGACAAACAGTTGTTGCTAATGTTGATATTTTATTTATTTATTTATTTATTTATTTAAAACATTTCTATGCTGCCCCCATCGCAACAAAGCCTCAGGGCGGCTCACAAAAAATACAAAAAAAAACAAAACCCATTTTAAACCCCCGGTGCATTCTCGGCTAATTTAAAATCCTAATAAATACAATAATTTAGCAATTAAAATAAGTTTTAAATAAAATGGTCTTAGCCTGGCACCGAAAAACAAATAACGATGGCGCCAGGCGGACCTCTCTGGGGAGTGCATTCCATAGATGGGGCGCCACCGCAGAGAAAGCCCTTCTCCGGGAACCCTCTGTGAATGAGATTAGGAGGGTGAGTACCCGGAGGAGGG